>NC_090445.1:601312973-601627549 GCF_031143425.1 Pleurodeles waltl
TCGTCAGAAACTTTTCCTGAGCAACCTTGACCTCTGTCCCACCACCCCCCCTCCAATTCATAGGTCCCGTACTAGCACCTCAGCCAAAACAATTCCGGTACCAGTGGTGCGTGTTAGAGGTATGTGGAGTGCACCCGGCAACAGGGCAGCCAGTGTGACACGGAGCCAAAGCAATGCCAGTCCACCCCCTGTAAAGCACCAGAAGTTGGACAGTGCCCGACGGGAGAGGGGGAAGACTCCTGCCGGCAAAGCCGCTCACAATGGTCCCGGGGGGGAGTGTCGAGTCAGCTGTGACTCCTCCCAAGGTGGTGAAGGGGCAGAAGAAGTCTTCAAAGTCTGGTAAGAGCAGCACGGCGGAGAAGGCCCCCATCCTCCCCGCTGGCCAGGAAGCCACCGCCAGCCCCATCGTCACTGGTCCGGAGACCACCGCCAGAGTCAGTGCCCTGGAGGGCAGCACTATCGTCACTGGTCCGGAGACCACCACCAGCGTCAGTGCCCTGGAGGGCCCCGGCAGCCACAGCCCCTCTGGGCTCTGACGGACCGTCATGCCACACACCGCTGCACAGGTCAGAGACAGCAAATTCAAGCCCCGCTGAACAGGGCAAGCACCGATGAACAGGGCAAAGACCGCCATGGCAAGCACCGCTGAACAGGGCAAGCACCGCTGAACAGGGCAAAGACCGCCATGGCAAGCACCGCTGAACAGGGCACAGACCGCCATGGCAAGCACCGCTGAACAGGGCAAAGACCGCCATGGCAAGCACCGCTGAACAGGGCAAAGACCGCCATGGCAAGCACCGCTGAACAGGGCAAGCACCGCTGAACAGGGCAAAGACCGCCATGGCAAGCACCGCGGTACAGGGCAAGCACCGCTGAACAGGGCAAAGACCGCCATGGCAAGCACCGCTGAACAGGGCAAAGACCGCCATGGCAAGCACCGCTGAACAGGGCAAGCACCGCTGAACAGGGCAAAGACCGCCATGGCAAGCACCGCTGAACAGGGCAAAGACCGCCATGGCAAGCACTGCGGTGCAGGGCAAGCACCGCTGAACAGGGCAAGCACCGCCAACTCAAGCATCGTTAGCCCATGTGCGGCTGGGACAGTGACGGAACTGGGACCATCAAGGGGAGCGTGATGCACTCTGGGCACCAGTCCCCCTCCAGAACCAGTGGAGAACTGCATCCACTACCTGAATCCTTCACAGGATGAAGCACTCTGGGCACCAGTCCCCCTCCAGAACCAGTGGAGAACTGCATCCACTACCTGAATCCTTCACAGGATGAAGCACTCTGGGCTCCAGTCCCCCTCCAGAACCAGTGGAGAACTACATCCACTACCTGAATCCTTCACAGGATGAAGCACTCTGGGCACCAGTCCCCCTCCAGAACCAGTGGAGACTGTTATCCACTTGACAGTCTGTGGCTTTGCACTCCCCAGGATGGTGCAGTGGGCAACCCACCCACTGGAGAGACTTGAGAGACTGTGGCTTTGCACTCCCCAGGATAAAGCAGTGGGCAACCCACCCACTGGAGAGACTTGAGAGACTGTGGCTTTGCACTTCCCAGGATAAAGCAGTGGGCAAACCACCCACTGGAGAGACTTGAGAGACTGTGGCTTTGCACTCCCCAGGATAAAGCAGTGGGCAACCCACCCACTGGAGAGACTTGAGAGACTGTGGCTTTGCACTCCCCAGGATAAAGCAGTGGGCAAACCACCCACTGGAGAGACTTGAGAGACTGTGGCTGTGCACTCCCCAGGATACATCAATGGGCATGGAGCCCCGTCGTGGATCTGGCGTGGTGCTGTCATCCGGCTGAGGTGCCCCCCCTTCCCTTCCCCCTGAGGTGCCTGTTGTATTTCTATCTGATGCCCCTGCAGTGTTCTCTCCGTTTGTGGACAGGTATAGTGTGTGGGCCTCGCCCATGCATTGTGGGCCCAGTGGTCCACGGACATTGAATTGTGCATACCTGCACTACTAATCGTGATGTATATATTTGGAATGTGTATATATTTCTGTATATATGAGCATACTGTATTTTGATACATTACAATGGTTGTACTGATTTCCTTTTGTCTTTGCATTCTTCCGGGGGGGTTGGGGGTTGTTACTGTGATGTTTGGAAATACATTGGTGTGTGTGTTGTAGTGTGTGAGGGTCGGGTTGGGGGTGGGGGTGTTGCGTGTATGTGTCCCTGACTTTTGCCTCCCCCCTCCCCTATGTCGTAGGTGCAGTACTCACCGTTGTCTTCGGCGCCGTCGTTGCTGATGTTCGTAGAGGAGCAGGAAGACAAGCGCAGGGAGTATTTGGAGTTCCGGCTCCATGGTGCCCTCCTTCCTCGTGGAGTGTGTTAAGGTGAGCGTTTTCCCATTGCAAAAGCTGTTTACGCCGTGTTTTTATCCACAGTGAATCCGCCCCGGAAAAGGTGGCGGATTGGCCTGTTGTAATACTGTGGGCGGTACATTGTCTTCTGCCTGTCTGTTGGCGGTGACCGCCGCGCTGCTTGTCTGTACCGCCGTGGCGGGCGGAGTGTTAAAGTGGCTGTCTATGTTGGCGGTTTCCGCCACGGTCATAATTCCCTTTTTTTTCCGCCGGCCTGTTTGCGGTATTACCGCAGCTTTAACACCGTCTGCCAGGGTTGTAATGACCCCCATAGTGTATAGTAGTGGGCATAGAGCTGAATTACATGCCAAACTAGGTGTCTTCTTTTTCCTAAAGGACGCTTTGCCCATATGTGCCTGCATTTCTTTTCCTTCTTTCAAATTTTATTGTATCCCCTCGTGATAGTATACAGATAGACACTACGTCGTTACCTCAATGTTTTTCAGACGAACAAAGATTGCTCAAATTAAGAGGGGGATTAAAAGCCGGTTCGAAGACTCATGTAGAGCAATATTTATAATAAAGGAAGCAAAGGATACTCACTATTTTTCTCCTTAAGTAGTAATGCAGTAATTGCTACCTTCTAACATCCAATACTGAGTCTAGACACGCCATATAGCTGAATGTTAACTAAAGAAACATTCTACGTCTCAACCAGGGGCTCCTGCCTGATGAGGAAGCTCCGTGCACAGCGTAGCAAAGGTTCTCGGAGTCACGCCGCAGTAAAGGGCGTCACAATGACAATATACTCCAATGTGGGGCACAAATCCCCCCAAAAAACTCAATTTTCACCTCGGCGGAGCAACTACACGGCACCCTGGGTGGACATACTTCCAGCGAGCGTCAACTCAAAAAAAGAGAAGGGGAGACCCCGCAAATGGTGCAAAGACGCCAGTACAGACAGCCAAACAAATGGCCAGTATTCGGTATATACCAGAAGATTCTGGAGCCATCTTCATAGACAAATGACTAAATTGTTTGGAACACAACAATCCAAATTGCTACTGAGGCCGCCATTTTGAAGAGTGGGGTGAACGTATGTATGTAACCATTATAAGGAGAAAAAATGGAATGCAATCTGTTGGTCGCGATCACAATCTAAATACCTGATATGTGTATCCATATGAACTAAGCAGACGGATGGCAACAAATTGTACCTGTATGTGAACCTGGGAAAAAGTTGTTCCAGCGAGTAGTTACTTAATCAAGACATAGTTCGAGAAGAAATAAATGAAGCCATGGGCGCCATCTTGGACTATATAACATATATAAATATATTTCTTTGTAACAGACAGTTGCTCATCACTCTTAATCTAATAAAAATAATTTTCCCATGGAATGCGCTCATTTAAGCCCTTTTGTACTGTGTCCAACCAGAAAATCCAAAAAAAGTCAATTTTTTTCCTAAGTTTCTCTAGTTCTTCCGATGTTGAATTGATTTTTTCCAATATTATCCATTTTAGTTCTTCTTCCTAGTGGCTCCCAGCTTCCCCTGCGGCCTATCCTGACACTGCTCAAAGCAGCATCAGGATTGGCTGAGAGTGCCTAGCCAGGGCGCTCCCAGGCAGACTGGGAGCCTGTGCAGGGTCTCTCCAGCCCAGCAACTGTGTTGGTGGGCTGGAGAGAGCCCTGTGTGCATGTGTGTTTAGCCGGACGTCTCGGGCCGGCCAAACACACATGCGCTCTGAGGGTAGTGCACGGAGCACTCCCCTCTGCTCGTCAATGCCTGTGGCCCGCTCCTTTCACAAGGAAGGGATAACGATTTGCAGTGGTTGCTGACGCTGGCGGAGGGGCAACGCTCCTCCGCCCTCATGGAGGAGCTGCCCCTGCTCATATGTAACCATCTTACTCACATAACTCATGAGCGTTTCAAGCATCTTTTTGTCCGATGCTCTGCATGATTCTATATAATAGAAGCAACTGCTGCTTACAGTCAGAGTCCATGTCACTCGCATAACCTGCATGGAAACCCTATACAATACATGTTCAAACAACCGGAGTCCCCAAACCGACTCACTTAAACCCAAGATAGCTGCATCAATAACATCTGAAGACAGTACCTAAACACTCTTTACTATGTAATCAATACAAATAATATATTATATAATATTTGTTGTGATCCACGTATTTCTGCCGCGAACCAGAACTAACCTTGACCACAAGGGAAAAGGCAGAAGGGGGACATTTCATGGGCCAGTGCAAGAGCAGATCGACCCCCTTAGAGTCCTAACCTCTCGCCATCACGGAAAATAAATATGAGCCTTTGTTTGTTGTTTCCTTTGAAGGCGTAGAAAGTTGCTCCTGGCCTTCTGTAGTCTATTCCTCCCTGAACAATTTGCACGTCCCTTGACTTAAGAGTTTACTGGCCTGAATATTTTTTACTTTTTCTAAGCACTGACCCAAAGTGAAGGAGAATGTCCTAGGGCCTACTACCATACCAAAAGCGACTCAAGCTTCCGAGTCAGGCTCTGTGCTGAAGAGGTACATTTCGGACTGTTAACAGCCACGTTTGTTTGTCTTGAATATGGTACATATGAAAGCTGTAGGCAGATTGCCATGAGCTCCCAACTGTTGCAGTGAAGCTTGCACCGCGTTTAAGAACACAGAACACTTATTGAAATATGTCCAATGCAGCCTTCCAATTAAAGTAGTAGAGTCACTTTATAAATCACCTGATTGCCTGTTTTGAAAAATAATCTCTCTCCTGAAATGGCGAGTGTGTCCTGTCCATGAACAAAATGACAAACCTAAAAGTGATAGTGGAATATGAGATGGAGACGGATGGTTCTACACAGTCATCATTGTTTAATTCTTCATTCTTAACCTGGCTTGAGGTAATACCTGACTACGAAGAAATAACCATTGCCCAACCTTTACCATATCAGCCTAGAGGGTCTTACCACAACATCAAGGAAGATTTACCCCATAAGTGGCAGTTATCAAGTGGATGCTATTATATTTGTATTGTGGGCAAAACATGTGCTTCTGGGCCACAATTAGGCAGCCTGGCAGCAGAGTAAACGGACACCCACATGTACATAGCGCTGATGCTAAATGACCTCAAGTGATTGCTTAGCATTTATTTATGCCCTCTGGCTGCCTTCGGCCCTCGGGTTAGGTGTAAAATACATTGTAAGGTAGAGGCTGGGTGGCACTCTATATGCCTTCCAACCTTTATTGAAGTGAGAACAAAAGGAAAACATGGAGGTGCATTATAATGTTGTGGGTTGGGTCAAAACTGATATCTATGTCCGCGACTACTCGACTCCTTTGCTAATTGATTGTCAGTTGCTGTCATCCCTTCGGGTAGACGTTGGTTGGCTTGAATCAACTGTTGAACTGACTGATGGCCTGTGCCAGGATATGAGTCTTCAACTGCATATCCAACATCTATGTATTCAGGGCTTTCATCTTGTTTAGGCCTTGTTCATGTATTCTTTTTGAACCACAGCACATTCTTGGATGCTTCAGTTCTCCTCTTCGGACCGTCATCATTGTCCCTCGCACTCTGATGACTTCCCATACTTTTTTCTCAAAAGGAGTGCAAAACTTCCACCCAGGGTGATGATCCTTCATGATTACTTTATAGTCAAATCTGATGTCTAGTTCTACAGCCCTGCAATCTCCAATGGCTTTTTCATTGGTGATACACAGTTTCTCTTCGGTGGCATGCATATTAATGACTGCTGGTTTTCACTTTGGTCCTGCATGGAGGATGTCTCGGGCACACCCCTGCATCAACAGACCACTTGGAGCACACCCTGTTGTGCTGTGAGATGTTTGATGATATGCCCTTAGGAACTGATGCAGGCAGCACTTGGCATCATCACCTTTTTCCATGCCTATTCGGAGTGCTCTGTTGAATGTCCACATAAACCTTTTCACATCTCCTTTTGCTTGAGGCCATTGTGGGGATATCCTTCGGTGTTTAATGTTACGTTTGTGTAGATACTCTTGAAATTCTTGCCAATGGAATGGTGGACCGTTGTCAGTTTTGACTTCATCTACTAGTCCTAGCAATGCAAATATTTTCTCCAGTGCAGGTTTGACACGCTGTCGACTTCACCAACTCTACTGCAGGGGACTTTGTGTGGGTGTCCATAATGACAAGAGTGAGGCTATTGTCTAGAAACCTTCCAAAATCCATTCTACAGGTGACCAAGGATGCGTGCTTCTTCTGTAATCACTGGAACCATTGGTGGTCCTACACTCATGATGGCACAAGAATGGCAGTTGTTCACTTTCTCCTTAGCCTACTTATCCACTCCTTGTCCCTCAGATATGCCTTTGTATTGGTGATGCCCTGATGTCCCTGGTGTCTCTACCTATTGGGGGAGCCCTCATAACCCCACTGTATCAGGGCCAAAAATCCAACTAACCTATAAATATACAGAGGGGATAGATATGTATATATATCTCATGAGTGAAAAAATAATTGATCCCTAGAAACTATTTCTTTCTTTGCCAATTCTAACCCTTTATTCGTTTTTTGTGTCTCCTTGTCTCGCTCTCATAAATAAAACAATTACAACACTTTACATATATCTATATCACAATAAATATGTACTATATACAAAGACAATTACCAATACAACCCAAGAATCACATCCAACATATAGGCCCTCATTATAACCCTGGCGGGTACCCACCTCCATCCACGCATGCACACATACATACCCTCATACCACAACACACACCAACATACCTTGTCACACACATGCATTCACAACACACCACACTCACCATCACTCATTCACATATGTATCCAACGCGACTCACACCCGCATGCACGCATCCCAAATTATACACACACCGTCCCCCACATACACACAACACCCCTACTCCCCTCTCTGGTTGGACAACATGACTTACCTGCTTGCAGGGGGTCCTCTGGCTGGAGACGGTCCGTGGCGTTGCTGTCAGCAGCTGTGTCCACCAGCAAAACACCACCAGGCTGTATCATTGCTCATGATATGGTCAGCGGTGTTTTGCTGGCGTGGCGGTGCTGTTGTCAGCAGCGCTGCCTTACCGCTGTCTGCCGCCATGTTCGTCAGCGGTATTCCGCCAGATTTCTGGCGGAATACCATCAGCGGTCATAATACGCATTGCCGGCTGGTAGCCACGGCGGCGGAAGGCAGTCATTACCGCCAATGTTGTAATGAGGGCCATAGTGTTTTAAAACAATATTTAAAAAATATATCTTTTTGCACTGAAATCATTCAATATATAAGATGCTAAGCCTTTTTGCGGCAAGCAGTATTATAGTATGAGGTAATGTAAATCTAGTATCGTCCATCAAATGTCCTTTCTTCCTGATATTTATATGCAATACAGTCCTATTTTCATAGTCCCATTTATTCCAAAATTCTAACAAACATTCCTCCAAAAGTGTAGTTGACGCGCTTCGGCCTTTCAACTTCTGGCCTCCTCAGGACATCAAAAACAGTGCCTATATATACAATATTTACAATATGTTACTCACTGGTCGAAATCATGTAACATTCATTGCCACCAGGGATACTCACAGACCCTGTTCACCATTCAATGTACACCATGTGTTAGCACACCTAAGCCATGTGTCCAGCCACACAGACGTATAATAAGAAACAATGTACACAGAAGCAACCAAAGAGAAGCGTGCCAAATCCATTTCCTCTCCATTCTTCTACATTAGTGTATATTCTTAAAAAGTAAAGGATAAATACATGCATATTCACCCATAACTTAAAGCTTTCCAACTGATTGCCCACCACATAAATGTGTCATATTATTCTTAGGTTATCCTTAATTTGTAGTTGTTTCACCCATGCACTCAGAAAAAACTGACCTTATCCTCAAGAAATCAATCTCGTTTTGGCAGAACTATTGCTCAGGACATATGCTGATTCTTCATAAAATGTAGTTTTCCTAAGAACATCGTTAGATAGTTCAAGGAACCCTATATTCTGTTATTACTCTGCTTACAAAGTCAATGTCACCTCTTCTCTACTTACCAATTCGCCTCAAAAATTATTTTTTATTTTTGTGTGTACGGGCGTATAAACTCGGAGGTACAGCAGCTGGTGTCTTGGTTACGCACGTGTATTTCAGACGCCGCGTTTGGAACTGAATTATAACCAGCGCACGAAAGAAAAGAGGGACAAAGCACTTCTTTACACATGACCGACCACGCATGTGCTTTTGTGACAGCCATCTTAGCATGTCTTTTCTTAAACTTTCCCATCAACGATGCTCAAATCTTTTTACTTTTATCCCCAATAAAGGGAATAAGTGAAAACTACTTACAAGTGAAATGTAAAGGACTCCAAACAAATCAAAAAGGACTTAAAAATGGATAGCTCCTGGTGTTACCTAGTAATTAAATAAAGTACCCCATTCTATTGTATCCCAAATGTAAAAATGGGAACAATGGCACAAAGGGAGGGAAAAACAAGGGTTTTGGCACAATTACGAATAACCAAACTGAAAAGGAAATACATCATAGTTATTAGACCTTGATTAATGACCACATTTCATTAATGTCATTCAAACCTCTTCTGACCGTGCCATATTTTTCAATTAATCTTGCCTGATGTCCCTGGTGGGCTAGTTCTACAACTTGGACCCATAGACTGTGAGGGATGACAATTTAGAGTCCTCGAAACAACAGTTCTCCGTCACTCACACTGAGGTCATCACAAACTCCCCACATCTGTGTCCGGGTAGTCTGTTCTTCTGCTTTGAATCCTTGCTCTCTATCTAGGAAGTAGCACCATTATCATCTTTGGAGGCCTTATTTAACTCTCAAAAGGCATAAATAAGTTATTATTGCTTCATGGATTTCAGCAAGGGATAG
Organism: Pleurodeles waltl; assembly: GCF_031143425.1. Classification (NCBI taxonomy): domain Eukaryota; kingdom Metazoa; phylum Chordata; class Amphibia; order Caudata; family Salamandridae; genus Pleurodeles; species Pleurodeles waltl. Next base: position 601,322,190 of record NC_090445.1, read on the forward strand.
TGCTCTTGCCATGCATCCTCCACAACCATCCTCACAAATCCTTCCACCCCTATGGTCTTCCTGGTGGGGTATGGTTGACTCAGATGCCAGAGAGTGTTGCCAATGGTAGTCGGTCAGGTTGTTCACCCCCAGTCGTATACTACTTTGAATGAATATTGTTAACGTTTCAAAGCCTGCCTACCTTTCAATTCACTGTGGCCCATTTCTGGCAGCTCCAGAAAACAAGGGGACCAGCAGCTTGTGATCAGTCACTACTTGGAATTTCTGGCCACGCAGATAGAGATGAAAATGTCGACATGTCCACCAGATTGCCAGGGCCTCATGCTAAAACTCAGCATACCATGTTTCAACCTTGGTGAGAGTCCTGCTTGCATACATGATGGACACCCAGGCCTCTTCTTTGTTCTTTTGGAGTAGGACGGCACCAAATCCCACTAGACTTGCATCCACAATGAGTTCCGACTGTTATTTTAGGCTGAAGTATGCCATGGTGGCATTATTTAGCAGTGCTTTCTTTTTCTCTATGAATGCTTGAGGAGCCTTGTTGTTCCAGTCCCACAGGGAATCTTGTGAGGTCAACACTTGTAGTGGTTCAGACAGGATGGCCAAACTGGGAATAAAATGTCTGAAGTAATAAGCCATCCCCAGAAAACTGCATATTTCCGGGGGTTTTATGGGACTGCAGCCAATCTCATGGCTTCAACTTTCTTTGGATCGACTTGTAAACCCTCATTTGAAAAGCAGTATCCAAAGAATTTCAGAGCATTGGTATAGAAAGAGCACTTTTGTTGGTATAGTGTTAGTCTGCTGTCTGCCAGGTGTTTAAGGGTGGCTCTCAATCTTGCATTATGTTCCGCTAGGGTGTTTGAGAAAATCAAGATGACATGACTCACGTGAGTCTACCCCACTAGCCCTGAGAGTGTTAAACAAATGGTGTCTTGAAAGACTTCTGCTGCTGAGGATATTCCGAAGTTGAGTTGTTTGTAGCGGTGGAGTCCTACATGGGTTGAGAATATTGTAATGTATCTACTTGTCACATCAAGAAGTGGTGACATTCTGAGTTTAAATCAATCTTGGAGAACCACTTGGCTCAGTTTAGGTCTGCCATAGTCTTGTCAATGATATACTGCACACAGTGAATAGCTTTGTTCGACAGTCTCATGTTGACACACAGCCTGATGGCTTGTGGCTGTTTGGGCTTCGGGGCTATGACCAGAGATAAAACCCACAGTGTCAGCTCTGTTACATTATAAATCACCCCTCAATGCTCCAACTGCTCCAGCTCCTTTTCAATTAGTGAGCATAAGTGAAACCACACCCTTCTGTGTTGCAGTGCCACTTGCCTTATCGTTTCATCAATGCAGAGTTTGACAGGTATACCTTTTAGGCAACCAAGTCCTTTCAAAAGTTCTGGAAAGTTGGCTAGAATATTATCAGCATGAATTTTGTGTATTTGCTGTGCAAAGAAAGCTAATCCTGAGTCTTCTGGTGTATTGCTTCTTAGCAAGGTTCCAGTGTTTCTTTTCATCAAACGGAACTTGCCATGTGCTTTTGTGTCCACAATCTCAACTTCCACTTTGATTACACCTTTCAAAGGAATGGAGTCTGTGCCACCATAAATGTAGATTTTGTCCTTGATATGTATAATTTTCCGTCTTGCATCAAGCTTGTAGAACCTAGAGGTGTCTATAACATTTACTGAGACACCGGTGTCGATGAGGGCAGTGATCTGAACTCTACCGATTCCCACTATATACATGGGCGAAGACCTTCAGTGATGATTGACCCTGCCTGTGAATGATATTGTGAACACTTCTTCATCATTATCGTCTGAAGGGTGGCTTGTGTCCACACTATTCAGATCAGTTTGCATTTCCTCATTGTCTTCTATGGATAGTTGCTGGAGAGTTTCACTTCTCCACCCTCAGTTGCTGGAAGAGGGTATCACGTTTGCAAAATGGTTTTGGCGGCCACACTTTAAGCAGGGTTTTCCATGTGCTGGACATACATTGGGTGTGTAATTTGTCATGCCGCAGTTCCCACAGATTTGCTCACTCTGTTTGATGTTAGTGGTTGCCCGAGGTCTCAGAGGGCATTGCTGTATGGCGTCTATCTGTTCTTCCTTGATTTTCATAGATGCTGACATCTTTGGGATGTTTGAGGTGCATGTTAGGGCCATTTCTACATTCTCAGGCAGGCTATCTGCCAGCTCGTGGGACTGAGCCAGTATCAATATGTTGTCAAGCCTGAGGCTAGGTTGTCAAAGAATAAACTTTTTTCTGAGATTGAATGACCTTGGATCAGCTGCACTCTGATTTCATCATGTGTAACCTTGCATAGAACGCATCTCCTGTTTCCCTTTCAGCCTGGCGGGCCTGCCTGAGCTTGAATCTTTCATAGTCTGAATTCAACTGTGGATCAAATGCTGATTTAAGGCTGCCACCACCACTCTAAAATCGCTGTTGTCTCCCGTATTGGGTAAATTTTCAAACAAATTATCTAGTTCTGCACTATCCATATGTACCATCAGCAATCATTTGACGGCACCATCAGTCTCACACGTGATGCAAAAATAGTGTTGAAGGCACCATATTCACTGGTGCCATTGTGGGGCAGTGGACTCTGGATCCGCTAGCTGGCTGAACGGGTGTAATGCTGTGACTGGCGCATGTGCACAATGTTATGGTGTTGGGGGGTACAGTTCCTTGCGGGGTGGAGGAATGCTGTCTCTGTGTCCAATCAATGTGATTTCTTTCCTGTTTTCTACTGTGCTGTGTTGCTCTCTTTGGTCTGTGGTTTGTTGATTAATCCCTCTGCCTTCCTGTTATTCCCCTTTAATTTTCTTCTTTCCTTCAGTGATGCTGTACCCTTATTCAGTCATTGGAGGTTTTACCTCTCCTTCACCTGTGGTAGTGTGGCCTCCTGGTCTGACATAGATCTATAATTCTGCATGTTATTAAAGTCCACATTGGTTTTCTTTAGGATGGGGTGATGATTGCATGCTTTAAGCCTTGGTGGATGATTGCACTGGATAAGGAAGAGTTGGCCAAATTGGTACTCATCAGTGTAAGTACAGGGAGCACTAGGTCAATGACTTCTGCAGATGTTCAGAGAAGGGGATGATATTTGCTTTGGAGAAGGATAGGATGTTAATGTGAGACTCAGCAGCTAGCACAAAGTCACAGAGAAGGCTATGACAGGAATGGGCAGATGCTTATGAGTCTTAAAAGCTCAAGAAGCAATGGAAGCAATGCAGGGCGTTAGGAGTTTTGATTTTATCAATGAAGAAAGTCACAGATGCATGTTTAAAGAGCAAGTGAGATTGTACAGACGTTTGGAGACACCAGCTCCTTGACGATATGGAGACACCAGCTCCTTGTAGGAGTTGGATGATTCAGCAGTGCAGGACCGGAAGTATTCTTCCTCTGCTGTAGCACATACCAATATATAGCCTATGGAATGTGCATTGCAAGCTGTAGGATCTGATGGTAGTTTGGTTTTATTCTAATGTCATTCTACCATGAAGTTTTAGAATTTGAAGACTCTCACTGAACTATTTGCTAGACCTCAGAGGACATCTATTCCTTGGAGTGGGAGAAACCAGGATACTGAGTGCCTTAGTTAACTTGAAGTTTTAGTGAATTAACATGTCAATGGTAGGCTCAAGTTCAGATTCCGATGCTTTCCCATAACAATTAGGCAAAGACTGCTGCTTTTATTGTGCTAACGTTGAGCCAGCAAGATAGTTTAACCATATCAGAGACATTATTGGATCTGCCAGATAGTTCTGTTTCAATATGGAATTTTACTAGGAAATTTTCAGGTCAGAATAATTGGAGGAAATCACGGATTTGGAGCTCATGTATTTGTGAGGACATTAGAGGCCTGATTACAACTTTGGAGAAGGTGTTAATCCGTCCCAAATGTGATGGATATACCACCAGCCGTATTACGAGTTCCATAGGATATAATGGACTTGTAATACGGCTGGTGGTATATCCGTCACTTTACTGTCACTTTTGGGACAGATTAACACCTCTTCCAAAGTTGTAATCAGGCCCTAAGTTCAGACTGCGACAATGCTTATTGGCTGGCTCCCTAACGAAGTTAAAAAGAACCAGAGGGGCCACCAAGTAGGTTGTGGCTATATGAATTTAAAGGGCCAGATATTTAGATCTCCTACAATAATGGCATAATCAAAGACGGTAAGAATATGTTGGATGAGGTGTAAGAGATCAGACTGGGAAGCAGCTAAGTATTTCTGGGAGGTGGGTATGCTACAGCTCAAAAAAGGCAGGTGGTAGAGGTTCGATCACCTTAGTTAAGATCTGCTGAATGGAGTAATATCTAAGGCCATGCAGCTTCTTAAAGATAAAAAAAAAGATAAAAGACTTGAGATGAACCATTACCAACCTGCCTCCATGTACCTGAGTTCTATGTTTTGTTAGGATACCACAGCTCAAAAAATCATATATCCAGTAAATTGTAGAAGCAGGTCTCTGTAATAAACAGGAAATGAAGTACATTGTGAAGGATGAAGTCATACCCATCAACAGCATTTTTAATTATAGATCCAACATTTTTAAGGGCAGAAGGAGGTGGTGGATAGTGGGTCATCCAGGGCAGTATTGTGATGTGTGGGACATGACAGCTCAACAGCAGGATCCAATTGAACTCGGGAGGGAGCAACAGCATTAGAATATTTGTGAGTTATTATAGTTTGTGGAACTCTTGTTCAAGAGTCAGAGATTATAGTGGTTTGCCTGGATCATCATCTTTCTGTTGTTATAGTTATGTGTGGTGATGGGGGTTTGCCTTGCCTTCAAGTTTTACAACTCAGAATTTCTGACCATGAGGATGATAAAAATTGTTGCCAAGAGGGTGCCTTCCACAAGTGAGGAACATAGTGAGTAGGACAGGACATCTGTGTTCACTTCTTCTTGTACATGATTGAGATAACTGCCAGCTATTTGCAGCTCAGGGTTTTTACTAAGTTAGATATCGATTTCTTCTTGCTGTGTTTAGTGATGACTGATGCCGGGTATTGGATTTCAGTACTGATGTCCTTTCAAAGGCAAGATGTATCAGAGACGAAGGCCTTCATTATGAACACGGCGGTAAACACTGCACTGCCGTCAGTAACAACCGCCAACAGATGTGTGGTCTGAACTGCCAAACAATGAACCAACTGAAACATAGGCATCCTGAAAACCACTCACCGCCAGCAGAGGGGTGCTGACAACGATGGCAGAGCCCGCCCACAGGCCGACGGAAACGCCCAACCCGCCCATCAAATAATGAAGCACTAGACCTCCGTCAATTCCGGGGCGGGAACCACCGCCACGCAAAGCCAGGTGGAATTGAACCAAATATAGGGAAACACTCACCGGAGGCTACCACAACACGCCGAAGCAGAGATGGAGAGAGAGAGTTGCAGATCATGCCAGCCCTGCTCCTTGCCACATACCTCCACGACCGAGACCGCCGACGATGACGACGATGGTATGTCCCGCAACCTAATAAAAAAGGGAAGAAAGGGCACAGTTACAAAGCCACCCACTCCACCCACCCTGCAACGCTCCCACATCCCTTCACAGCAGCACAAGCCATACACCCCACAGCAAGAGGTACTTACCCGACACAAGGCAAATTCAACCTGCCCAAAGTATATACATGTGCCCAACACCACCAAACACTGAAACAAGAGACCACGGATCCAGAGTGTGCCTTAAACAACGCAGGCCACACATTAACCTTTATTCTGCTCAATGAGCAAGCGAAGTGCATATAAGGCCAATGGCCAGTCCAGAGTTAAAGAAGTCTGATGGGCCACAATGGCCCCAACTTGACTCCCACAAGTGCAACAGTACTCCACCTCATAGGGGCAACAATGGGGCATCCAGGCACCTCAGGGAACAAGGGCAAGGAGTGGTGGGGGTGGGGACTTACGACTGGGAGGGGGGCTTAGATTTACATTTCGAAGGTGGAGGGGGCTTGGCTTTTATGACAGCAGCTGGTGGAGCGGACTTGGCCTGGGGTGCGGCAGATGTTCCTGGCCCAGCACGGGAATGGGAAGGGCAGACGGGGGCGGGTTGTGACGTGGGAGGAGAGGACAGGGCAAGGAGTTGGGCATGTTTAGGGACGAGACAGGGTGGGCCAGTGGGTTCAAATAGGTCTACACTGGATAGGAAAAGTTTCTTAGGTGCAATAGGGGTGGACCTGGAGGAAGGCGTGGAAGTGGAGGTAGAGGGAATGGCTGTTAGAGGCGTGGGTGTGCGTGACGTGGGTGCAGGCGACTGGATAGTATGCTGAGGTGGGGTGGATGTGTGATGGGTGGGTGTTTTGGTGCGTTTGAGTGTCTTGGTAGGAGGGGGGTGGACACAGTGGGACAAGACAGGCTGGCAGTGTAAATGTATGTTGTCTGGGTGTCTCCTAGTCTGGTGAGTGTGCTGCATGTGTCAACTAATGTCTTTGTGGTGAGTGCAGGTGTGGTGTCTGGGGTGCATGAATGGATGTTTGCTATTGTGGTTACTGCAGGAATGGGGCCACCAACATTGAATGAGGGTGCAGTGCCTACGGGTGTGCATGTACAGGGGACAGAGAGGGAGGTGGAAGAGGTGGACACACTGGGGGAAGTGTATGTTGTGTGTGTGCATGTGTACGTTGGCTGTGTGTATGCCTGTGGTAGGAGGTGTGGTGCTTGTGTTTGAAAGTGCACTTCTTGTGTGTTGAGGTGTGTGCCTGTGTGTCAGAATGTGTACTTTGGACGGGTGAAGGGAGTGGGGTGCTGGAAGGGGTAGAGGTGGTTGGAGGGGGGACGGAATGACCAGGGACACTGGCCAGCCACTGCACTGTGAATGCCATCCAGATAGGCATTGGTCTGCTAAACCTCTGATGCTAGCCCCTGGATGGCATTGGCGAGGGTTGTCTGCCCTACAGAGATGGTTCTCAGGAGGTCAATAGCCTCCTCCGTGAGGGCAGCAGGGCTGACTGGGGCAGAGAAGTAGGTGCCTTGGGTGAAGGAGATGCCCACCCTTCTGGGTGAGTGGGCATGGGGAACTCGGTGGGGAGCAACTGGGAGGGCGGTGATGGTATAGGGGGTGAAGGAAGATGACACAGTAGGGGTGGGCCCACTAGGGTCCGGCACTGCCAGGGAGCTCCCTGGCACTGCCAGGGAGCTCTCATCAGAGGAGGTAATGGAGTCACTACCTCCAGTGGTAGTTGCCTCCCCAGTGGTTCTCTCCTCGCGTCCAACCCACTGGTCCCCTCGGCGTCGGACGACTGTGCCCAGAGGATCCGTGGGCCGCTGCATCCCCATTCACCGGTGCCTCAGCTCCCTCACCAGATGATGCTGATGTACACAGACATCACAAGAGAACAGGGATGGGGAGACAAAACAGGAGGGACACTTGTAAATAGCGGAATGGAGGTACAGAACTGGTTCACACATACACCCACCCTGAAAATATTAAACTGGGCAGCACCTACCGTTATGCACATGGCTATGCTCCTGACTAGTGGCCAGAAACCAGCTCTACAGCCATTCCCCACAGCACTGAAGGACCTGACGTACTGCAGACTTGACCCTTACACCCCTACTTCCACAGGGGCCATTATGTAGATGGACATCAGTCAGAGTCACTGCCACTAGAATGCATTAATATGACCGCACACACACATATCCATCAAGGAACCAAAGTATGGCATTTGTACTCACCCCCTTGTGACTGCTGTGCAGCCTTCAAGCGCCCATCCAGGTCTGGGTACGCCTCCACCACCAGAATGCATTGCATAAGGGGGGTCAGTGCCCGATGGGCACCCCTTCCTCGCTGGGAGGACTTCCCCAGCTGGGCCTAAACACCCATAGGCATGAAACAATATACATTATCTCACATGAACAGTCCTGATGTATCATTGTGGTCATGTTACTGTAATGTCACACAAACTAAGCATTTGTGTCGTCGACAATCATACCAGCAGTGCTGAATGATAAACAATGTGTGCAGATGTATGTGTGTTCCTCACTTGTGTTTTCAACTCCTCCTAGGTACAGACCCTTGTGGCGAGGGAGGGCCCCATCGGTGTACAGGCCACTTGTTGATTTGAGGACCATGGTGGAGCATCACATCATTATCAATTACAGACTCACTTGTGCTACTATTCATGAACTTTGTGCATTACTGGATCCAGCACTGAGACCGGCTAATTGTAATCAGCATGCCATCCCTACTGAAGTACAAGTGCTCTCTGCACTCCATTTCCTGGCCACAGGCTCATTTCAAGTGACAGTGGGCATGGGTGCAGGTTTTTCACAGCCTATGTTTAGCATTATACTGACCGGATTCCTGAATGCATTTGTACGACACCTGCAGTCCTATGTGAGGTTTCCTCAAAGTGCTGACCTCCCTGCCATCAAGTCGGACTTCATTGCCTTTGCCAACATACCCCATGTGATAGGTGCCATTGATGGCACCCACATAGCTGTCATCCCCCCAAGAGTCTGTGAACAGGTGTACAGAAACAGGAAGAACTTTCATTCAATGAACATTCAATTGGTGTGTACTGCAGACTAGTACATCTCACATGTGAATGCCATGTTCCCTGGATCAGTCCATGATTCCTTAGTGCTAAGGAACAGTAGTGTGCCACACAAGATGGAACTACTACAAGGGGACAGAGGATGGATCATAGGTAGGTGTTTCTGACACTTATTGCCACATAGCAGACAGCCAGGCTGTGTGCCACTGAGGGTTGTCAGTGACAGTCCTGTTTTGCCCCCTTTTTTAGGTGATTCTGGCTACCCCAACATGCATTGACTCCTGACACCAGTGAGGAATCCTGGAACAGATGCAGAGAGGAATTACAATGAGGCCCATGGACGGACTAGGAGGGTGATAGAGCGCATAATAGGACTCCTGAAGGCTAGATTTCGTTGCCTACATATCTCTGGTGGTTCCCTGGCCTATGGGCCTGAAAAGGTGTGTAGAATAGTGGTGTCCTACTGCATGTGCACAACGTGGCTGTGAGGAATTCTATCCCCCTCTTGGAGGAGGAGGGTGCTGTATATCTGGACCTGCTTCCTCAGATAGGGGATGGGAGTGATGGTGGTGATAAGGAGGGGAAAGATGTACATTCCAGGACCCAACTGATACAACTCTACTTCCAGTAACTATGTGGGACTAATCAATGAGATTGCTGTCTGTGCAGCATACTGTCAGTGTGCCTTTTCATCTAGGGGGGTGTTGGGTCAATAGTTATTGCCACTGTGACCAGGTCTGCATAGGACAGGTAACATTATAGTATAATAGTTCGACACATCTGTAGGCACAACAACATGTTATGCGTTTGGTGCATCTCCTGCTACTCAGAAAATAATAAATGATTTACAATACAGTTGCATCCATACTTCAGTTTGTTTAAACATAATGACAGGGGACATTGTTATAGGTGAACTGGTATTTTATTTGGTGTAGGGATTACATCATGCAGATTACAGTGATGGGAGTGGGCTACTGGTGGTTGTACAATATGTCAACATGGTCGCAGCTTTTGGTATGTCCATCTATGTTTACAAGTGTTTGTTGTTGTTTTCACACACTCTGATCGTTGATTCAGTGGGACACTTGGAGGACAGTTCTTGCCAGAGTCACTTCTTTGAGGGGGCCTTGGTCTTGACTGGTGTTCCAGTGCCATATCTGGGCCTGAGGGACAGTTTGGGTGCCTGGTGTTGGCCTGTACTGGTTGAGATGCACGACTCCTGTGTGTCCTGAGAGGGTGGAACATGTCCAGTTGTTGCTGACGCTGTTGTTGCCCGGTCTGTATCTTGGCCTGTAGTAGGGGCTTCCTGGTCTGTGTGGGCCTCAGGCGGTGTTGGGACAAGGTGCAGCAGCGCACATGCTATGGTGGCTATTGTGGCATTGTGCAGTTTTCACTGCTCCATGGCCTCTGGGTGGTGTACTAGCTGCATCATTTGACTCTGCTCCAAGGTGGATACTATCTGGGCCAATCTGTCCTGGGTATGGTGAGATGCTCCTAGGACCTCTGAGATCACATCCTGGGCTACAGCATCAATCCTGTGGCCTCCCCACTGGGCCAGTGATGCCCTCCCACTGGGACTAGCCCCCTGTGCCTGTGCCCCCTGCACAGGTCTGGCGGTACCACTTGTACTGGGGCCATCGTCTTCCTGCCTGTTGGTAGGGGGTGACTGTGGCCTCTGTCCATGTGTTCCACCAGTCTGTGGCCTGGATAAACAGGTGTGGGGACAGTTGCCCTGGGCTGATGTTGTTGGCTGGGTGGTAGGGGTGTCAGTGGTGTTCTGGCTGGGGCTGCTGGATGATAACAGTCCAGGACTGTGTGAAGGGCCAGGGTGATTGTCAATGTCCAGGGTTCCATCGCCAGTGTCCTGGGTGGTGCCTCTTTCTCCCTGTGGGGCACTGCCATTCCTTGTCCTGTCCGTCAGGGTGGCATGGTGGTTGTGCCTGTTAGGGGGAATTGACATGTCTGTTACAATTGCATGATTTGATGGGGTGCACAGGACTGGGCTGTTTTGTGCAGGTTTTCACACTTTGGGGGCATGCAAGGTGTGAGGTTTGCATTGCATTTTGCTTTGGATGTGGAGGTGCATTGTGGGTGGTGTAGTGCCATTGTGATTCCTTGCAGGGGTAGGTGGCTGTGCACAGGGGGAGGAATGTGGGCCTGTTAGTGGGTTTGTGGGCATGCAGGGGGACTGGATGTAGTGATTGTGGCCTTGGTGAGGTAGTGGTCCTGGTGGGTGTTGGAGGGTGGGGTGGTGCATGCATTACAGGTGTGATGGATATGGCGTAAATGTAGATGACTTACCCCAGTCCATTCCTCCAGTGAGTCCAGTGAGTCCCTCAGGGTGCAGGATGGCCAGTACCTTTTCCTCTCAGTCAGTGTAGTCGGATGGTGTTGATGAAGGTCCTCCCCCAGTCTTCTGGACTGCACTGTGGTACCTGGATGCCATAGACCTGACCTTCCCACGCAGGTCGTTCCATCTCTTGCGGATGTCATCCCTGGTGCGTGGATGGTGTCCTACTGCATTGACCTTGTTGACTATTGTCTGCCGCAGCTCCTTCTTCCTGGTGATGGGTGTGTGCTGGACCTGTGCCCCGAATAATTGTGGCTCGGACTTCAGTATCTCATCCACCATGGTCCTTAGCTCCCTTTCTGTGAAGCGTGGGTGTTTGGGGGGTGCCATGGTGTGTGTTGTGAATGGTGTCTTGTGTGGATCTAGGTGAGGGTGCTCTTGTGTGGTTGGGTGTGTGAGTTGTGTGATGTGGCGTTCAGTGTCTGCCTGTAGTGTTGTCCGTCTGGCTTCTCCTATTGGCGATGCAAAGGATTGTGGGGTGTGTCTGTGAGTGTTTTATAGTGTTGTGGATGTGTGTCAGGTGTGTGGGTTTCAAACTTGCCAATATATGCATTTCTTACTGTTGGGTCCACTTGCCGCCCATAGCGGTCTGTACCGCCAATGGTCTTCGGCTTCCACTGACCGCCGCAGTGATTTCTGCTTCATTATTTGGATGGTGGGGTGTTTGTGTGCTCGGCGGTGGCGGGGTGGGGGTCCAGGATTTCCGCCGCCATGGTCCTGGCAGTGACTTTTGGCAGGGAGATTTTTGTCGGTTTCTTATTTTTGCATCATACGGCGGGTTTCTGTTCACCGCCAATAGCAGTCTTCTGTTCGCCATCGCCACGGCGGTCAATGGTGTTTACCGCCATGTTCATAATGAGGGCCTAAGTATAGGTAAGCAATATCATAGATTCATGGACCATAATCAGGATAGGAAGAATCTACAAGAAATGGGACACAAAATCCGAGCGAGGTGCTCCAGATGGGTGATCAGATTTGCAGCAATGGAGAAAGTATCACAGTAAAGAAGCAATGGAGAAAGTATCACTTTGAATTCATTGCCAAGTGGTACAGTGAAGGAGAAGAAGGTAGTCAATGAAAGCAGAAGAAAGAATACGAAAGTAGGGTGAGTAACAATCATACCTTGGCCCAGGCAAATCTTTGCAAATTCATTCATGCACATTAACAATCTCACTATTGAAGAAGCCTCCTATCAAGATGGCCACTGTTCCTGATGAGCATCCTGGAAGTAATATAATTGGAAGTAAGAATGCAGGTAGTCACTTCACCAGAGATGAAAAAGAGAAAAATGAAGACTACCATGGACCAACCCAATGTGAATTATTCACCTACATGCAACAAATGTTCCTTGTTTTCCCCCATGGTGTCATTGCAAAATAGAATACCCCCTTAGGGAAGGAACCAAATGAAGCATTGGCATAGGTTCCAACCAAACAAACTGGGAACAAGGACCCACTAGGACTTATCCAATCAGGGCATCCCCAGCAAACAGGCTGATTGCAGGAACTGAGCGCTAAAGACACTGATTATTATCAACTTCTGGAACTACTTCAATGGCCACAATTGAGAAACATTTATGTATATAGTCCACAGGAGTTCTACTTCTTGATGGACGACACAGATATTTACAACATTCAGCCCTTAAAAGTTCCTTAAGAAGATAAGACCTTCTGGAATCTGGCAACATTCATAGATACCACTTTCCCCCTAGTAATTACAAATACGTCTATGGTTTCCGCTAATTGATAGGTGACTGCATTTAAAAAGCAACAGAAAATTATTTTTCTGCTCATGCCAGCCAAAACAGACAAGGTAATGGAGAATCCTATCAAAGACTTAGACAACATTGAAACAATATGGTTTGCATTGCCAGGGAACTACAGGTCAGTGTACTGATCTACAACCATGTCATAAGCATAGGAAAACAAGGGATAAAACACGGAGAGACCTGGGCTGAAGAAGGTATGAGCTAAAAAAAACTGACAAAATGCATACATAAATAGGAAGACAATTGGGGAAAAACTTCTAAAATTGTCAAATGAAAACACCAAGTAAGGCACGTGGGCCAGTGCACCTACTAAACCATGAGCAGACTGTCGGTCACAGACTAAATATTTCAAAGACAAGAGCAAGCACTATCAGGTAGACTTCGAACTAAAACCTGCAGTACTTACACTTGACTTGTGATTACCAAGTGAAGCCAACATGATCATGGCATATGGGAGTCAAATAAGTGGTGGGAAGGCTTTGGAAAAAGAACTAAAGAAACAACAGACCTCTACAGTTCTATCCAAGAAATCTGGTTACCGGTTACCAATCAGTCCTTCTGTGACAAAACAGTCATAGCATTTTGAGAAAATGGGTTGTGCATGGGAAGCAATACAAAAAAGCTGCATATAAAGAGTAAGAATTAAGAGGCCAATGTATATTTGAGCGGTCGACCCATAATCCACCAGAGTGATGGAGTAAATTACTGTGTCGTCCTGATTGAGGTGCCAACCACCAAATTGACCACCAAATTATTAAGGGGATCATTCTAAGTCTGGCGGGCGGCAGAGGCTGCCCGCCAGACTTCCCCCCTCCAAAATACTGCTCCGCGGTCGCAAGACCGCTGAGGGTATTTTGGCTTTTGCACTGGGCTGGCGGGCGACTGCCAAAAGGCCGCCCGCCAGCCCAGTGCAAAAACCCTTCCCACGAGGACGCCGGCTCAGAATTGAGCCGGCGGAGTGGGAAGGTGCGACGGGTGCAGTTGCACCCGTCGCGAATTTCACTGTCTGCAGTGCAGACAGTGAAATTCAAAGTGGGGCCCGCTTACGGGGGCCCCTACAGTGCCCATGCCATTCGCATGGGCACTGCTGGGGCCCCACGACACCCCATACCGCCATCCTGTTCCTGGCGGGCGAACCGGCAGGAACAGGATGGCGGTATGCTGCGCCGCCATGGAGGATTCAGAAGGGCAGCGGAAAACCGGCGGGAGACCGCCGGTTTTCCTCTTCTGACCGCGGCTGAACCGCTGCGGTCAGAATGCCCTGCGGGGCACCGCCAGCCTGTTGGCGGTGCTCCCGCCGACCCTGGCCCCGGCGGTCTTGTACCGCCGGGGTCAGAATCACCCCCTAAATGTCCAACTGACCTTTCAGGCACTGATAGAATCCCCAGTCAAGATGGTTCCTGCCAATCCATTGCAACTTGGCCGGATGCCACCATCAAACATGATGGCGTGGTCCGGCAAAGTTACTTTTTTTTTATTTTCAAAAAGAAAATCCCAATGGGGGATTTTCTTTCTGAAAATAAAAAACCTCCTTCGCCGTGGGAGTTTCCTCCCCACTATTAGCCCTAATAACTGTCCAGGCTAAAAACTATGTGTGATCAAAATAGGAATAGCCTTAGAAACCCCGAAAAACATGTGTTGTAAAGCTAACCAGCACATTCACTATGGCTGCGTGGGCCACGCCGGAGGCTATATAAATATCAAGGGTTTTCAATTTTGATTCAAATTGTTATAGTATGTTCATGGACTAAGATTAATGGATACTTTTTTCATATTGTTAACTTTTATGAAGAGTGGCACAAGGAAGACGTGAGATCTTTGCAACATTTAAGCTGAGCTACTGTGCTTTCACTGAGGCTGCTTTTTGCATCAGTGGCTGAAACGTTATCATATCAGAGTCACCTTTTAACAGGAGAATATATTGAGTAGCTTCGGAGTAAAATCCCATTTCTTGTGAATTCAACAGTTCCTGCAAAAGTTCAACATAAACATTAAAGCAGGCTGGTGTTCTTTGTAACATCAGGCACGTAGGCTGTGCTTTTTATACTGAGCTCTGATGGAGAACTTCTGGATGTGATGTAAAATGAAGTCAATATGGCTGAAGACGAACTCAGGGGCTTAATTTGAGCTAGAGGTTGTTGGTGGGGATGGGACTCATTTTTTGGGGTAAGCACGTATTTTTCCATATGGTATGTAAGATGAGGTCAATATGGTTATGGTTGAAGACTAACTCGGGGGGGTTAATTTGAGGCACTGGTTGTTGTTGGTGGCCACCTGGACTCTTTTTTGGGGCCCAGCATTTATTTGTAGTGATCGGACGTTACAGTCATAAGCATTGAATTGTCCTGAACACGGAACACTTTTTACAAAAAATATATAAAGAAAATAATATATGCTTTTGTTTTGAAAAAAACAGTTTTTTAAAGAAATTTTTTAGGACAGTCTCTGATAGGCTATTTTGGCAAATTTTCGGTGCTTACTTTGAAGTAGCAGCCGTTTTTAAATTATAAACAAAGTCACTAGAGAAAACCTAGTTACCTGAAACACACCTTAACATTTTTTAAAGGAAACAGGGGTGTAACAGACATCCCAGCAGCCCTGTCTCACACACATGAAGGGGACCCAACAGCTTTCCAAAACTGTGTTGGTAGCTCTTTAGTGTTTCACGGATGTTCCTCGATGCATTGATGTTTTTCATGCTATCCTTTTCTTCGTTAGGGCATCTACAGAATATCGCTTCTCAAACCCAACAAGCTCCGGTAGAGATACAAGGCTATTTTTATACACTGCATAATGGTATCTGCTTGAAAGCTCCTTACCACTGACATCCCAACTCTTTAAAGCAGGTCACTATAGTAAGCGTTGCTGTCTCACCCTGTCCCTTCTAACTAATCTGCATAAATTAAGATGTGCTCTCATTATTATATTAATAATAATAATAATCATAATAATAATAATACAATCATTTATAGAGCTCATAGTTACTTCGAGCCAAGTGTCCCAGCGGTAAGAGAAGTGACCCAGAGCCCTAATAACATATCGATAAACTCAGCACCATTAAACTGACCTAAACAGAAAGCTAAAAGAGCATCCTTCAATCCGCGCCTTCTTCACAGTAGGAAAAAATGCTAGCAAGGCCCCAGCAGATCTTAACTTTCTAGCTGTAACATAGGGCTTAAAAAAGGGTGCAGGTACCAGGAACCCTTGTTCCTACGGGCCCTATGGCAGTAGCATACAGCTTTAAAAGTAAGCCGCATCTCAAGCGGTAGACAATGCAATTGTGAAAGAGCAGAATCCATGTAAGATCACCTGGGGATGTTCAGTAGCAGACGAACTGCAGCATTCTGTGCATGTTGAAGTCTCATCAACCAAGACTGCATAACTCCCAGGTAAAGAGCATTACAATAGTCCAGCCTTGAAATAACCAAGGTCTACTGTCTTTCTGGCAGCTTCAGGGAGAAATCCAAGAATCTTTCTAGGGCCCATTAGAAACCCAAAGCACTTGCCTACTTAAGCTGTGATCTGACTATCAAAAGAAAGCTTAGCATCAAACCACATGCAGAGATTCTTGACTTTCGGCTTAGGAGGCAAAGGGCTGAGGATGTCCGGACACCAGGCCGACAAATTGATGACTAGTTCCCCAAAATAAGAACCTCAGTTTTTCCAGAATTTAATTTGAGACAGCTGAGATCCATCCAATGGGCCACCTCCGTCAGACAGGCATTTAGCCATGTAGCAGTGTCAGCTTCCCTCTGTGACAAGGTGATGACCAATTGCATATCATTAGCATACAAAATTATGTACCAGTCGACGATGTCAGCCAAGAGGAACTTATACAGGTTGAATAGCATAGGGCTCAAAGAAGAGCCCTGAGGTACCCCCTGCTGAAGTGGAAAAACCTGGGATTGGAAAGGCTTTAATGACACCTGAAAGGAGATGTCTTGCAGAAAAGAAGCTAACCACTTGAGGGCTGTATCCACAACACTGCATCTCCACAATTGTTCAAGCAGAAGATTGTGTGACAGTGTTGAAAGCTGCACTGCGATCTAACATCAGCGCTGCTGCTGCATCGCCCCTGTCCGTGATTTGATGGATGGCACACAAAATACACCCTCAGCGGCACAGGGGCGGCCGGGTGAAGGGTGTGAACAAGGCGCTAGGTTGTAGATAGGAAAAAATGGAGAGACCCGGGGTCACTCTGGCGATGCAGGCAGGGGACAAGGGGGCTTCTTGGGCCAGCCACGACTGGTCTAGGATGAGGGCCGTCTGCTGGTCACTCCTGCACTGGTGGTTGGGGGATGTGCTTCTTCCAGGCGTTGGGTTCCTTTGTTACAGGGCAGTAGCGGTCAGGGGGAGCCTCTGTATCCTCTCTTCAGGCGTCGCTGTGAGGGTGCAGGGAGGTCGTCTCATGGTGTCTACATTGTTGGAGTTGCCTGGTGGGCCTCTCTGCGGAGTTGGTTTCTCTGGACACAGGACGGGGGCATCGGGTGCAGAGTGTTGAGACTCATGCTTCCGGAGTGAGGCTGGAGTCTCTTTAAAGATGGTTTCTTTGTTGCAGTTTTCGACAGGGCACTGTCCACATGAGTTCCTTGGTCCTTTAGGTGCAGGTCAGTCTTCTGAGTGCTCAGAGGTCGCTGGTCCCACTGGATGCGTCGCGGTGCAGGTTCTCTGAGTCTGGAGACAGGCCGGTAGGGCTGGTGCGAAAGTCAGTTGTCGTCTCTATGGTCTCTGTGGGGCTTTCAGGTCAGCAGTCCTTCTTCTTGTTTCAGGTTGCACAAATCTAATTTCCTGGATTCAGGGTCAACCCTAAGTACTACATTTAGGGGTGTGATTAGGTTTGGGGGGCAGTAGCCAATGGCTACTGTCCTGGAGGGTGGCTACACCGTATGTGCCTCCTCCTTGTGGGGAGGAGGGCACATCCCTAATCCTATTGGGGGGAATCCTCCAAAACAAGATGGAGGATTTCCTAAGGCCTGGAGGGTCTCCTCAGCTCAGGGCACCTTAGGGGCTGTCCTGACTGGTGGGTGACTCCTCCTTGTTTTTCTCATTATCTCCTCTGGACTTGCCACCAAAAGTGGGGGCTGTGTCCGGAGGGGCAGGCATCTCCAATAGCTGGAGTACCCTGGGGTGCTGTAACACCAGGCTAGAGCCTTTGAGGGTCACCACCAGGTGTTATAGTTCCTGCAGGGAGAGGTGTGAAGCACCTCCACCCAGTGCAGGCTTTGTTCCTGGCCACAGAGTGACAAAGGCACTCACTCCATGTGGCCAGAAACTCATTTGGATGTGGCAAGCTGGCAGAAACTGGTCAGCCTAACACTAGGAGTTGGACTGGTATACAGGGGGCATCTCTAAGATGCCCTCTGTGTGCTTTTTCCAATAAATCCCACACTGGCATCAGTGTGGATTTATTGTGCTGAGAAGTGTGATACCAAACTTCCCAGAATTTCATGTAGCCATTATGGAACTGAGGAGCTCGTGTTTGACAAACTCTCAGACCATATACTCTTTATGGCTAACCTGCACTTACAATGTCTAAGATTTGGCTTAGAAACTGTAGGGGCATAGTGCTCATGCAACTATGCCCTCTCCTGTGATATAGTGCACCCTGCCTTAGGGCTGTAAAGCCTGCTATGGGGGTGACTTACCTATGCCACAGGCAGTGGGTTGTGGGCAGGGCACTCTGAAGGGAGTGCCTTGTCGACTTAGTCTTTTTCTCCCCACCAGCACACACAAGCTGTGAGGCTGAGTGCATGTCCTGAGTGAGGGGTCCCAAGGGTGGCATAATACATGCTGCAGCCCTTAGAGACCTCAGGGCCCTTGGTACCATTTACAAGGGACTTATCTGTGTGCCAGGGCTGTGCCAATTGTGGAGATAAAGGTACAGTTTAGGGAAAGAACACTGGTGCTGGGGCCTGGTTAGCAGGATCCCAACACACTTTCAATCATAACTAGCATCAACAAAAGGCAAAAGGTTAGGGGGTAACCATGCCATGAGATGTACTTTCCTACACTATAGCTGACAATTCTCACTCCAAAACCCCTGGATCAGCAGGTTCATAGGGGGAGTCTGACTTAACTGCTGCCACAAGAGAGTAGGACCTCAAATCTTTCATTTCAAATCTCAGATACATCCATGACTGTATTCAACTCATCTATTTGCATGATTCTGCTTGACACCATTAAAAGCTAATGGCTACGAAATAAATAGTTTCAGTGGAACATACAGTAAACCCATACCTTTAAAACAATGCATGGCCTGAGGCAGTTGACATGCATTAATTTGTCACAGTTAAAAATATGCATTAACATTTAGGTCCAAAGCCAAAGAATATCTGTGAGATAGGGGATATTCAGAGGCCTCTTCATCACATTCTGCGGTGCATCATTTTGGGTTATACCACTGAAAGGGTGAATTTGAGAAAATAGGGACAACGTAACACAATAGACGCAAGCCTGAACAGTTAGGTAAATTGCTGTGCTCCTTTAAGGCACAGCATACCACCAGTATCCTGTCATGTCCTGTATCTGGCAGCTAAAACTGTATTTTTCCAGCTCTTGCTGACAGAATCCAGGAGCACTGAGCTGAAACCTTTTGAGGTGTTTTCGCTTTGGAAACCTTTTCAGACTTTACAAAAACAACTTCTCCTGACATCTTTAGGAACTGAGAGTGCATTTCTTCCTTTTTAAAACAGAAACACTATGGGGGTCATTACAACATTGGCGGTACAAGGCGCTTACCGCCGTGCAGAAGACCGCCAACACACCGCCGCAGAATTCCGCCACAGCTATTATGACACAAACCACGGAATCCGCCGAAATTCAGACACCCACACAATCCCGCCACACCAAAGGTCAGCGATAAACATGCGGAAACAAATCCTCCACCTCCACGCCAACAGAAACACGCCCATGCTATTACAACACACGAATCCACGCGGCAGTCTTGCAACCGCGGTATTCCATTGGCGGTACACACCGCCGCGCTCAAAATACACACACTCTTACAAAACTCCGCCACATTGGACAATTCCAAATACACACACCTGATACACATACACATACCACTCCCACACACCCAACTCAATATAAAACACACACCCACATCACCCACAAACCCCTACGACCCGAAATTAGAGAGAAGGCCAGAGAGAGACAGCACAGAATAGAGAACCCCATCACACAGAGGCACACTACACCATCACCCACACAACATCCACGCACAAAACACCACATACCACTACACTCACCACAACCATCAACACATACACCACCCCACACACACCACCCCATGGCACGCCAAAGACACCCCCGCTTTTCCGAAGAGGAGCTCAGGGTCATGGTGGAGGATATCGTACGGGTAGAGCCACAGCTATTTGGCTCACAGGTACAGCACACATCCATAGCCAGGAAGATGGAGCTATGGCAAAGAATAGTCGACAGGGTCAACAGCGTGGGACAGCATCCAAGAAATAGGGAGGACATCAGGAAGAGGTGGAACGACCTACGGGGGAAGGTGCGTTCCACGGTATCCAGGCACCACATTGCGGTTCAGCGAACTGGCGGCGGACCCCCACCTCCTCACCCACAACTAACAACATGGGAGGAGCAAGTCTTGTTCATCTTGCATCCTGAGGGCCTCGCAGGAGTCGTTGGAGGAACGGACACTGGTAAGTCAAATCTCAACTATCATATCCCCCACCTTACCTGCATGCTATCACACACCCCCACCCTCACACCCTCCCCTATCACCCTAACCCCTCACTAATGTGCCTATAACACCAACCACCCATCCCAACACCAAGACCTGCATGACACAACTAAGCATGGATACCCATCACTAAAGCATGCCCACTGCACATACCCAGAACACCCCCCAACCATCACCACACAAGCCCCCACACAGGAATGCCTGCACTGGTGTACACGCACACCCAACCATTGCACACCATGAAAAACACACATGCAATAATCATGTACTCATACCCCCGCAGGAACCCGAAGGACCGTCACCACACCAGAGGGTCCAGACAACACCACTCCACCCCCAGAAGAGGCCCACAGTGACGACAGCAGCTCTGCCCTACTGGATCTTGATGACCAGCCCGGACCATCATGGGCCTCAGGACAGTCGGTTACCCTTGCCCAGCCACAGCCCAACACTGACCTTCCACCCTCTGGTAACACCAGCACAGCACCCACCCAGCGGGCCCATACCTCCCTACCCAGGACATGTCAATCAGCGGTGTGTCCACCACTACAGGGCACCCAGGCTAACCCACCACCCCAACAACAACAGGGACCTGGGGGCAGAGGTAGTGGGCACACGGTCCAGGGGATGGAGGCACAGGAACACAGGGGAACTGGGAGGGCTGCTGTGCGACAGAGGGAGGACAGGCCAAGGGAACCTACTCTCAACGAGGCCCTCTCCTCCATCATGGGAGCATACCACCACTCCCAGGAGACGATGGCAACGGTCCTGGACAAGTTGCAGGAGACCCTGCGTCTGCAGGAGGAGCAGTATTTGGGGTTCAGGGAGGAGCTCAGGACCATCGGCTCCGCCCTGGGCACCATCGTAGGGGTGCTGATGGACATTCAAAAGACCTTGAGGGACACCGTGGCACTCCAAGGGGCCTCTGACACTAGCCACGATGATGAAATGCCCACCACCTCCGCCAGCGCTAGTGGACCGGACGCCCCGCCACAGGACCAACACACCAGCACCCCACCCCCTGCAGACGGACAACCACCACGAAAGCGGTCCCTGAGATCCAGGAACAGGACAGAGCAAAATGGCAAGACCCCCGCCAGAAAATAATAGCAACCTGATAGTCCCCCCACTGTCCCACTTTGTTACCCTGTCTAAATCGGAACTGCCCCAGCTCCACTTCCAATGGCCAGATGTGCAATGTACCTGTGAGACTAATAGACTGGACTCTGCCATGGACATTCTTCTACCATAACCCATCCCCATTTCACAACCCCCCTTCATGTTTATGCACTTAAATAAACACCCTTGAAACACTGATAAAACTGGAGTCAGTCAATGAATTTGAACTTTGTATTGTCAATTACAGTGTCAAAAATGGTTACCCATTGGAAGGCCAACATACCAATGTCACACATCACAAGCCTTTCAAGGGTGCAAGCTGTTGACACGTAGGTTACCACATTTGTGAAACAGAAATGGAATGGGACAACTCAGTTAACAAATAGTAAAATGTAGGTACAGGATAGAGGTAGACGTGTGAAAGTTAATGTAATGTTAAACCAGAAAACGTTCTCACCTGTGTCTCACTGGAAATATTGCTGTATGACTGACTCCCTGTTGTCGTTTTCTTCTTCATCAGCTTCATCCTCATCACTGTCCACAGGCTCCACAGGCTCCACCGCTGCTACAACACCGTCATCTGGATCATCCTCCTGCAGAAAAGGCACCTGGCGTCGTAATGCCAAGTTATGGAGCATGGAGCAGGCGATGATGATGTCGCACACCTTCTTCGGTGAGTAGAATAGGGACCCACCTGTCATATGGAGGCACCTGAACCTGGCCTCAAGGAGGCCGAAGGTGCGTTCGATAACCCTCCTAGTCCACCCATGGGCCTCATTGTAGCGTTCCTCTGCCCTGGTCCTGGGATTCCTCACTGGGGTCAATAGCCAGGAAAGGTTGGGGTAACCAGAGTCCCCCAATAGCCATACACGGTGCCTCTGGAGTTGACCCATCATATCAGGGATGCTGCTATTCCGCAGGATGTAGGCGTCATGCACAGAGCCAGGGAACATAGCATTTACCTGCAAAATGTACTGGTCTGCCAAACAGACCATCTGGACATTCATCGAATGATAACTCTTCCTGTTCCTGTACACCTGTTCACTCCTGCGGGGGGGACCAGAGCTACATGGGTCCCATCAATGGCACCTATGACGTTCGGGATATGTCCAAGGGCATAGAAGTCACCTTTCACTGTAGGCAAATCCTCCACCTCTGGGAAAATGATGTATCTCCTTACGTTTTTCAGCAGGGCAGACAACACTCTGGACAACACGTTGGAAAACATAGGCTGGGACATCCCTGATGCCATGGCCACTGTTGTCTGAAATGACCCACTTGCAAGGAAATGGAGCACTGACAGCACCTGCACGTCAGGGGGGGATTCCTGTCGGATGGCGGATTGGTGACATCAGCTCTGGCTCCAACTGGGTACATAGTTCCTGGATTGTGGCACGGTCGAACCGGTAGGTCACGATCAAATGTTTCTCTTCCATTGTCAACAGGTCCACCAGCGGTCGGTACACCGGCGGTTTCCGCCATCTTCCAATATGTTTCAACTGACGGTGCCTAAGAAGGACAACAGCGAAGAAACTGTCACCATTCCTTCAGGTATGTACCCACAGTCACACACAAGACTACAACAGACAATTAACCCATCGGGGAAAAGATTTGAGTGTAGGCCTCGGTATGTGTGACGCAGTAGTAAATGAAGCCATGTGGGCCCCTGAAATGGCGGCTGCCTGACCTCTAAACTGGGACAATGGAATTGTGGGGTAACTGCGCTGGCGTTGGACACCGTCGCGGTAGGCGGTCGTAGATCGCCGCGCAATGCTGCATTGGTTAACATTGGACCCTATGGGTCCCAGGAGCCAATGAACAGGTGCGCTGGCGGTGATGATGCGCCCCGCCGCGGACGTCACCACCATTTTCTATCTGTTCACTCACTAGATACCTGACCTTCGACAGGAGAGGACCTACACTGCTAGTGCTGCTGTGACCTCGGTCTGGAAGCGACGATGGCTGCTGCGTCTGGGGAAAGGGCCCCTGCCTTCACTGCACAGGAGTTGGAGAAACTTGTGGATGGGGTCCTCCCCCAGTACACGCTACTCTACGGTCCTCCAGACCAACAGGTTAGTACACAGGGAGCACGTTGGATGGGCTAGGCCTGGGTGGACAGGGCTGGGTGGGAGAGCGAAGGGGGCACAGTTCTTACAACAGAAATGCATGGGGATGAATGGGCCACATGGACAGAGTAGGGAGGGGGCCACTCACATTGACGGTGCATTAGGTAATGACTGTTCCTCTTTCCTTGTGCATGTCATGTAGGTCAGCACCCACCAGAAGAGGGACATTTGGCGTGCCATCGCCAAGGAAGTCCGGGCCCTGGGGGCCCACCAGAGACGGGGCACCCACTGCCGTAAGAGATGGGAGGACATTCGCCGCTGCAGCAAGAAGACGGCAGAGGCTCAGCTGGGGATGGCCTCCCAACGTGGGAGGGGTGCCCGTCGCTCCATGACCCCCCTGATGTTCCGGATCCTGGCGGTGGCCTACTCGGAGTTGGATGGGCGCTTAAGGACATCACAGCAGACACAAGGGGGTGAGTACAACCTCATTCTGTGGACTTTGCGTGCAGTGGAGGTGTCTGGGTGGGGAGGTGGGCTGTGGGTGTCCCTAGGCCAGGGTGAGTTAGGTAGGCAAGGCCCCTTCGTAATGTAGGCCATGTGGGACTCTACCCCAGCTCAGAACAGAGGCAAGTTGATGTATAGTTGCCCCTTTGCCATCCATGTGCGCAGATTTCTACCATTGCCATGTAGGCCATATCCCAGAAATTGCATGTGCAGAGGTCAGGAGCACGGCGTAATGCATGGGGGTGCTGCATCTGTCTTGTCCGGCAACGGTAGCGGTAGGCCATGCACTAAAACTCTCTTTCTTCTGTCTCCCCCCCTTTTCCTGCTCTCCCTGTCCTTTTGTACATCAGCATCATCAGGCTGAGGTACAGTGGAACCGGAGCACGAGGGAGCTGCATCCCACATGGCCATGGAGGGCCACACCACAGACTCTGAATGCACCAGTGGGACGGAGGGCGAGGGGAGCTTCACGTCGGCCACAGGATCACCAACCAGCGACACGGACTCGTACGCCGATGTGAGCTCCCCTGTGGTGGCGGCACCATCTGTGCGCCCCACTTCTACAGGTACAGCCGCCACCTCCCCTACCAGCACCGCCCTCCCAGCAGCCCCTCAGCCTTCGCCCCGTGCCCGCTCACCCAGGAGGGTGGGCATCACCTTCGCCCCAGGCACCTCAGGCCCTGCCCCTATCACCCCTGCTGCCCTCAGTGAGGAGGCCATTGACCTCCTCAGGTCACTCACTGTTGGGCAGTCTACCATTGTGAATGCCATCCAGGGTGTAGAAAGGGCGTTGCAACACGGTAATGCATTCCTGGAGGGCATTCATTCTGGTCAGGCTGCCCTTCAGCGAACCCTGCACTCTCTGGCCTCAGCACTGATGGCAGCAATTGTCCCTGTGTCCAGCCTCCCCCCTCCAACTTCCTCCACCCAGACCCAATCCCCTGTATCCCAGCCCATCCCAAGCACACCTACAGACCAGCATGCACACAAGTCAACACACACAAGTAGCTCAAGCAAACATAGGCACCACACACACCACAGGCACTCACACAAGCATCACACCCATACAGACACAGCAACATCCACTGTCTCCACTGTGTCCCCCTCCTCCTCTTCTCCCTCCTCCCTCCCAGTCTCGTCTACACACACACCTGCATGCACCACATCTACAGGCACTAGGACTCGCACCAGGACACCGAGCACCACACGCCGCTCACCTGCACTCACCACCTCCACTGCCATTTACACGTCCCCTGTGTCCTCTCCCAGTGTGTCTGTGACGCCCCCTCCCAAAGTACCCAAACGCCGGCAATCACTCACCCAACATCCATCCACCTCACGACAGCCTCCAGTACCATTCACCTGCACCCAAAACACCTAAAGTGACACCTCCTACAACCACCTCCTCTACCTCCACTCCCAGACCCCCTCCAGCTACCCATCCCAGTGTCCGTCAGAAACTGTCCCTATGTCAAATTGACCTGTTTGCCCCCACCCCCCCCTCCAGTTCATCAGTCCCGTTGTAGCGCCTCAGCCAAAAAGCCTCCAGTGCCAGTGGTGCGTGTTCCAGGTTTTGGAGTGCACCGTCCACCAGGGCAGGCAGTAGGACCCGGAGCCAAGGCACTGGCAGCCCACCCCCTGTAAAGGCTCCAAAATTGGAGAGTGGACGACGGGACCGTGTCAAGACTCCTGGTGGGACAACAACTGAAATGGGATCGAAGGCGATTGGTGAGTCAGCTGTAACTCCAAAGAAGGTGGGGAAGGTCCCGAGGAAGTCTGCCCAGCCTGTTGTGAGTGTCACGGCGGAGAAGTGCGCCATCATTTCCGGACACAACCGCCAGCACCGTCGTTACAGGTCAGGAGACCACCGCCAGAGTCACAGCCCAGGAGGGCCCAAGTATCGTCACTGGTCAGGAGACCACCGCCAGAGTCACAGCCCAGGAGGGCCCAAGTATTGTCACTGGTCAGGAGACCACCGCCAGAGTCACAGCCCAGGAGGGCCCAAGTATCGTTACTGGTCAGGAGACCACCGCCGGAGTCACAGGCCAGGAGGGACCAGGATCCCACAGCCCCGCTGGGCAATGATGGAACTTTAAGCCACACACCAATGTCCAGTGTGGAGATCGTCATGCCACACACCAATGTCAGTATCCGAACCGCCATGTCAGAGCACCGCTGATCAGGGCAAAGACTGCCATGGTGAAGACCGCTAAACAGGGCAAAGACTGCCATGGCTAAGCATCGCTGAACAGGGCCAAGACCGCCATGGCTAAGCATCGCTGAACAGGGCCAAGACCGCCATGGCTAAGCACTGCTGAACAGGGCAAAGACTGCCATGTCAAAGCACCGCTGAACAGGGCAAAGACCGCCATGGTGAAGACCGCTGAACAGGGCAAAGACTGCAATGGCTAAGCATCGCTGAACAGGGCCAAGACCGCCATGTCAAAGCACCGCTGAACAGGGCCAAGACCGCCATGGTGAAGACCGCTGAACAGGGCCAAGACCGCCATGGCTAAGCATCGCTGAACGGGGCCAAGACCGCCATGTCAAAGCATCGCTGAACAGGGCCAAGACCGCCATGTCAAAGCACCGCTGAACAGGGCCAAAACCGCCATGGTGAAGACCGCTGAACAGGGCAAAGACTGCCATGGCTAAGCATCGCTGAACAGGGCCAAGACCGCCATGGCTAAGCACCGCTGAACAGGGCAAAGACTGCCATGGCTAAGCACCGCTGAACAGGGCCAAGACCGCCATGGTGAAGACCGCTGAACATGGCAAACACCGTGTGGGTATGAATAGTCCGCCACATCAGGCATCCTTATCCCATGTGCAGCTGGGACTGTGACAGGACATGAACTTTCACGGGGAGACTCATCCTGTCTGGGCACCAGTCCCACCCAGTACCAGTAGAGAACTGCAGATACTTGCGAAAATGTAGCTTTGCTTTCCCCAGGATGGTCTAGTGGGCAACCCACCCACTGTAGAGACTTGTGAGACTGTGGCTCTGCACTCCCCAGGATGTAACAGTGGGCAACCCACCCACTGTAGAGACTTGTGAGACTGTGGCTTTGCACTCCCCAGGATGTAACAGTGGGCAACCCACCCACTTGAGAGACTTGTGAGACTGTGGCTTTGCACTCCCCAGGATGTAACAATGGGCAACCCACCCACTTGAGAGACTTGTGAGACTGTGGCGTTGCACTCCCCAGGATACATCAATGGGCATGGAGCCCCGTCGTGGATCTGGCTTCGCATTCATCTGGCTGAGGTGCCCCCCCTTCCGTTCCCCCTGAGGTGCCTGTTTTATTTCTATCTGATGCCCCGGCAGTGTTCTCTCCGATTTTGGTCAGGTATCTATTGTGGGCCTCGCCCATGCTATTTTGGACTGTTGGTGCACGGACATTGTTGTGTACATATCTGCACTACTACTTGTATTGTATATTTAAATATGACAGATTTCGAGATATATATCAGTATTTTTTTGTATGACATGTATATTGGCACATTACAATGTTTGACCGCAATTCGCTTTGTCTTAGCATTCTTCCTGGGGGATTGTGGGTTGTTAATGTGATATTTTTGACTGCATTGGTGTGTATGTTGTAGATGCAGTACTCACCGGTATCTTCTGTGCCTATGTCGCTGTTGGTCGTAGAGGAGCAGAAAGACAAAGGCAGGTAGGATTTGGAGTTCCGGCTCCATGGAGTCGTCGTTCCTCGTGGAGTGTGTTAAGGTGAGTGTTTTCCCATAGCAAAAGCTGTTTCCGCCGTGTTTTTATCCACGGAGAATCCGCCCCGGAAAAGGTGGCGGATTGGCCTGTCATAATAGTGTGGGCGGTACATTGTCTCCCGCCTGTCTGTTGGCGGTGACCGCCACACTCTTTGTCTGTACCGCCGTGGTGGGCGATGTGTTAAAGTGGCTGTCTTTGTTGGCGGTTTCCGCCAGGGTCGTGATTCCCTTTTTTTGTCCGCCGGCCTGTTTGCGGTATTTCCGCAGCTTTAACACTGTCCGCCAGGGTTGTAATGACCACCTATATTTTATGCCACAATATGCCATCTCATTTTGTGAAGTGTGCTAAATGTGGAAGAAAAATGCCCCAAACTGACCCGCATGCTTTCTGTGTTGTCTGTCTGCATTCTTCTCATCCTTCAGATTCTTATGACTTCTCTAAGAAGATGTCAAGAAGAACTTTGAAGACTAGAGAGGAGATAAGGCTGCACAGTCTTCAAGAAGAACCGGACAGGCATGAAGAGATATTCTATGTAAAAAGTGCTTCCACATCCTGCGCATGGGTAGTACAATTCAGTGCTTAATACTAATAATGAAGATTCCCTCTCTACCACAGAGAGAATATTCCTCATTTTGGGGAGACAGAAGATGTGTTTACTCTAAAAAAGATGCAGGATGTCCAAGAAGCAGACCCAGCTAAGCTATGCAGTTACCATTAGAATGATACTGCATACAGGGCCGCCCTTAATTTTCTGTAGCACTCACAGAATCAGTGAGGTCTAAATATAGGTATATTGGATCTTCTTTCTCCAATCAAACACCAGCCCTTACGATCTTCTGGAGGTTATCTGCTCACTCATTGATTCCTGGTGCGTTATTATGATTACAGCAGCGAGGCACCCTTACAGTTAGAAGCTGTTGTCGAGGACCAGATCTGTGGAGAGTCCCCATTACTTTTAAGAATGAAGGAAGGCTGTGATTTTGACAATTCTAACCTTTATCATCCTGGACCTGAACAAAGGAAGGCTTTTGGGGACTCATTATGAGCCCCATTGCAAACATGATGAAGCTGGTGATGTGATTTACTGGACTCATTTGGATTATAGCATCTGCAGGAAAACAGTGAGTCTGGGGAAAACTTTGGGTAAAAATAGCAAAAGACACATGCAAGTCAGTGTGAAACATTGATTCCAACCTGCTATTCCTCAAAAATATATCATCATGTACCAGTAACTGCAGGCGAAGGATGGCCTGAAACTGGTCCATTTTCCATCAAGAAGAGAGTTATGAGCACCAGAAGGTTTATGGAAAACAATGTACTGTAACCAATCTCACAGAAAACTGAAGGAAATGTCCCCAATGTAATCCCCTACAAATGAATCTTAATGATGCCAGTACAAAAGTCATACACCATCAGAAGAGGCTGGTATCAAAAGACAAGCATCACAGTTGGTAGGATCAGGCTTGGTTTGGTTGTACAGCAACTGATCTCATCATGCTGCTATCTATAATAGCAAAGACCACTTTTAGTTTTTTAGATAAGAGATCATCCCAATGCCCAGTGTTTTTGTTCCATAGTTCTCTGGATCGGCTATGCTCACATGACATTGATCTTTGTAAACGTATCCATAGTGTGTGTGATAATTGATACTCCATGGATGAAGGAGCAACTTTGCAAATTGAGGCTCCACAGAAGCTGCACAGCATGATTCCTTAGAATAACCAGGGAGGATTTGAGGGAATAAACTGAGAACACACATTTAAATAGAGTCCTGAAGGCTGAACTCTACCTACTCTCTTGACCACATCCTTAGTAGCAATATTATCTGGCAACAAAATACACAAAATCATCTACAATTGCCAAAAGTAACATCAGGTACTGGTACGTTTGATTTCCCAAAAAGAGCTACAGTTACTTTATCTGCTCCAGCAGAATCAATATTTGGAAAGTATGGATCCTGTATATCCATGGAACACAGCAAGTCTTGTTATGGAATCTTCAAGCACCTTGCCTCAAGTTAGCAGTTAGCTGTAAATTCTGCAGGTAAAACAAATGGATGACATAATGTAGATGCAGTAAACAGTAGAACCCACCATTATTTATCCATACAACTAAGTAATTGGGGTAAGACCCCATTCTCTTATCATAGTGGGATTGACCTTACTGCTTTTAAAAGGAATGCTTCCCAGTTGAAGTTCCTTCGACATTCGCCGGGCAAGGTGTATAGCATAGTTGATGTACATCTGTTAGAAAGGCCAAGAATTAGTAGTAATTTGTGTCCACTCGTGATGGTGTCCACAAAAGATTAAAAAATGCAATTGCTGTGGCAGTGGAAAGTAACTTATCAGCACTCTGTAACAGGGACAGCTGTGTGCAAGTAGAGGGACCTGGTTCACAACAATGGGTTAAAAAAACAAACATCTACTTGGTGTCCTCCAACCGGGGGAAGTTAGCACTACAGATAATGATGCCCCACCACATGTGTGGTACTGGGCATTCAATGCTCTGCCTAACCAGTTACAGAAAAAGCTGTTCATCTCATGGAGTAAGTGCACTGTTGCAAGCCAGGACATAGGACCAAGACTGTTATCTGTAGTTTGGTGGGAAAAGTAGTGTCTATCGGGCCAGCGGAGGACATTACTTCCACCATATTGACAGTACTCCACCCATCGAATTTGGATATGACCGCGAGCACCGTGGTCATATCTGTACAGTTAAAGGAACTACCATCACAGCAATTCTTTTGTGTCCAATAGGATTGGTGGATGGCCAACGTCGGTTTTGATGGCTGTCCACAAAACGGTTTTTTTTTTTCGTTTTTTTTTTAAGAAACAAAATCCCAAAGTAAGAGTTTATTCCTGAAAAACAAATAACTAATGTTTCCCCTTCCAGGGACTTTTCTCCAGGTTTTCCTGATGGTGACGGAGAGGGTTAAAATGCATTACACGGTCCACCCTAAGTAGGGCGGACAGTGTAATGTCCTTCCTCTGACTGCCCGTACTCTGTTGAGCAGTCAGATGAAATATTCTGTTGACGGAGCCAATTGACGGAGTCTCTAATTGAGGCAGGCGGACAGACGATTTGGCAGGCAGGTTACTCATTTGCTTTTGCGAGGAAGTACCCTGTCCGCCAAACCATAAATCAAGCCTCAAGCTATTTATTTATACAGTTGTCCTGTACAGAAGGCATGAGAGCACCATGCGATTTTTTTAACATATACAAACATCTTTGTTACACAAACATCTTTGTTAATAAGAATAAAACAATCATTCTCATAAAAATACAGCAATAGAAAAATATTTCATTTTGCCAAGAAAAACAATTGGAGCTATTGAAAATTCTATGTTTACAAGACACGCCTACAAGATAAAAATCTCGCATTTGAAAAGAAGTTAACCTTGCTTCATTTTTTATGAAGGAGCCACCATGTAAATTTGCATAACGTTTGCCCTGCTTAAGCAGGAAACAATATTTTGTTGCAATACATTGAGCTGTTTCCGTGGCAGTGCACTTTTTTGATAAATTTGCGGGATAATTTGTGGACCTTGCTGGTAGGACAGAGCACCAGGGCCAGAAGTATATATTCCACTAGTGAAGTTTTGCACCAACAGTTCCAGATCAAATAAAGGCTTCTTTAGGTTACAACTCGAATCACATTTAACGCTAAAAATGTGCGATAAAGTGATTACCACATACACAAATGCCGGCTGGGTGGTGCAGGTTTGAAGGGGCAAGGATCTAGTAGGACGCAACACAAATGTTTGAGCCTTGGTAACCTCCACACAGCATACCTTAAAGTAATTGATAAATATGCGGCAGAATGTATGGTAAAAATGGCTGCACGTTTACCATCTTTTTACGACATAGAACTTACATTCAGGGAGAATGCTAAGGTTTTCATCAAGTTTGGCCATCAACCCCATAATTCACACAAAAATGCAAACTGTATTACGCACATTTTTCCTATCAACATGTGAATGAATTGCAGACAAAACTTTACTTTGGGTAATGCTACACATTATCGTTATCACCGTATCGGATCAAGAACCCCCTTTTATCACATATTTGAATGGTCCTGTAGAATGCCCTGGTTGTAGGAGGCTGGCCCTCTAAGTAGTGTGCAAAGCTGGGCACACAATGCAGAGTGTCCAGGCTACCACACGTTGGGTTACAGAGGTAAAAAGTAGACCACCTAATGCTCTAATTTTTACCATAGCCTGTTTGAGCAGTTAGGCTAATCTTGAAGAAGTGCAAAGCATTTGTTGTACTCACCATATCAAATAAATGAGACCACACACTGAAAAGAATAACTCTAGACCGATTTACAAAAATACTTCAGATTCTTATACAAATTTTAAGACCAAGATCATCAAAATCGGGTAAGTACTTTTTAAGTTATGAATTTTTGAAGTTTTAATAAAAGCAGTCTTTTTGTACATAATTATGGACCATTGGAATCAATGGAGAAAATATTTGAAAATTCACATAAAATCAAGCAATGCGTTTACCAGTGTCTCCTTTCGCAGGTATGTCAAGGTTGTCGGTGAGCATTATGGAGCAGCTGGAGAAGTTCGAACAGCTCCAAGTTTTCATGGGAGCAGCTGCAGGATGTCGTTGAAGCTGGTGCCAGGCCACTGCGGGGGACCACTTGGAAAAGCACTGCACAGGAGGACTTAAAGGTAAGTCCAGTGGGTCTCCTTGGGGTGTCAAGGTCGCAAGGGGTGGGGGACCCTTAGGGCACTGCTGAATCTTCAGTGGAGCATACAGGGCGGCTGGGTGGAGAGCGAATCGGTGAGCCACGAACTGTGTGCAAAGGTGCCCTTGCAAGCAGGAAGTAGGTTTCTTTGAGTATCACTTGCAGGTCAGCAGGGGCACTCTGATGGAAGGATTGGCTGGTTCCTGCAATCCCTTGACTGGGGCTTCCTCCCAAGGTTTGCAACATGGGCAGCCATCTGCTGCTAGAAGCAGGCCTGGGGTTCAAGTTTCAAGAGTGGTAAGACCTTTGAAGCTCACTAGCAATGCAGTGCGCATTCCTGAGGGGGTGTCAGTTCCTCCACCCAGGGAGGGCTTTGTTCCAAGTCCAAGAGAGCAGGTTCTCTCACCACAGGGGGCTCAGAATCTTGTTTGGTGGTAGCAGGCAGGTTTCCCCCAACCAGCAACCATGCCAGGGTACTTTGCTTTAGCAGGGCGCACACCTAAGGTGTCCCCTGGGTACATTTAGTCATAAATCCAATACTAGTAACAGTTTGGATTTATCATTCTGAGTTGTTGGATACCAGACAACCCAGGGTTCAGATTAGCCATCATGTAGCTGTGAAATTCGTACTGACCAGTGTCCAGCAAATGTATTAAAATGGCTGCCCTGTTCACTTACTATGGACATTGCTCATGCAGCTATGCCCACACATACAACTTAATTTACCCTGCCTTTGGGCTGAAAGGCCTGTCAGAGGGGTGACTTACCTATAGTGCAAGCAATGTGTAGTGGACAGGGCACACAGGCTGCGTGCCATGTCAAGTTTGTCTTTTAGGATTGCATCAGAACATTCAGCCTGCAATGGCAGTGTTGGGTGCTTCTGGATGCATGGCCCTAGACGGTGACACAATCTGTGCTGCTGCCCTCAGGGGCCTACCCATAGTACTCCATGCCCTGGGTACCTAAGTACCATTTACTAGGGACTTACAGTGACAGCTAAAGGGATTACCAACTGTACCAATGCATCACAATAGTTTTAGGGAAATGGATCTGTACCAGGGAACCTGGTTAGCAGGGTCCCTGGGCCCTAACAACTTTGAGACTAAAACAAATACCAGGGAAAATGTGGGGAGCTAACCATGACAAAAGAGGCCTTTTATCACACTAACCCCCTCACCACCCAAAGAAAAAGGATGAGGCTACCCTTTCCCAAGTGAGTCTTCATCATCTAAGTGGAAGAGCCGTGAAAGGTCATCTGCATTGGCATGGTCAGTTTCAGATCTGTGTTCCACTTGAAAATCCATTCCCTGTAGCGAGATGGACCACCTACGCAGTTTGGGGTTTTCACCTTTCATCTGTTCTAACAATCTGAGAGGCCTGTGGTCAGTCTGAACTATGAAGTGGGAGCCAAACAGGCATGGCCTCAGTTTCTTCAGGGCCCAAACCACAACAACGTCTTCCCTCTCTATGGTACTCCATTTTTGTTCTCTGGGGAGTAGTCTTCTGTTTATTAAAGCATCAGGCTCGTCATGTCCTTCATAATTGTTCTGTGCCAGAACCCCTCCTAACCCCACTTTAGAAGCATCTATTTGGACAATCAACTGCCTGGACTCATCTGGAGCTTTTCGGACTAGAGCATAGCACAGAGCATTCTTCAGAGAGTCAAAGGCCTTTTGACAAAACACTGTCCAGTTAACCTTTTTGGGCATTTTCTTGGAGGTCAATTCTGTAAGGGGGCAGCAATGGTGCCATAATCCTTCGGAACGTCCTATAAATAATCTTGGGTTGGAGGGGTTGAACTTGGACTCCACCAACCAGGTGGCCCAAGTAAAATACCCTGCCCTATCTGGCACTTACTGGCCTTGATAGTGAGGCCTGCCTTCTGCAGAGCCTCAAGGGCCTTCCCTAGGTGGATCAGGTAAACCTGTCAGGTGGAACTATAGACAGTTATGTCATCAAGGTAAGCTGCACTAAAAGATTGTAGTCTATCAAGGACTTGGTTCACCAGCCGCTGGAAGGTAGCAGGTGCAATCTTTAGTCCAAAGGGCATGACAGTGAACTGTTATTGACCACTAGGAATGGAGAATGCTGACCTATCTTTTGCTCCTGGGGTCAGGCCAATCTGCCGGTACCCTGATGTTAAATCAAAAGTACTCAGATATGTAGCTGCCCCTAGTCTGTCAATGAGCTCATCAACTCTTGGGATTGGGTGTGTATCAGTTTTTGTTACAGAACTGAGACCCCTGTAATCCACCCAAACCTCATCTCCTTTTTCTCTCCTTTTGAGTGAGGTTGTGGCACTAAAGCTACTGGGGTAGCCCAGGGGCTCTCTGATGGTTCAATGACACCCAAATTCAACATCTGTTTGACTTAGGCCTATATGCTCTCCCTGACATTTTGTTTTTGACAGGCAAGATGTCACCAGTGTCCACATCAATGATAGCCCAATCAGTCTTACCTGGGGTCAGGGAGAATAACCTAGCATACTGGTTGAGGACTTGCCTGCAATCAGCCTGCTGTTGTTCTGTGAGGGTGTCGGACAAGCCCACTCCATCCACTGAACCATCTTGTGGGTTGATGGAGAGGAGATCAGGAAGTGGTTCAACCTCTTCTTCCTGTCCCTCATCTGTGATCATGAGCATGGTCACATGAGCTCTGTCATAATAGGGCTTTAGGTGATTGACATGGATAATAATCTTTGGGCTTTTGCAATTGCCCATGTCAACTAAATAAGTGACCTCCCCTTTCTTCTCAAGTATGGTATAGGACCCCGGGCCATTTGTCCTGGAGAGCCCTTGGAGCAACAGGCTCCAACACCCAGACTTTCTGCCCTGGTTTAAACTCAACCAAGGTAGTTTTCTGGTCATACCAGAGCTTTTGCAGCTCCTGGCAGGCCGAAAGATTTTCGCTTGCTTTTTCCCAGTACTTTGCCATCCTTGAACATGGGCTAATTACATACTCCACTATGTCTTGGTTTGGCTCTTTGAGCAGTCTCTACCAGCCTCCCTTTACAAGACTTAATGGTCCCCTAACAGGATGCCCAAACAATAGTTCAAACGGAGAGGACTCTACTCCCTTTTGTGGTACTTCCTTGTAGAAAAAAACGGATATGGTAGTAAGACATCCCACATCCTTCTGAGTTTTTCTGGGAGTACTCCAATCTTGCCTTTCACGGTCTTGTTAAATCTCTCTACCAGCCCATTGTTTGAGAATGGTATGGGGTAGTGAACTTATAGGTCACACCACATTCCTTCCACATGTGTTTTTAGTATGCAGACATGAAGTTAGAACCTCTGTCTGATATTACATCCATAGGAAACCCTACTCTAGTAAAAATACCCGGGAGGGCTTTTGCAACTGCAGGAGCAGTGATGGTCCTAAGGGGTATAGCCTCAGGATATCTAGTGGCATGATCAACTACCACTAGTATATATCTGTGTCCTGATGCTGCTTGAGGGTTAAGGGGGCAACAATATCCACCCGTACTCTCACAAAGGGAATGCCAACCACAGGTTGTGGCATTAAGGGGGCCTTTTAGTGTCATCCTGCCTTGCCACTTGGCAGGTAGTACAGGACTGACAAAATACCTTACGTTTTGTGACATTCCTGGCCAGTAGAAGTGGTTAACCAACCTACTCCAAGTTTTGTTTTGACCCAGAAGCCCACCTAGGGGAATTTCCTAGGCTATAGTCAGAAGAAACTCTCTGAACTGCTGAGCTACTACCACCCCCTGGTTGCACCAAACTTGAGATCTCTGGCCTCAGTGTACAGGAGCCCATCCTCCCAATAAACCTTGTGGGTACCACTGACATTTACCTGTTCTTCCTCTGCAGCTTGGTGCCTCAGGCCTTCAAAAGTGGACAGGTTCTCTGCACTCGTCACAGATCTTCCTTGGAGGGTTCCTCTGGGCCCAAGAGCACTGGGTGGTAAGGCCCAAGCCCTGCAGGCTGAGTTCCCTGCAGGATGGGTGAGGCCTCTTCCTGGGAAGAGGAGTTCTAATTTTGGATCTGATTTGAAGCTGGTTACCCAGTCTTCTTGCCCTTTCTCTTGGGAAGCTGGTCCACTATATTAGAATCCAGTTCTGCTTTCTCTTTTTGAAGTTTACTCTGTGCCCTAGTCTTGACACAGGTCCAGTCTGGGATCCCGAGCATGGCTGCATGGGTCTTCAGTTCTACTTCAGCCCAGGGGGAATGCTCCAGGTCATTTACAAGCAGGCACTCGACTGGGATGGACGAGGGCACAACCACTTCTTTCTGCTCTACTACTCCCCCCCTAATCAAAGGTTACCATAGCCATGAAATGGAATTTTGTCTCATCGTCAGCATTGAGGACAGGATAAGACTTCCCTACCAGGTACTGATTTGAGTGGGCCAAGTGCTGAGTTACCGTGGTAACACTAGCTCCTGTGTCCCTCAGTGCTTCGCCTTTCTCTCCATTAATCAAAGTGTGCTGCCTGTATTTTTGCATTTTACTTAGCCAGGCAGCACACGATAATTCAACCCCTCCTTCAGTGACTAATGTTGCCTCTGTGGGATCACTGACATGGTCAGGCCACATCTCTGATCCCATCTGGAGATTAGCTACTGCATTTACTGCAGGTTAGCTAGGCGCATTCTTTTTGTTTTTACTGCTAGGATCTCCAGTTTGATGCCCTCTGTTTTTGCATTCATGGCACCAAGCCTTGTTAGGATCAAAGTTCTTACCTTTGTAACCACCCCTAGGCTGTGAAGAGTCTTAGGGCCCACCCTCCTGTGAAGGTTTTGGGGCCCTTGAGAAGACTATTTTTGTTTTGGCTTTCATCTTTCCCCTGAGGGTGGCTTTTTTGCCTCTTTCTTTTTGGTCCCCCACCACTGGTAGTTTTGGTTACCATTGTTTTGACCCAGCGGCCAGCCTTACTGCCCAACTCTTGAGGGGAAAGTAGATCTTGGTCTACCAGATATTGATCTAGCCTCTTGTTGTAACAATTACTCAGCAGTTGCTCTTTCATGAATAGGTTATACAGCCCATCATAATCCTGTACTTTGTTACCAGCTAATGGTAAAGTGACCACTCCTCCTGTCCTTTGTCTGGCTTGCCACTGTTTCTTCCACCAAAAGTGGGGTTTTGCAACAGGAGAGGCTATCTGCTGTTAGCAGCAGGCCTGGGAGTTGAATTTCAAGGGTGAT
Organism: Pleurodeles waltl; assembly: GCF_031143425.1. Lineage (NCBI taxonomy): Eukaryota > Metazoa > Chordata > Amphibia > Caudata > Salamandridae > Pleurodeles > Pleurodeles waltl. The sequence goes on from NC_090445.1 coordinate 601,359,834, forward strand.
AAGCCCTTTGAAGCTCACTAGCAGGGCAGTGCACATTCCTGAGGTTGGGGGTGTTACCACCTTCACCCAGGAAGGGCTTAGGTCAGAGTCCCAGAAAGCAGGATATCTCACCCCAGGGGCTCAGAATCCTGTCTGGTGGTGGCAGGCTGATAATGACCAGCTAGCAACCATTCCAGTGTAGTTAGCTTTTGCAGGGGGCGCCTCTAAGGTGACCCCAGGGTACATTTTGTAATAAATCCATTACCAGTACCAGTTTGGATTTATCATTCTGAGTTGTTTGATACCAAACAACCCAGGGCTCTGAGTAGCCATCATGTAGTTGTGAAACTCGTACTGACCAGTGACCAGCACATATATTAAAATGGCTACCCTGTTCACTTACTGTGTCCTAGGTTTGGCAAGGACACACTAGGGGCATATTCCTCATGCAGCTATGCCCACACATACAATATAGTGCACCCTGCCTTAGGGCTGGAAGGCCTGCCAGAGGGGTGACTTACATATAGTGCATGCAGTGTGTAGTGGACAGGGCACACATGATGTGTGTCATGTCGAGTCTTTCTTTTAGGATTGCATCACAACTCTCAGTCTGCAATGGCAGTGGTGTGTGCTTCTGGATGCATGATCCTAGAGGATGGCACAAGCTATACTGCTGCCCTCAAGGTCCTACCCCTAATACACCAGGCCCTGGGTAGCTAAGTACCATTTACTAGGGACCTATAGTGGCAGCTAAAGGGGTTGCCAATTGTGCCTGGTTATCAGGGTCCCTGGGCACTAACAACTTTCAGACTGCATCAAATACCAGGATAAACGTGCAGGGCTAACCATGACGAAAGAGGCATTTTCTCACACAGGTGCAATGCTGTTCCAAAAAATTGCAGATACTTCGTCCCCAGAATGGTGCACCTTGTATTTTGTGCACTGGTCAGTCGGAGTATATATTGTTTTTGCACTTCTCAGGCAGAGCAAATGTCATTGCAAAATTATAAAGGCAACAGCATTATCTTTGTAATATTGAAATATTGGTGCAAATCTACACCATTGCCAGTGCAATAATCCTACTGTAACTTCTCATCATTTTCAATTAAGAAGATTGATTTTTCTAGTCTGTACTTTTGAGTTTCCAGCTCACTGGCCATTCACAATATTGTTTCACTGGGCTAGAAGGGAGTGCATCAGTCATTCAGAATGTTATTTTCAATGAGATGGCAATGTATTAAAAACATTATTGTGGTGCAAATTCACCAAAAGTGACACAAACCAGTGTAAAGTATTGATTTGGGTTTTACTTTCCAACTCAAAACCTGTTTTGTGCTGGAAAGTTGTTTAAATATAATGGAATGGTTGAAACATGGGTGTTTTAATGCTACCACATATGTGTTTGACACAAAGCCCTGTCTATTAACAGGACCTTCTGCTTAAAAAAACTATTCCTCTTTGAAGCAGAGAAAAGTTTTTTTCCTTCACACTTCAAAGCACTCAGGTATGGGAAAAGACCAAACTAGCTGACATAGTCTAGTGGACATACATGAGTGGAAGAATTAAAGTATGCTGGTCCTCCTGGCTCTACAACAAGGTTATACAGGCAAACTAGTCTGACCCTGACTTCCACTGTTCCAGTGGATGCCTTTGCTGGGAGCTACACTGATATATTTCTAGTATGTTAAAAAACATGAACACTTAAATTTAGGCAACCTCATGATGATGGCAAGTTTCAGAATTGTCTGTGCGCAACTTGTCATATATCTGGTGCACTGCCAGTAATATCACTCGTTTGCAGCTACGTCAAAATGTAGCTGTTTTCATGATCTGACATCATAGGCCTGATGCCATATTACATATGATTTCGCAAAGTTTCATTGTTTCTTTGTTAAGCAGAAGCTAAATTTAAGATCCTTACATCGCTTCGCACAAAAACTTTGAGCGATGGCCACAAATTTCGGAGGGAGGTGTTACGTAAACCCAAGCCTGTGTACATGCAGTGCTGAGAAACTTCTTAATTTGTCTTCAAGTCTAAGCCCAAGAAGGCTCAAAGAAGCAGTTATTCCCCATGTGCCTGTGCCCAAACTGTGAAACTCTCACCTGGCTGACATACCAAACCAGTTTTAGTGTGCATGCAAGGTTCAGAGGGGCACTTAAGATTCACGTTTTTACCGAGCATTATGTCCCTTCCTGGAGGGGCCTGAGAATGCATGCATTGTTGTTCAGCTGATTTATGTTTTCTTTGACAGCCGATCGGGTCTATGACCCAAAATCCTGGAAACATCTATGGAGAACGTATGAGCAGCACCGTCTACGGAAAGCTTAAACATAGCATTCTTTTTATGTATGACAATAACTATGTTATTTCTTATGAAATATTGTTACGCCATCATCATGACCCTGACCTTCGCACCTCCCTAAGCCATGTGGAATCTGGACCCTGAATATATAAACCCACCAACACGCAATTTATAATTGTTTCAAAGACACATTTTGCAAACATTTGGATGCACATCACTAATATATCAAAGCTAAGTTAGTGCTGTGGAATGCGTGGTAACATGCAGATAGATTCCTTCTCTCAACCTCAGCCGTACTATAAATACAAAATACGGCTACAAATGTCTCCTTCTTAGCCAATGGTTACATTTTCAGACAAGGAAGTTGAAGAACTATTCTTTTCATTCTTTAAGTGGTAGTTCATGTTGGGTGGAGGAAGCTGATTTCCACATAGGCAGCCGGCATTGTGAGTTATAAGGTGTCTCTGGGAAGCTGGTCCACTCCTGTGCTTCCTTTAAGCAGATCAGCGATTTTAGATTATGTAAACAGATGTGTCCAGCACAGGTAAAAACAAGGATTTGTAAAAGAAAAAACATTTGAAACAGTTATGTCGCGGTAACTTGGGGCCACACGTTGCCTTTAATTCTTAGTTGTTACCAGTTATTGAAAATGTTATATTTTTTGTTTAAATGTCTAGTGATGTCACAACTAGAACAGATCTGTACAGTTACTCAATATATAAATAGGCAGGAATGGGACGCACGGCCGGGATGAGGAGAAACAGCAGAGGCCTAGGGGTGGCTGGAACAGTAAGCATACAGCACTCGGCACTCCAGGCCCCCTTGGGAATGGACTTTTGGTTCCCAGCCTTTGTGCGCCACTGTCACTGGGGCTGGGCTCGCGTTTCCTGCCATTCAATTCCTGAATTAGAAGAGGTGACGCAGGCAAATTCCGTGTTCCGTCTGGGCAGGCAGGGCAGAAGGAAGTGGGACAGGTTACACCGTAGTATTTGTATCGATCGAGCATCGACTGCCCATTGTTTTTCTTAGATATTACACGTCCTTGCATTGAAGCTTTAGACAGCTGAACACAAAGCGGGGACACCTTTCACTGTAGTGCATTTCTGAGCGTGACTGGAGACCAGAGTTTGTGTTGTGTACATTTCTGGTAGTATTGGATTCCTGTATTCTAGTTGGAGGTTGTAGTTGGGATCTAAGTCTGGGGAGCACTAGTGAGTCATTATTCTAGATCCAGAGGATGAGCAGTATATATTGAAGCAATACAGAGTTATGCTACTGTCTTGCACATATACAGTACATCCTGCACTGGGTCTTGGAGCTAAGGCAATGTCTGAGCTCTCTTCTACAGGTCGACGCCAGTTTACCCACACAGTATAGTGGCATACTTTCTCACTTTACTCCCACCTAATGAAGGATGTGTAGCCCTGACTTGCATAATACAAAAGATTGCTCACTGTCCAGACATTAGCACTAACTGGCTCAGCCACTGCTAACTTCCGGGAGAGGAAATGTTTGCTCATTAGTACCGGGATGCAATTGTAAAGATGGGACCCCTGATTTGACCGGGCAAGGTTCTTGTAATTGAGCATATCTTCAAGTTTTAATGTTATATGGTTCCTACTTAGATAATAGGACTGTATATTTAGGATGACAGAACTTCAGAATGTGGCAGACTGAGTCTGTCCACACCTTCAGTAATGGTTGGCCTAATTCCTGGCTATCTCACAGTGCTGCACGTTAACCCCCAAACCTCCTGAGGTGAAAGGTGATTATGGCAACCTGAACATGATACTCTGACTCTCCAGGGAAGTCGTGGAAACAGATTTTACACTGTTGTGATATTACTCATCCATGCCAAGGCGAGACACAAACGATGCAAGATAAGTTTTCAATACATTTATTAAAATAGTCACAATCCGGTACATAGAGAGTGAGTTGAGATAATTAAGCAGATGAAGCAAAGTAAAGTAATTAGTATTACAAACATGGTACAATCCAACCATAGTGAATGTGGTTCTAGATGTTCTAAAGGTTGTACCTAAACTTAAACTGTGCTGACAGCAGAATGGATGTACCTTTCTGCTTGACCCAATCTACGGGATTAGCACCAACCCCATACCTAGAAACAGTGTCGGGGGCCGGCCTGTGTTGTAGATGATAATCCTCTCAGGAGGCTGGTAGATCAGCACCAGCAAACTGAATGTCTCATAGCATGCATTCCATGATGATTGTGACCGTAATGCCCTCTGCCCTTCCCGGGTCAGAGTACCATTTACATAATAAACCATACTGTTTTGGAAGTACAGTCCAGATGCGATGCTGTGTCTAGGTGTTAGAAGCTGTCTCGTGAATGGGCAGTACAAACTAGCATATTGTGTACAGTGTTCTTAGCCTTGGACAGAACAAACTGATTACATGTCACACAAAGGATAACTAAACAAGCAGCTTGTTCCTTGTGTGCCTAGGATAAATGCAAGCTGATAAAAATATATAAAAATCATTGTTAAAAGAAGCCTTACTAAAATGAATAAAATGTGAAATGTAAAACAAAGCCAAAACAGGGGTGACCCACTAGAGTCCAAGCGGTCCTCACAACATTAACACTAGAAAAGTATACAATCACAAATGGCAATGAAGAAGAAAGTCTCCACTCCCATGCTTGAGAGAAGCTCTTTTATGTGGAGTGCTTTGTTTACAAAAAATCCTAACTAAACCCCTGCAGGTAAAGATTTTAGTACACCACATCCAATGAAATATTCAGGTGCCCACTGAAAAGAATTGGCATGAAATTACTCCCTGGTGATAAAAGTGCTAAACTTTTAGAAAGGCTAATACTTCTTCTGTGAAGTCAATTACAGATCCAGTTTATGGATCTGCTACAACAAACAAAGAAAAATGTGCAAGTGCCCAGAAATCTTGAATATCCGTAGATAACTCCCCTTTTGGTTTAGAAACACTGTGACATAAAGGGTACAGCAACAAGGATCTTGGATGAATAGCAGTTCTTCACGTTCAAAGGTTGATCATGACAGTGGGGAATGGTGAAGTTGTGTTTTTTCAAGACATCCATGGTAACACCACATTAACAGAGAAACACATTAAACGTTAGCATGCAGTAGCTTCAGCAAACAATAAAGAACTGTCTGTCAGATTTGATGGAAGGGCCACTAAGGAATTTTTGGTTTAAAGAAAACACATGAGCAATATTGTTTCAAGGTAAATAGAAGTGTTTGAGCATTGATCCGCAGGCTCCAGGGTCAACAAGCTGCAATGCTACATACATGTGATAAATATGACCTTATAAAAATATGGTCAACCCCTTTATTTATGTAAATATTTGGTATGGGGACATGCAAGGACTTCCTCTACCTGAGCCTAATACTCTCTCGGAGGCCCTATCTCCTGAGGAAACTATATTTACGAAGGGGAGTGGGGCATGAAGCCCTCCTCCCTGAGCCAAATGCAGCCTCAGGCCCCCATCTCTGAGGCTTTATGCTTTTTTTTTAAGGGAGGGTGTGCCCCCCCTTCTCATGCTGAATTCAGGCCTCAGGGACCATACTAAAGAATTAAAGAAAGGCAGCACAGGAGTGGAAGTCATAGCAGTGAATATTAATAAGCAGCATAGCCTCTCATTTAATATTCACTGGGTCTGCTTGGGACACCCTAATGCCCTGCAAGGGCTTTCCACAGTTATTTTTGGTTCCTGGTGATGCCACAATGTGGGCTTTAGTACCACCAATCGTATATTTTTTAATGCTGTGGGGGACTGCAGGAAGTGCAGCAGCCCCCCTAGCAACAGTAAAAAAAAAAAATACAATAAGCCTGTTGGGCTGTTAAATCCCTGACCCCTGGAGAGCATACCATTTTTTCTATAGCACTCTAGAGGACTATGCTCTTCAGCTGGAGTGCAGAGCCCGCTTGTGGTTGGCTCTATAGTTGCACTTTGTAGCTTGAAAGTTGTTTAAATGAAGACATGTTAACTATGTTTATTAAGACTTTATTAAATATTTTGTATGAGAATCACTTTTATTACATGTTATACTGTGTGAATTAATGAAGCATATATTTGATTATACTTTTGGTCATTTTTAGACAAATGTGTTATAGGAAATGTAAAAAATAAATGCACTGTAGTAAATATGAAACATGAAAATATCACGCAGCATTGAGTCCAAGCAGAAACCACACAGCCATTCATAGTCAGAAACTAGTATAGGCATAACCCCCACATTGATACAAGCAAGGTGAAAGGTTCATTTAAGGATAAAATGGAGTAAGAAACATGAGAGGGTTTTCAGTTAAAGGCCAACTTATGTCTAGCAGACCCACAAGCATTTACAACATCTGCACGCAAGTCCCATAGCACACTCCCCATGCCTACAAACAGATTATGGCCTGATAAGACAATGGGTACATCATTGAATTAGCCCAAAGCACACAGGTGCATGATTAAAAAAGAGCTCAAATTCTGAGCACACAGAGGCCTGAGACACACAATGCTGTTAGTACATACTAGCAGCATTGCTAAAATACATTTACCATGAAGCACACACACATTCATGGGTCAAAGAATACCCTGTCATAAAGCATTGTTGAATGTATAGTAAAGAATGTGCAGTGTATTAACTCAGGAATTCGGGTTTATGAGGTCACATGTTTTTGAGTGTTTTACCATTTAAATCTATAACTTGCAAGTTAACCATTATTTACTATGTGCAATAAAGCATTGTATCGGATTGTATAGTAAGGTCTGTCTGTGAATAGGCATTTGAGAAAAACCATAGAGGCAGAGTGTGCAGGGCTGAGGTGCAGTCCACAGTGTTTTTCTCCCTGTTGCAACAGTTTTAAATCCGGCCTTTGGATTGCCAAGAGGAGTCTGTGTGGTTGTTTGAGTCTTGGGAGCACTTTAGTTCAGCCCGTAACAGTTGACAAGCCACATTCCGGGAAGTTCCTTTGCCCCACACCAAGCACTACTGCCTAGATGCAAAGCAGATGCTCAAGTAGGGCAGGCCTCCCTCAGAAATATGTTTGCTTAAATTTTCGACATGACCTTCTGTCTCCTCCACCGCGATATGTGGGGATGGGCTTGCTACTCTATTCAGTGCTCATGACTATATATGGAAATCCCCTATGAGAGAAGGAAGAGTTTCTTATCTGTAACTCCTGTTCTCTCATAGGAGAATTTCCATGATAAATCATAAGCAACCCTCCATCTTACCCGGTGGAATGGACAGAGGTATCCGAGAATATTTATATGTCCTATATCGCCTTAAAACAATACTGAAGCAACTGCCACCAGCTGAGCAGCTCTAGGTTCTCAAAGGCACAGCTTCTATTTTAGCCACATAATGGCAGCATATGAAGCTACTCTGCTATGCTCTCCCTCATCTCTATCATAAAAAGGGGTTTGTGAAGGAGATTTATACTGTTTCCAAGATATCTTAAATTATACTCATTTTCAATGTATTGGCCCTTTTTTGACTTCATGATGAAGAATTGGGCTAGTGTCGCCTACCTATATGGGCTGCATTATCTGTCTATTTCATAAGTGTTTTTACAGGCCTTCCTAAAGAAAGGTGAAACTCTCCACTTAACAAGATATTTTAAAGAACTGCTCTGGGGTCTCCGCACAAGGGAAGGACAATAGAGAACCAAGATTAGAACAAAAATTCTACCTGTGCACGAGGGGTTAGGAAGCATCCGGAGACCACAGTCTCTTTAAAGCGGAATACGATTCTTGTTTGTTAATAAGCGCATTCGTCTTGGCAATGTTAAATGCAGATCTAGAAGTAAGGTGGAATAGAATTTAATGTTGTATTTTTATGTAACTGAAAGATAAGAGAGAGAAGACGTACCGCATGCAACTTTTTTATTTTTGTTATTGGAGTATTGTGTACATGTGTTGCACAATCAACAAGGTGCCTATATAACTAGTTAGCCTGTAATTCCCAACAACGGGTTGGAAGTGGCCTGTGGGGGAGCTTGGAAATCGGAAGGTGCTGAGATGTGCTCCATTTGATACCAAAGGACAGCTGAAACGCTGGTGTCGCTAGCTTTTACCTCCAGTTAAGAATTGAGTGTAGGAAGCTGGCCCAGTGTGTGGTGGACACTTATGGTGTTACACCTTATACTGGGTGCAAACAAACTCCTTTTAGTGAGTGCTACAGTGTCTACAGAGCCAGGGCTCTCTGTGGTAGCTAAGGTGAGCAGCCAAGACTCATCTAGAAGGCATGTGAAGCACTTGCAATACCAAAGTAGTCACACTTATCACACATGAAAGGAACCATACAGTGTTGCAAAAATAAAGGTACTTTTTTTAGGCACACCAAACTAGACTACCTCTGGAAGTATGAACACAACAAATATACACAGGTAAGTAATTACGAAGAGCACGAATTAGAAAGGCCCTTTGGGGGGGCAAACTATATACAAAAAATGGAGTGAAAACAGGTGTCCTCCACCAGAGTGTATGGTGTAGTTAGGCAATTGCTAGGAGAGAGTGGAACCCCAAAAGGTAAGCATATAGAAGATCCACAGCGCCCGGGTCCAGAGTGGTAAGTTACCTGGTTTTCTCCTAGGTTAACATGAGGATGTCGTGTTTGGAAAATGCAGAAGCAAGAAGGGACCAGCAGATTCCAGGTGAAGAGGACTTGCAAAAGAAGAGGACAGAGTTCAGTCTACGAAGGAGTGTCCAGGTGGGGCAGGAGCCAATGCCCACCCTTCTGTAGCTGAAGAGCCGGATTGATGGTGATGGATAAAGTCCAGCTGCAGGGTCCAGGAGCTGCAGAGGAGTCCCTGAAGTCATCTACAAGCTGTCTCTCAACAGTCGTTGGATTCCAGATGGTCCAGTGGTCAGGATGGCCACCAACAAGCACATGTAAATGCAAGAGGAGCTGGTGGAGGTTTTGCAGAGCTGTGGAAGACCAACAAGGTCCTGGGGACTCGACCCTTGGAGGGGAGTCCGGGCTGACCCTCAGAAGCCAGATGAGCTAGCAGAAACAGACAGAGCCCCCACAAGCAACCCTCTAGCAACAGGCAAAGTAAGTTGCAATGAGGTCCAGTCAGCATTCCTGAAGAGGAGTCCCACGACGCTGGAGCAGCAGAGGGGACTGTCCTTGTAGAGGTAGAGTGCTGAGGGCTGGGGCTACTTGGAGCCTTAAGGTCCTTCTGAGCAAGAGTCAACAAACCTTGGTTGTTGCAACAGTCGCAGTGCACAGGGATTCTGTCCCAGTGGCAAAGGCAAGGGCTCCCTAGGAAACATCTCCAGTGTTGGAGAATCTTTGCAGTTCTGGAGGACAGAAGATCCCACCAGCCGGACGTCGTTGCTTTAGGTGCCTATGGATGTAGTGGAATGACTCCAAGGGGGATTCCTTCTTGCTTCTTTGGTGCAGATGAAATCTTGCTGACCCCAGAGGCTGCAAAGCCATGGAAATGGTGCAGATTGCTGACAGGAGCCACGGAAACAATGTTGCAAGGAGAAGTCTTCTCAGTTGTTGAAGTCTTGTTCAGTTCCTGTGTTGCCCAGCAGCAGTTCTGGAGGCCAGGATTAGAAGAGATCTTTGCAGAGGAGTCCTGGTGGAATATTGCATGATGAATCTGGGGACCCACCCTCAAGGAAGTCCCTAAATAGCCCAGAAAGAGGGTTTGGTCACTTTCTGGAGTGACCACCTATCAGGAGGGGTCTCTGATGTCAGGTACCTAGCCTACCCAGTCAGATGCTTCCAGAGGACTCTGCACATCTTGTTTCCAAGATGGCAGAGCCAAATGGCCATCTAGAGGAACTCTGGGCACCATCCCCGGGGTGGTGCTGAACAGGGGAGTGGACACTCCCCTAGCCTTTGTGTGTTTCGTGCTATAGCAGGGCCCAGTGGTCCCTGGACTGATACAAACCAGATTATGCAATGAGGGCGCCAAATGTGTCCTTCAAAGCATTCTGGGGATGTTGGGAGGCTACCAGCCCAGTAACATCTTTTTCCAAAGGAGATGAGGTTGCATCCCTCTCCTAAAGAAATCTTTTGTTCTGCTGTCCTCTGCTTGAGCTGGTCAAGCAGCAGGTGGGCAGAATTGGGCCTGAGGTGCTGAAGCAGCGATGGCTACCCGCAGACCCTAGAAGACTGACAGGATCCTCTAAGCAATCCCCAAAGTGCATGGAATCATGCTACCAATACTGGAATCAGTATTGGCGTATTATTCCAACATGTTTGATACCAAACATGCCAAGGTTCGGAGTTACCATTATGTAGCTGGACCACAAGTAGTGACCTGTGGCCAGTACATAGCTAAAATGGCTTCCCCTACTTACAAAGTCCAGGGAATTGGAACTGGAGTTCCTAGGGGCACCTCTGCTGATGCGGGGTGGCCACATACACAGGGACCTGAACCCTTCCCTTTGTGCTGAAAGGGCCTACCATAGGAGTGACTTTTAGTGACCTGGTGTAGTGACCTGTAGTGAAAGGGTGCATGCACCTTTTTACACAGGCTGCAAATGGCAGGCCTGCAAACACAGTTTGCATGGGCTCCCATGGGTGCCATAGTACATGCTGCAGCTCATGGGGGACCACTGATGTACCAATGCCCTGGGTACGTAAGCACCATATACTAGGGACTTATAGGGCTACACCAGATTGCCAATTGTGGAGTGTAAGAAGTACCAAGGCAACTACATTTGGAGGAGAGATCACAATCACTGGGGTCCTGTTTAGCAGGATCCCAGTGACCTCAGGGAAAACAGTCTAAGCACACTGACATCAGACAAAAAGTGGGGGTAACCATGCCAGAAAGAGGGGACTTTCCTACAATTAGCACTCATAGTTACCGCCCTGGTCCTAATGTCTAGCAGTCTTTCTCTGGTTTCTGAAACGCACAGTCTGAATTGAATCTCCTCTAGGGTGTGGTGGAATGAGGCCAGGGGTTGCTAGCTGCATTTACTGAGAAGTAGTTTAGAGATGCAATTATCGCCCTAGAGTAGAATTTTGTTTTGTGTGGTATGACTGAAGGTGAGTACGTGCATTTGAATGAAGTGCGGCCACAGTGTGCTGTTGTTGTGCAGTACTGTATAATGTGCAAACTGTAACATGCCCGTAGAATTGGAAAGCAGAATTAAAAGCAGAATTAAAAGTTGAATGCATATTTTGAAACAATAATTAGAAGGAGTAGACAACAATATTCCGACTATAAGATCTGTGTAAGTCTACTTTAAAATTATTTAATCTGGTAGCAGAAAACATAAAAAAATAGAATTATTAAAGAACAACAAAAATAAATTACTGAAGTATAGTCTGGAGTGGTTTAAAGTCACCCAAAACCATTCGTATCGTAGCCCAAAAGAAGGAACGTTCAATGTTAAGAAAATTAAGAATGTTGTCACATACTTCCAAAGTAAATATGCAGGAGCCAAATTAAAGTAAGAGGAAGCCACCATAGCTTTTTAGAAAGTAGTTTATGAAAATTCAAAAGACTCCTCACAAGGAGACATCCCTGGCACCCTGTCTGTTCCCGCACCCCATAAGACCCTATGAGCACTGCACCCATAGTGCCCAGCATCTACCCACTAATGCAGCTGCAAGAAGCCACAGTAGGGTTTGAGAATCCTGAGATTGGGACCCCTCCACACTCCCCAACAGCTACCCCCAAGGTAACCCCAAACACACTAGAGCCAATTAGAGGCACAGATTTTATTGCATCTAGATCCTGCCATTTCCCAGTAGGATAAGAGCGAAAAACATAGTTCAGGGGATAGTGATGACCAGTCACTTATTTCATCAGCAATGTCACGTTTGCTTCAGAAAAGGGATACTACAAGTAGAGTAATTAGAGGACTGGGACATCAAGAATGCAGGGTGGAGTGACTATGTCTATAGGACAGTAGATATGACAAAACAGCCAATAGCTCCAGGAAGGGAACATGAACATAGAAGGACTGAAAGTAGTCCGCCCCCTTGGCAGAAGGAGAAGGGGACATTATAGTCTCACCAGAGAGGGTGCAGGACTGGCTATCGTGCAGCAAGAGTAGGAGAGAGGCAAGTGAAGTAAGGGGAGAAGGGCATGATGATGACTGCACCGGAAAAATGCAGAGACGTTTTGGAAAGTTAGCGGACAGGATAGAATTCATACACCAGTTTGTGGAGATCATGGGTGAACTTCTTCAAACTAGAGAGTAAGGGCCATATGTACGAACACTTTTTCCCATAGACACAGAATGGGTAAAAGCCTTTGCTACATCTGGCCCTAAGTCTCCCTACTTATGGTATCCGTGAGAGACCACTCATTAACTCAGACCACAGAAGGGGCACATGGAGACTGTCTAAATGAACTGATACAAGGGAACAAGAATGAGACATGCTTCCTAGAAGGAAGCCCCGATCCACAGAGCTTGAGTGGTTACAATTCCAAAGCACCCATGGCCAGCCAGATCCCAGAATAGGATCCAGTGAAGTTAGGAGATGGGTGATACTCCACAAGAAACCAACATAGCAAATAAGTGCCCATGTAAGTTCATGCAGCAGAAGCCTACCTCCCAGAGAGACTGTGCTGAAGGAGAAGGTAGCATGGCTACAAGATGGGTCTTTTGACCCACATGACATGGTGAACACTGAAGACTGCATTCTGTATGGTGAGGGTGACCCAGACTGGGACTACCCTTACATGAGGATATGTCTGCGTATATGGCAGAAGTACGCCAGACAGCATCATCCCCAGCATGCCACCTCCCCTTTCCACCAGATGCCCCTAATACATAAGGGCCTGGGGCACCACATTATGGCGGTCATTCCGACCCTGGCGGTCATGGACCGCAAGGGCCGGGGACCGCGGGAGCACCGCCAACAGGCTGGCGATGCTCCCAAGGGCATTCTGACCGCGGCGGTACAGCCGCGGTCAGAAACGGAAAACCGGCGGTGTACCGCCGGTTTTCCGCTGCCCTGGGGAATCCTCCATGGCGGCGCAGCATGGGGATTCCGACCCCCATACCGCCATCCTGTTCCTGGCGGCTTTGGCCGCCAGGAACAGGATGGCGGTATGGGGTGTCGTGGTCCCCCTGGGGGCCCCTGCAGTGCCCATGCCAATGGCATGGGCACTGCAGGGGCCCCCGTAACAGGGCCCCACTGAGAATTTCAGTGTCTGCATAGCAGACACTGAAATTCGCGACGGGTGCAACTGCACCCGTCGCACCCTTTCCACTCCGCCGGCTCCATTCGGAGCCGGCATCCTCGTTGAAAGGGGTTTCCCGCTGGGCGGGCGGGCGGCCTTCTGGCGGTCGCCCGCCCGCCCAGCGGGAAACACAGAATAACCGCGGCGGCCTTCTGACCGCGCAGCGGTATTCTGGCGGCTCCCGCCGGCACCGCGGTTACCGTGGCCGGCGGGAGTCAGAATGACCCCCTATGTTCCTTGGCCACAAATGTACAAGGAAAACCTCAGAAAACAGTCGCCACTTCTGACAGAGGGAGGAGGAAAACGGATCATGGCGTTTTTTGCAGGTATTGCCCTGGCAGCAGGGGATGTAAAAAGCCTGCTTAGTTCCCTCATAGGGGATGAAACAGACACAGTATTTCAAAAGGCTGGAGTTAGAAATGTGACCCTCACTGATATCAGGTGTAATGGATCTCCAATTAATCTGGTTAGATCAGTAGAGTGGGATCAGCTGAGGAAAATGTATCCCGATAGACCTGACATGTAATCACTCATGACTCTGTCCATTCAACAGAATGAGGATGCCACGCAATACATCAATAAGATGGAAGAAAAATGAACCTAGGAACTAGGTCAGGGCTAGGAAGTGACAGGCGGTAATGTTGCACTGTTTTATAATGTAGTCAACAAAGGGTTGCCTTCTGACATACAGGACAGCTTAGACAACATAGTGGAACTAGAAGTCAAGCCTTGGACCAAAAGTCAAGCACACACATCCACGTTTGTGAAAAAAACTGGAAAAATTAAGCAGGAAGTAGCAGAGAAAGCAGCAGCCAAATTGGTGCAGGAGAAATTAGTGAAGGAAGGAACAATGGAAGGTGCTGTAGTGGCAGCAGCCCCTCAGATGACTGCAATGTTAGACGGAACAGTCTAAGGGGCCACCCAACAACAGTCCCAATATAAGGAGACAGGGAATTAACAGATGAAGACAAGGAAGACTAGGAAGAGGTAGGATGGGTTCCCCAAGAAGGGATCGGGCATGTTATTATTGTCAGAAGTTTGGGCATCCTATTAGAGGCTGCAACATGAAGAGATGGCATGAACAAAATGGAACAATGGGACTTTATGATCAATCAGGAAATATAACAGCACTGCCACAGCAAAGCCCACGAATTACATACGTACCCCAGACACGTATGACCCCCTTAGTGTATAGACATTTATCTACGGGAAAACCAGTGATACTACAAACAATGCTTGCAATTGCCCTGGATCAGACCCATTTGCCAGCCCACACCTCCAGGGATTATTTGGCAACACAAATACAACAAGACTGGTTTGTCCCCAATTTGCACATCATAATTCCCATATATCTTCAAAACTGTATAATCTGTCATCAGTATTCTCCTAATCCCACTTTGAAAATCATAAATTTCACCATTCCATGACAACAAGGTCCATTTAAAGCCAATCATTTGGAATTTGTGGACATGTTTGATAGATACAGTAACTACAAGTGCCTCATCATAGTGGTCTACCCATTCTCCATATGTATAGAGGCAGGAGGATGCCAAATCAGTAGCTACATTCCTGGTTCAGGAAGTGATTCCACGATGGGGGATACTGAAGGGATAAGATCCAACAATGGCACTCAATTTTCCAATGCAATATTTGAACATACGACAGCACTTTTAGGGATAAAGCACTAATTGTCCTTCGTGTACCACCCTCAAAGTAATGGAATAGTAGAGCGCCTGAATGGCCTTTTGAAGCGTAAGATCAGCAAGTTATGCTCTAGCCTGAAAAAAATAGTTATACTGTTTTCCAATAGCACTATTTTCCCTGAGGAATATACCAAGCTCAGATCACCACTTGCACCTCACCAAATAGTGACAGGGTGATTCCTCAATGTCCAAGCTCCTGCTACTAGAAGTACAATTCAGGCAAAAAGTTCGGCCAAAGCACTGAATGATGAAATGCATATGTATTTGTGTGAACTAATAAAATGTGCAAGGTTCATCTCCAAACAGGTAACCAAAGGAAAAGAAAAGCGCTCCAACGACAAGGTCAACCTCCAAGAGGTGAAAATAGGAGATCAAGTATTTTTTACGCAATTTGGTTGGTAAATGGAAGGAACAACGATTTGAGGGCCGTTACACAGTCACCATGGTCACACAAACCACCCTCAAAATGGTCAGCAAGAAACCCTGGATTCATCACAGCCATGTGTGTCTCGACCCAG
Source organism: Pleurodeles waltl (assembly GCF_031143425.1). Classification (NCBI taxonomy): domain Eukaryota; kingdom Metazoa; phylum Chordata; class Amphibia; order Caudata; family Salamandridae; genus Pleurodeles; species Pleurodeles waltl. The sequence continues at coordinate 601,375,485 of NC_090445.1, forward strand.
CTTCTCACCAAAAAAATGGACAATGTAAATGGTACAAGAGGGGGGACAAAGATTCTCACCTCAAAAGGGCACCTCCCCAACGGTATTTTTGGACTGTTTTATGAATGGACAATACAAAGGAACTATATTTTTGTTTTTATGCTTCTTTTTTGTCTCTAATTCTATCATTTCTTCTCTTTGCTAGCAAAGGACCCTCTAATCCTAATGTCTTTCACATCTTGAGAGAGCTCCCTGATAGCAATGTGAACCGTAATGCCCATACTAAATTGTCAGATAACCTGTGGTATCAGCACATGTTAGAGATAGGTGCAGAGACCACAAACGAGTTGTGCTTTGTGTGCTCCTAATTCCTCATGCTACTAGTTCAGATACAATGCACTCCACAAAGAAGTACCACCAAACGTAGCTCATTGCTTATTATATCAGTACTTGTGTAGAATTAAGGCACAAATGCAACTAACACATTTCAGAGTAGTATGCTTCCTAGACAAGATACAACACTTTACCATCTTATCCTCACAGATAAACAAGACACTAGGGAAGAAATCTCACCCCACCACTGTAGATTGGATCAAGATGGTCATATGTCTGGGAGTAGGGGTAACACGCCCATCAAATGATTGTAAAAACTATTATGTTTTAGGGGAAATGGCACCATTGACATAGATTGGAATATTGGTTGTAAGGTCACAGTCTTCCAGCCTTATGGATTTCTTCTGGCTGTGTGGAGAGCTGCAGTATGTCCTGTTACCATCTAACTGGGAGTGGCTTGTTCCATAGTGACTTTGCACGCTCCAGTTTTAGAAAATACCTGGAAAAAACATTTCTGCTTTGCATAAACACACAATGAGCCATCCAATCACAGCCAAAGGAAGAGAACTGCAGAGTACTATGGCACAAGCACCTGAAATAAAGTTCCTCAAGAGTATCGACTGTTCAATGATGCTAAATTTTTCTTCTGGAGCATCTTGCCATTTATACAAGCAACATCAACAGCTCGTTGGCTTCAGATCCTCAAGAACATTAACACCACCAATGAGGGCTTCAATGCCATAAAGGAAGTTCTGCGTGCCCTAGGGATGATGGTGCTGTGACACCATTATTTACTGGACCTTATGATGCCCATAGAAGGAGGGGTTTGCAAGAAGATAGGCACTGCGTGCTCTACCACCATTCCAGCAAATTATTAAGAAAATTGAACTTTGTCAAAAGGCAATACAGACACTGCATAATTTACAAACTAAGATGAAAGATGGAGGAGGTGTCTCAGATAGCTGGGTAAGTAATTGGTTTGCGTCACTGCCATCCTGGATGTCAGGACTTTTGGGGGCTCTGTTACCAATGATTGTGATCTTGCTACTAATATACTGTATTATAAAAGCAGTTTTAGCATGTGTTAGCAGAATAGGTGCTAAGGTGCGAGGAATGTTTTCAATTAGGATACCAACACACGTAGTGGATTCCCAAGGCAACATGTATCACCTGGTACACAAGATAAACTAAGATCTAGATGAAGTAGTTGAAATATCAACTAGAGGGAAGAATGTTGTAGGAAATGTAAAAAAAAGAACTGTAGTAAATATGAACGTGAAAATATCGCGCAGCATCGAGCCCAAGCAGGAACTACACAGCTGTTCATAACTGGAAACCAGATTTATGCATAACCTCTACACTGACAAGATTAATTCAAGGATCTAATGGAATAAGAAACATGAAAGGGTTTTCAGTTAAAGGCTAAGTCAAGTCTAGTCTAACAGATCCATCTGCACATGAGTCTCCCAGCACACTCTCCATGCCTACAAACAGAGTGCGGTCCGATAAGACAATACATACATAACTGAATTAGCCCAGTCGACACATGTGCACAATTAAACAATGGTTGCAGGGAAGAGAACAAATTCTGAGCACATGGAGGTCTGAGATACACAATGCCGCTAGCACACAATTCCCGTAAATTACAATTACCATGAAGCATGCACATGTTTATGGGTCAAAGAATGTCCTGTCATAAAGCATTGTTGAATGTATAATAAAGAATGTTCAATGTATTAGCTCTGGAATTTGGGGTTATAGGGTCACATGTTTTCAAGTGTTTTCCATTTTAAATCTATAACTTGCAAGTTTACTGTTATTTGTGATATGTGATAAAACATTGTATTGAATTGTACGCAAAGGTCTGTCTGTGAACACAGATTTGAAAAAAAAACAGAGACGCAGGGTGTGCAGGCCTGAGGTGCAGTCCACAGTGTTTTTTTCCCTGTCACAAAAGTAAATACTGTCTTTGGATTGCCAAGAAGAGCCGGCGTGATCATCTGTGTCTTGGGAGAATTTTCGTTCACCACACAACAAATGCAATAGGTGCGTTTTTTTATATGTTGATATGTTCACTCCTTCATAAAACTAATTGCCCGCTTTTTATATTTTGGCGTTCTGACTCATTGACAATCAGTAGGTCTACCTTACTAAAAAAATGATAGTTTATATTTTAACATCACAGTGAGCTGTGTGCACCAGCAGGGTTTTGGGGATCAGGCCCTGCTCCCAGACCCCCCAAAAGCCCAAATCCCCCATCAGGCACTCCATCCAACCCCACACCACATAGAGCTTGGCTTTATGTATGGCCATAAAATATTTCTTTACATTTGAAAAAAAACTATGAATTCACTGAAAAAAAACACAAGTTAAAGTGACGTTATACTTAGGACTTGTAATTATATTTTAGTTTACATTAATAAACCTTACAAATTCACTGAAATCCCCTGGAAGAAACAAATGTTAAAATAAAGTTGAGATAGGTACTTCTTTTCTATCTTGATAAGACTAAAGCCTTGAGGAAACCTAATCAGCTATCTGTGAATTAACTGAAGGTACTATACCTCGTCTCCTAAACTAACTATAACTTGCACCCTCTCCATACACTTCTAATTTCCTCACATATTACATCGTATATGGCATGTTCTGTGACATCATTGATAACATCACTGCAACATCCAAAATGACATAATTCTTGACAACACTGTGCAATGCGATAGTGTAAGTTATAGTTACTTTAGGGCACAAGTTATAGTTACTTGAAATAAGTCACACATAACAGATTAGGTTTTCTCAAGGCTTCAGTCTTGTCAAGATGGAAAAGTACCTATCTCATGTCTGAGTTAAGGGATTGCTCAGCTTTTGTTGAGTACTTGGGAAGCAGGTGGGTAGTGCATGGTTTGATTGATATGAAACTCAAAAATTATATTTGGAAGGAGAGAGGAAGTTGCCCTTATCAATGCCCTGTTTGAGTTGGAATATTGTGTAAAGTTTGGTGGAAGAAACAGTCTTATTCTCACTCACTTGTTGGGCAGAACTGAGGGCTACTAAAATGGCCACGATCTATGAAAGGTGTTGCAGTGTAGCCTTGTGAAGTGGTTCGAGAGAGGTCCCATTATTATTATTATTATTTTTTATAGATCTTTTTGGAAATTAAAGGACATTACAGAGTACAGTACAGAATATATCTATATGCTTCATAACAGGTGTAGCTTTATGATTAACAAGTGAAGGCTAATTGCCATCTGAGACGATATAAAATACATAAAGTAGGGTAAACTGAAAAAAAAAATAAGTGGGGAGAGATAGGGCTAGATAGAGGGGGGTGGTGGAAAAATGTATTAGGGATGGAGATAGGGGAAAAGGGGGGGGGGCGGTGGTAGAGAGGAAAACTGGAGGGGAGGGGGGTAGGGTTAGGTCAGCGAGCCAGGGTGGATTAGAGGATATGTTGATAATTTCCTTGATGTTATGTAAACTGTAGTGCGTGAGATCTAAGATGTAAAGTGTGGAGTATCCAGGACGTGGACGTGGCTGGGAGGGTTGAGCGGTAATTCAGGACATGTTTGCCATTTTTATTCGAGTGACCAGGGGGGAGGGAATCAGGAAGGGTAAGCATTTAAGAGTGTATATCGTGGGGTGTTGAAGGTATGCGATTCCAATTTATAGATGTTTATGCACACTGTCGTTGGCCTATAATACTATCCGTCAGGAGAGCGGTGCCCCGGCACATTCTGTTGATGTCTTTCCTGATGGTTAAGAGATAACTGGGAGGGGCAGATATTCTGTGGATTGGTTGTATATAGAGTACAATATGGTTAGGTTATCTGTAGTGGCCTCACTCGTGCCCTGGGGCTCACCCCTCGTTGACTGAGAGGAGGAGGGATCGGGGAAGGTCTAGATGGGTCTCCCTGATAACTAATCCTCTTGGAAACAGGTCTGATAGTGGTTTAGGAGTCAGAGAAGAAGAGGATGTACATTAATACAGGAAGTGAGTATAGAAGCGGAGATTGGAGAGCTGGAGAGAGAGAAGGGAGGGAGGGAAGAGGGGGGGACCAGGTTGTCGACTGTCGGCTGTCCACCAGCTGGTATGGGGGGGAAGGGATGGGTAGGAGGGGGAATGAGTGTTAAGAGGGAAAAAGGCTTTTGTCAGTTACGGTCCTACTAGGAAAGGTCTCCAAACTTCAGTAAACAGGGTCGCCTGATCCTGTAGATTATAGATTACCCATTGTGTGCAGCGGTTTGGATCATAGCTGTCATCCATTCTGCCAGAGGTGGGGCGGTGCTGGATCTCCAGTGTAGGAGGATGCAGATTTTGGCTGTGGAGAGTGCTGTGTGTAGTAATCGTTGCTGTGGTCGTGGTGGGGGGTATGGGCGCGTGTCGTGGAGGAGGATGAGCGGCGGTGGGATCGGATGTGGTATCCATAGGGAGTCCACCAGAGTATGGTGCACAGCGTTCCATAAGGGTTGTATCGATGGGCAGTGGCACAAAATGTGTAGTAGATCGCAGTGATGTTCTACACAGCACCAGCAGTTCGAGTGTTGCACAAGACCCGCCCCAAAGAGTTTCTCAGGGGTCCAGTACTAATCTTGGAGGACTTTAAAGAGGGAAAACTTCAGTCTGGCTTCTCGAGTGCCTCTGTTGAGGGCTTCCAAAATATTTGACCAGTCCTCCTGGGTATAGGTGGTCCCTAATCGGCCTTGCCACTTAAGGCGCAACCTTTCAAGAAGAGGTTGCGAGTAAAGATGATTTGCTAGTACTTCATATAAGCCGGCCATTACACCTCTATGACGTCCCCATGTCTGTAGATAGACGTCAGTTGGTGAGACCTTGATCGTCCATGAGAGGGTTCCCACTACTTTATGCAGGCAGTGCTTAAGATGTAGATAGCGCCATTCTTGACTACGATGAATGTCGAACTCCTCTCTTAGGTTATCAAAGGACCAGAGCTGGTCCCCGTCTATGATTTGAGCTATACAGCCGATACCAGCAACATTCCATTGAGGCCACCTTAAAGTAGTTCCCCCTATTTGATGATGCTGTTGTTACCCTCTATGGGGGCTTGGGTGTGTAAGAAGGGATGCACTCCTAGTAGACGGTGAGCCCTTCGCCATGCCGCCATGCTGCACTTGTTGCCGTGAGGACTGGGTTGAGCTGCCGGGGGGCCTTCACTGTATAATCCTCCTAGCTCTTTGTGATGGGCCCGTAGGAGTTTCTCTGTGGCCACCAACTGCGGAGGGTCTGGAGTTCCCAGAAGCACATAAGCCAATTGCGACAGCTGTAGGGCTAGGGAATAGCTTCTTCCACTGAGGGGAGTCCCAAACCTCCGCAGGATCGCCGCACCAGTATTTTTGCCGGCGTCAACCTCGGGCGCGTAGGACCCCAAACAAAGGCTCTTATTAAGGGATCTATCTTCCGGAGCGAGGGGAGGTGCACAGGTAGGGGAAGCATGCCCAATATGTATGTGAAACTCGGAAGGGTGACCATTTTGACCGCCTGCACCCTGCCCCACATGGAAAGACCCATTTTGCGAAGTCCTGCTTCATCTGGGATACAAAGGGGTCCAAGTTTTCCCTAACCATGTGCTCCAGACCCCGATTGACAAGCGTTCCCAGATATTTGAGGTGAGTCAGGGTCCATTTAAATAGGAGACCGTGGATTGCTGCTCTCATCGTTAATCGTCAGAGGGGTAGCGCTTCGCTCTTCTCCCAGTTCACCCGATATCCAGACAAGGACGCAAAGCCATCTATGACTGAAAGTAACGATGGTAGGGATTGCTCCAGATCGGACAAGGTTAACAAGATATCGTCGGCATAGAGATGGATTTTGGAGGTGCCACCTATGAGGGGGACACCTGATATCTTCTGGGAGTTTCGGATAGTGGTTGCCAGGGGTTCCATTGCTAGTAGGAACAAGAGTGGTGACAAGGGGCAACCCTGTCTCCTTCCCCTTCCAATGGGGAACGGAACCGATAGGAAGCCCCCGCAATCAACTTGCGCTGTGGGGTGGTCATATAATAAGCAGACTTTGGAGATGAATTGTTCTCCGAGGCCAAAGTGTTTCATAGTAGCGAACAAGTAGGGCCATTCGATGCGGTCGAACGCCTTCTCTGCATCGAGGGACAGAAGAAGAGGAGAGAGAGGGTAGAGAAGAGTGAGAGAGGGAGGGAAAGGAGGGGGTAGAGGAAAAAGTGGGGTAGGGGGAAAGGCAGTGATTAGTGAAGAGGGATAGTAGGAGAAGAAAGGAGGGATGAGAGATGAGGAAAGAGAAGGAAGGGAGAAGATAGAGAAGGGGGAGGAATAAAGAGGCGGGAACTAGACTACAAGAGCTAGGGGCAAAGTCCCCTGGGGGCAGATCTGTTGACTGCGGGTCCCATCCTATACGAGCTCTCTGCGCTACCGGCCAGGCCCCGGCCAGGGGGACAGCCGCCGCCTCTTAAGGAACCCTCTGTCTCCGAAGGGAGGAGGGATGTTATGGAGATGCTGCGAAGGGACGGAGGAGAGGGTGGTGGTCGAGGATTAGGTTATCCTGTGTGAGGGAATGGGGCGGGGGAAAGGATGCAAAGTATCTATAGTCTATTGGCAATGTTGCATCATGTTATTATGGTGGGAGGTGAGTGGCCGTGCACAAGGGAGGGTCATCCTACTGTCGGGGGATTTATATTATTAATATACTCCCCATAATTGAGCAAGAACACGCCAGGTCTAGTTGTCGCTGTCATGCGGGGGCCTGTGCCATATAGGTGGTTTGTTGTGGGGGAGGGTGGAGCGTAGGGGTAAGGAGGGGCAGCAAGGGAAGGGGAGGGGGACAGAATGGGGTCAGGGGGAGCAGGTTGACATTGGGCCAGAAGGAGACATTAAAAATGTCCGTATAGGCTGCCAGGTCATAGACAACATCACTATGACACAATATCACAAAGTTACGTGTAAGGCATTAAACTATAAGGCATATCCCTAGTCTATGCATAAACAGTGAATGTCAACTGGATTAAGCTAAGTGCAGGCAACGCATACATATTAGTATATTTAAGGTAATATATATTACGTTATAGGGGCAGGAACATATTAGCAACATCATCAACAACAACAAAGAAAAACAGAATCCAGGCAGGTATTCATCCGTCTGTCGATTTGGCAGTGGTCGTGCTCCAAGGCACTCTCCATTGCCTCATACAGCCTCTGTGTCAGTCCACTGTCTCGGGGTGCAGGTGCCGGTTTCAGGGGTGAGCAAGATTTGTCCCTTTCTTAGAGCTGGGTATGGAGTGCCACAGCGTGCAAGACTTGGCCCCTATCGCCATGTGACCTTGTAAGCCTCTCCAGGTCTCTGCCTCTGGGACAGTTGTCGGGCCGTACCGTTCCACTCCTCCCCACTCAGATCCTGGGGGAGGAGTATAGCTGTTGTCCCCTGGGTTGTCTTGCGGTCAGGTCCGAGTAATGGAGTCCATGGGTTGGTGCTGAAAGGAGTCCAAGAAAAGTCTCAAGTCCTCTGGATTGTAGAAGTCTTTGGATACTCCATTTTTGGTGACCCACATTCTCGCTGGGTCGAAAAGGCCGTATTTCATCTCCAACTGGCAGAGCCGAGGCCGTAGGGCCAGAAAGGCCTTCCTGCATTCGTTGGTGTCTTTGGAATAGTCAGCCGTTATGCGGATTTCATATTTTTCCATCCGGAAGGGTCCGTGATTTCGCGCTGCTTGAAGGAGTTGTCGGGTCTGAGCGTGACGTAGTAGGCATGCAATGATCGGGCAGGGTCTTGAGGCCCCGTCAGGACTTTTCGGACCCACTCTGTGCGCTCGCTAAAATTCCAGTGGCAGATCAAAAGTCAGCAAAGTCAACTTGGGGAGGGCAGAACCAACGAAGGCCTGTACATCTGATCCCTCCTCATTTTCCAGAAAATCAAAAAGGCGGATGTTTTCTCTTCGACTTCTGTCTTCCAGGTCTGTTATTTTACTCCGAAGGTAGAGAAGATCCTGATCCATGTCCTGGACTATGGTCATGTGAGCTTCCAAAGTCCCCATGCGATGCTCCAATCCTGTCACTCTGGATTGGAAGCCTGCAATGTCAGAGCCCATGGATTTGGTCTCCAGAGTCAGGGAGGATATGGAGGCGTCCATCCCCTCTATCCGGCGGATAACAGCGGTGATCTCCTGTAGTATCCGGTCCATGGTCGTAGGCTGTTCCTTGTCAGACATGGTAGGAGGCTTGGTAAGATTTGAGGGTATGTGGGATCCCACTATGGGGGGAACAGGTCGCTTGTGTTGGAGTGCCTCGGAAAATAGCAGTTGTCGCGCCGGTCTGCCTGTGGATTTATGTCCTGTCTTGCCCCGGGCATCACAAGGCAAGCTTGTAGGAGTAGCCCTATAGAGCCCAGGCCGCTCTCCCCTCCAGGGGACTGGTGGGGTTGTTGGTGCACAGGCCTTTCTGGGAGGGGGAGGAGGTGGGCATGGAAGGTGGGTAATGTGGCACTGCAGGACCGCCGATTATGTTTCGGTCCGTCGCCGCCGTAGATTACCGTCCTATTTCTGAAGGACGCGGCTCCGTCCCCTATGCTAGGCCCTCGCTGCCGAGTTGCACGGTGGTCCTCCCTGTGACTTTTTTTCAGGCCCCTTCATTAGGAGCGAGGCTCGGTGTGGTTAGAAAGCCTCCGAGGCTCCCAGAAATGAATTTGCGGCGGCCACAGTGCCCCCGCCGCTGTCCTGAGCCGGTCGCAGCGCGGAGCTCCCAAGCTAGGCAGCCATCTTCCGCCGTGGCCCGACCACGCCCCCCAGGTCAAATTATTTTTTATATAACTAGATTCCATTAGTAGCAGATAAGTTGATATAATATCCTCTCGCAAGAAACAGGCTTGTGGCCATTGATTTGACAAATGGAATTGTTGGCACTTCCTGGAAGATATTCTCAAGGGATATTTAGTCTCTCATAAAATCTCCATGCGAGCAGGGAAGAATTTTAGATGCTCATACTATCTGACTTTGGTAGCCATGCTGCCAAATTAAAAAAAGTTGAGATGTTGGACATGCCCCTGGGGTGCCAAGGACATAATGGTTACGTCCGTGGCTGCGACGCTGAGGTGCCACGGACGTAACTATTATGTCCTACTACTGGCCATCAGGGGAAGCACAAGCGCGAACCGAGGGCTGCCCCCACTTCCCCATAGCAGGGCTGGAAGGGGAAGCGCTTCCCCTTCCACCTACGAACCCCCAGTGACGTCTGATGACGTCTGATGACGTCAGCGTGCGATCGCGTGCTGACCTCATCAGAGGCCATCCCACAGCGCATGAAACTCAGCTTCCAGCGAGGATCGGAAGAGAAATGCAAATGTATTTCTCTTCCGATCATGTGAAGGGGGCCTGAGAGTCTTCAAAGGGAAAGAAAGGAATTTCCTTCCCTTTGATGTCTTTCAGACCATTTCAGCAGCCAGATCGTGAAGCGATCTGGCTGCTGAAATGTCCACTAGACACCAGGGATAATTTTTAGAAGGGAAATTGGCATAAGGGGAGTGACCCCTTGGGCAAGGGTCTTTCGCCGGGGGGCAATTATTTTCAAGGCCTTTTCTTCTCCCCCTGGGGGCAGATCAGCCTATTATTATTAGGCGGATCTGCCCCCCGGGAGGTGGGGGTCGGGTGGTGGCAGAAGCATCTAGGCACAAGGGATCATTTTTTTTTCCCTTTTTTTTTTTTTTGTTTTTTTTTTTAGAGGAGGGGAGCAAATTATATTTAGCTGATTTCTCCTATTTTTATTAGGCGAAACCACTAGACACTAGGGAGTTTCTTTTTGAAGGTCAATTTCACACAAGGGGAGCGACCCCTTAGGCAAAGGTCGGTCCCGGGGGGTTAAATGTATTTAGGCACCAGGGATTTTTTTTTATTGTTTTTCAGATGGGGAGCGACCCCTTAGGCTCTGGGGGCAATATTATTTTAGGCGATTTCTGCCCCCCTTGGGGGCAGATCAGCCTATTTTTCTTAGGCCAATCTGCCCCAAGGTGGGCAGAAACCGCTAGACACCAAGGATTTATTTTTTTGCAACAATTTCACGCAAGGGGAGCGACCCCTTAGGCAAGGGTTGCTCCCCTGGAGGACAAATTTATTTTAGGCCATTTCTGCCCCACTTGGGGGCAGATCGGCCTGTTTTTGGAGGCCCATCTGCCCCCAAGGGGGACAGAAAGCCCATCAGAGACCAGGGAAGATTTGTTTTGCAAAAAAAGAGGATGGGGGTATGACCATCCCCCCCACCTCAAATAAATGGGGCTAAAGTTGTTCTGGCCACTGGTGGGTAGATGGGGCAATTACCCCCGTTCACTCCCCGGGGGGGGGGGGAGAAAACCTACTAGATGCCAGGGAATTAAAAAAAAAAAAAAATAGGGGGTGGTGGTAAAAAACCAGTATGGGCATGGTGATGCCCCCACCCCAACTAAGGGGGTAACAGTCTTTCAGCATTTCCCTGCACACTAAAACATCTTATCCCATGGCAAGCAAGGGGGCATACGATTATTTTGTGTTTTGGTTTTACATTTTGGCTATGTGAGCTTGTCTCACTCTCAAAATTGTCCCACTTGGAATGGTGCAGGCTGCACTTTTTGGACTTTGGGACACTCCTGTGTAGAAAAATCCACAAGACCTAGACACATGTGAAACCTAAACATATGGGTGAGTCCAGGGTGGTGTGCTTCACATGCACCCCGCACCATTTTCTTACCCACAATGCCCTGCAAACCTCCAACTTTGCTGGAAATCACACATTCAACAAAATTCCTACTACCCAGCATTGTCTCATCCATACCGATAAAAATTCTGCCCCACTTGTCAACCTGAAAATGTTTTATTTCAAACTGTCCTTTTGGATCCGTTTTGGTTCCCCCTCAATATTGACAAGTTTTTGGCTCTTCCCTGTCACACGCACTTGGCCCACCTACACAAGTGAGGTATCATTTTTACCTGAAGACTGAGGGGAACGTTGGGTGGTAGGAACTTTTTCCCGTTGCAGTGATTCCACACAGAAATGTGGGACAAAATGTTATTTTTTAGCTAAATTTGAGGTTTGCTGAGGATTCTTGGTAAGAAAACACTGGGGGAGCCATGCAAGTCACACCTCCCTGGACTCCCTTCGGTGTCTAGTTTTCAGAAATGTTTGGTTGTGGTAGGTTTCCCTATATGGCTGCTGAGCCCAGGACCAAAAACGCAGGTGCCCCCAACCCCTTCCAAAACAGGTAGTTTTGTATTTGATAATTTTGATGTGTCCACATAGAGTTTTGAGGCATTTCCTTTTGCGGACACTAAGCCTACCCACACAAGTGAAGTATCATTTTTATCGGGAGACTTGGGGGAACGCTGGTGAAAGGACATTTGTGGCTCCTCTCAGATTCCTGAAGTTTCTGTCACTGAAATGTGGGAAAAAGTGTTTTTTTGGCCAAATGTTGAGGTTTGCAAAGGATTCTGGGTAACAGAACCTGGTGAGAGCCCCACAAGTCACCCAATCCTGGATTCCCCTCGATGTCTAGTTATAAAAAATGCACAGGTGTGGTAGATTTCCCTAAGCGCCAGCTGAGCTAGAGGCCAAAATCCACCATTAGGCACTTTCCAAAAAACAGCTCTGTTTTCTTAGGGAAAATGTGATGTGTCCATGTTGTGTTTTGGGGCATTTCCTGCCGCGGGCACTAGGCCTACCGACACAAGGGAGGTATCATTTTTATTGGGAGACTTGGGGGAATTCTAGGTAGAAGGAAATTTGTGGCTCCTCTCAGATTCCAGAACTTTCTGTCACCAACATGTGAGGAAAAAGTGTTTTTTAGTCAAATTCGGAGGTTTGCAAAGGATTCTGGGTAACAGAACCTGGTGAGAGCCCCATAAGTCACCCCATCCTGGATTTTCCTAGGTGTGTAGTTTTCAAAAATGCACAGGTTTGGTAGGTTTCCCTAGGTGCCGACTGAGCTAGAGGCCAAAATCCACAGCTAGGCACTTTGCAAAAAACAGCTCTGTTTTCTTTGGGAAAATGTGATGTGTCCACATTGTGTTTTGGGGCATTTCCTGTTGCGGGCACTAGACCTACCCACGCAAGTGAGGTAACATTTTTATAGGGAGACTTGGGGAAACTCTGGGTGGAAGGAAATTTGTGGTTCCTCTCAGATTTCAGAACTTTCTGTCACCGAAATGTGAGGAAAAAGTGTTTTTAGGGCCAAATCTTAAGGTTTGCAAAACATTCTTGGTAACAGAACATGGTGAGAGCCCCACAAGTCACCCCACCCTGGATTCCCCTAGGTGTCTAGTTTTACAAAATGCACAGGTTTGGTAGGTTTGTCTAGGTGCCAGCTGAGCTAGAGTCCAAAATCCACAGCTAGGCACTTTCCAAACAACACATCAGATTGCAATGTAAAAATGTGATGTGTCCATGTTGTGTTTCTTGTCACGGGTATTAGGCCTACTCACGCAAGTGAGGTACCATTTTTATCAGGAGACGTGGGGAAACAGAATAGAAGAACAAGTGTTATTGCCCCTTTTCTTTCTCTACATTTTTTCCTTCCAAATGTAAGACAGTGGCGGTCATTACAACATTGGCGGTAAAAGCCGCTTACCGCCGTGCAGAAGACCGCCAACACACCGCCGTGGCCGAGGAAATCCGCCACAGCTATTATGACCCACATCCCGAAATCTGACAAAATTCAGACACCCACACAAGTCCGCCACACCAAAGGTCAGTGATAAACTGGCGAAAACAAAACCTCTACCGTCACGCCAACAGAAATACGCCCATGCTATCACGACACACGAATCCATGCGGCGGTCTTTCAACCGCGATATTCCATTGGCGGTACACACCACCGTGCTCAAAATACACACACCTCTCCAAAACACCACCACATTGGACAATTTGAAAGACATACACCTGATACACATACACACACCACTCCCACACACTCAATACTATATAAAACACACACCCACATCACCCACAAACCCCTACGACAACAATTTCGACAGAAGGCCAGAGAGAGACACCACCATCCACAAACTATCAGCCACAGGCACTCAACACCATCACCCACACAACTTCCACGCACAAAACACCACACACCACTACATATCACCACACTTATCACCACATACACCACCCCACACATCACCTACACCACCCCATGGCACGGCAAAGACACCCCAGGTTCTCGGAGGAGGAGCTCAGGGTCATGGTGGAGGAAATCGTACGGGTAGAGCCACAGCTATTTGGATCACAGGTGCAGCACACCTCCATAGCTAGGAAGATGGAGCTATGGCGGAGAATAGTCGACAGGGTCAACGCTGTGGGACAGCACCCAAGAAATCGGGACGACATCAGGAAGAGGTGGAATGACCTACGGGGGAAGGTGCGTTCCGTGGTCTCCAGACACAACATCGCGGTACAGCGGACTGGTGGCGGACCCCCACCTCCTCCCCCACAACTAACAACATGGGAGGAGCAGGTCTTAACTATTCTGCATCCTGAGGGCCTCGCAGGAGTCGGTGGAGGAATGGACTCTGGTAAGTCAAATCTTAACTATCATATCCCCCACCCTACATGCATGCTATCACATACCCCCACCCTCGCCCCCACCCCTATCACTCCAACTCCTCACAAATGTACCAATATCACAAACCACCCATCCCAACAACAAGCCCTGCATGACACAACAAAGCATGGACACCCATCACTAAAGCATGCCCACTGCACATACCCATAACACCCCCCTCAGCCATCATCACACAAGCCCACACACAGGAATGCTAGCACTGGGGTACACGGTCACCCAACCATTGCACACCATGAAACACACAGATGCAATAATCATGCCTTTACACCCCTGCAGGACCACTACCCAACGTCACCAGACAGGAGGGTCCAGACATCTCCACCCCACGCACAGAAGAGGCCCACAGTGATGACAGCAGCTCTGTCCAACTGGATCTAGAGGACCAGCCCGGACCATCGTGGGCCTCGGGACAGTCGGTTCACCTCACACAGGCACAGGCCACCACAGACCTTCCACCCTCTGGTAACACCAGCACAGCACCCACCCAGCGGGCCCATACCTCCGTCCCCAGGACACGTCAATCAGCTCTGTGTCCACCACTACAGGGAACCCAGGATAACCCACCTCCCCAACAACAACAGGGACCTGGGGGCAGTGGTAGTGGGCACACGGTCCAGGGGACGGAGGCACAGGAACACAGGGGAACGGGGAGGGCTGCTGTGCGACAGGGGGCGGACAGCCTAGGGAACCCACTCTCCACGAGGCCCTCTCCTCCATCATGGGAGCATACCACCACTCCCAGGAGACGATGGCAACGGTACAGGACAAGTTTCAGGGGACCCAGCGCCTGCAGGAGGAACAGTATTTGGGCTTCAGGGAGGAACTCAGAACCATCAGCACCGTCCTGGGCACCATCATAGGGGTGCTGAAGGAGATACTTAACACCAGGAGGGACACTGTGGCACTCCAAGGGGCCCCTGACACTAGCATGGACAATGAACTGCCCACCACCTCCGCCGGCGCTAGTGGACAGGAGGCACCGCCACAGGACCACCACACCAGCACCCCACCCCCTGCAGACGGAGAACCACCCCGCAAGCGGTCCCTGAGAACCAGGAACAAGATAGAGCACAATGCCAAGACCCCCGCCAAGAAATAAGACCACCCTGATTGTCATCCTACTGTCCCACTTTGTAACCCTGGCCATATTGGAACTGCCCCAGCTCCACTTCCTATGCCCATATGGGCAATGCACCTGTGAGACTAATAGACTGGACTCTGCCATGAACATTCCTCCACCATCACCCCTCACCATTTTACAACCCCCTCCAATATTTAGCACTACAATAAACACCCTTGAAGCACAAAACAATCTGGAGTCAGTCTGTGATTTTGAAAATGTGTATTAGCAATGACAGTGTCAAAATGCGTTCTCAAATGTAATGTCAACATACTTATTTCACGCATCTCAAGTACATGAGGAATCTAAGCAGATGACACACGTTGGAAACCACACCTGTGAAACCGTAATGGAAATGTACAACTCAGTTACCATATACTGGTTGAAATCGACAGACAGGATAGAGGTAGAAGTGTGAAAGTACTTGTAGTAGGCAGGAATGTATTCTCACCTGTGTGTCACTGGAAATATTGCTGGATAACTGAGTCCCTGTTGTCAATGTCTTCTTCCTCTGCTTCCTCCTCATCACTGTCCACAGGCTCCACAGCTGGCTCAACACCGTCATCTGGACCATCCTCCTGCAGAAAAGGCACCTGTCGTCGCAAAGCCAAATTGTGAAGCATACAGCAGGCCACGATGTTTTGGCACACCTTCCTTGGTGAGTAGAATAGGGAACCACCTGTCATATGGAGGCACCTGAACCTGGCCTTCAGGAGGCCGAAGGTGCGTTCGATCACCCTCCTAGTCCGCCCATGGGCCTCATTGTAGCGTTCCTCTGCCCTGGTCCTGGGATTCCTCACTGGGGTCAGTTGCCATGACAGGTTGGGGTAACCAGAGACCCCTAATAGCCACACCCGGTGCCTCTGGAGTTGACCCATCACATAAGGGATGCTGCTATTCCGCAGGATGTAAGCGTCATGCACTGAGCCAGGGAACATAGCATTTACCTGGGAGATGTACTGGTCTGCCAAACATACCATCTGTACATTCATTGAATGATAACTCTTCCGGTTCCTGTACACCTGTTCACTCCTGTGGGGGGGAACCAGAGCTAAATGGGTACCATCAATGGCACCTATGATGTTGGGGATATGTCCAAGGGCATAGAAGTCACCTTTCACTGTAGGCAAATCCTCCACCTGAGGGAAAACGATGTAGCTCCGCATGTGTTTCAGCAGGGCAGACAACACTCTGGGCAACACGTTTGAAAACATAGGCTGGGACATCCCTGATGCCATGGCCACTGTTGTTTGAAATGACCCACTTGCAAGGAAATGGAGCACTGATAGCACCTGCACTTGAGGGGGATCCCTGTGGGATGGCGGATTGCTGACATCAGGTCTGGCTCCAACTGGGTACACAGATCCTGGACTGTGGCACGGTCAAACCTGTAGGTGATGATCAAATGTCGCTCCTCCATTGTCAACAGGTCCACCAGCGGTCGTTACACCGGAGGATTCCGCCATCTCCTCACATGTCCCAGCGGACGGTGCCTCGGAAGGACAACAGCGAGCACAGAGTCAAACAACTCAGAGGTATGTACCCACAGTCTACACAGAACACCATTCATACACAGAATTTGCCCTGTATTTGTGTTGTGCGACAAGGCCTAGGTCTGTGTGACGCAGTTGGTAACTAGGCCATGTGGGCCCCTGAAATGGCGGCTGCCTGACCTCTAAAGTGGGACAATGGGATGTGAGGTAACTGCGCTGGCGTTGTACACCGTCGCAGTAGGCGGTCGAAGACCGCGGCGCAATGCTGCATTGGTTAACATTGGACCCTATGGGTCCCAGGAGCCAATGACGATGTACGCCGGCGGTGATGCTATGCACCGCCGCGGATGTGACCACCATTTTCTAGCTGTTCAATAACTCGATACCTGATTTTCAACA
This sequence comes from Pleurodeles waltl, assembly GCF_031143425.1. Taxonomy (NCBI): domain Eukaryota; kingdom Metazoa; phylum Chordata; class Amphibia; order Caudata; family Salamandridae; genus Pleurodeles; species Pleurodeles waltl. The sequence continues at coordinate 601,392,361 of NC_090445.1, forward strand.
GGAGAGGACCTACACTGCAAGTGCTGCTGTGACCTCGGTCTGGAAGAGACAATGGCTCGTGCGTCTGGGGAAAGGGCCCCTGCCTTCACTGCAGAGGAGTTGGAGAAGCTCGTGGACAGGGTCCTCCCCCAGTACACGCTACTCTACGGTCCTACAGACCAACAGGTAAGTACACAGGGAGCACGTTGTATGGGCTATGCCTGTGTGGAGAGGGCTGGTTGTAAGAAGGAAGAGGGCACAATTCTGCGTGCATGAAGGACTGTGAATGCATGTGCCATATGGCAAGGCTAGGGATGTGGGCCACTCACTTCGACGGTGCAGTTGCTAATGACTTCTCTTCTTTCCCTGTATATTTCATGTAGGTCAGCGTCCACCAGAAGAAGGATATTTGGCGTGCCATTGCCAAGGACATCCGGACCCTGGGGGTCCACCACAGACGGAGCACCCACTGCCGTAAAAGATGGGAGGACATTCGCCGATGGAGCAAGAAGACGGCGGAGGCTCAGCTGGGGATGGCCTCCCAACGTGGGAGGGGTGCCCGTCGCACCATGACCCCCCTGATGTTCCAGATCCTGGCGGTGGCCTACTCTGAGTTGGATGGGTGCTTGAGGGCATCACAGCAGACACAAGGAGGTGAGTACAACATAATTCTGCAGACTTTGCGCGCAGTGAAGGTGTCTGGGTGGGGGAGGAGGGCTGTGGGTTTCCCTAGGCCAAGGCGAGTTCCGTAGGCTAGGCCCCTCCGTAATGCAGGCTATGTGGCACTCCACCCCACCTCTGTAGAGCGCCAAGTACAGGTATACATGCCCCTGTGTCATCTATGTGTGCAGATGTCGACCATAGCCATGTAGGCCATATCCCAGGAACTGCATCTGTAGAGCCCAACAGCGCGGAGTAGTGCAGGGGGCTGCTGTGTCTCTACTGTCCGCCAACGGTAGCGGTAAGCCATGCACTCAACCTGTCTTTCTTCTGTCATCCCCCCCTTTTTGTGGTCTCCCTGTTCTTGTGTGCATCAGCATCATCAGGCGGAGGTACAGTGGCACCGGAGCACGAGGGAGCTGCATCCCACATGGCCATGGAGGGCCACACCACGGACTCGGAATACACCAGTGGGACGGAGGGCGAGGGGAGCTTCACGGCGGTCACAGGATCTGCAACCAGCGACACGGACTCGTCCTCCGATGGGAGCTCCCTTGTGGTGGTGGCAAAATCTGTGCCCCCCACTTCTACAGGTAGAGCCGCCACCCCCCCTACCAGCACCACCCTCCCAGAAGCCCCTCAGTCTTTGCCCCGTGCCCGCTCACCCAGGAGGGTGGGCATCATCTTCGCCCCAGGCACCTGTGCCCCTGCCCCTGTCACCTCTGCTGCCCTCAGTGAGGAGGCCATTGACCTCCTCAGGTCACTCACTGTTGGGCAGTCTACCATTTTGAATGCCATCCAGGGTGTAGAAAGGGAATTGCAACACACAAATGCATTCCTGAAGGGCATTCATTCTGGTCAAGCTGCCCTTCATCGAACCCTGCAAACTCTGGCCTCAGCACTGATGGCAGCCATTGTCCCTGTGTCTAGCCTCCCCCTCCAACTTCCTCCACCCAGACCCAATCCCCTGTACCCCAGCCTATCCCAAGCACACCATCAGACAAGCAGGCACACACCTCACCACACAAGGGAAGCTCAGGCAAACATAAGCACCACACATCCCACAGGCACTCACGCAAGCATCACACACATACAGACACACCAACATCCACTGCCTCCACTGTGTCCCCCTCGTCGTCGACTCCCTCCTCCCTCCCAGTCTCATCTACACTCCCACATGCATGCACTACCACTACAGCAACTACGTCCCGCACCAGCACACCCACCACCACACCCCGCTCACGTACACTCACCACCCCCACTCCATTTACACGTCCCCTGTGTCCTCTCCCCGTGTGTCTGCGACGCCCCCTCCCAAAGTACACAAACGCAGGCACACACCCACCCAACATACATCCACCTCACGACAGCCTCCAGCGCATGCACCTGCACCAAAGCCACAAAAGTTACACCTCCTACAACCACCTCCTCTTCCTCCACTCCCAAACCCCCTCCAGCTACTCGTCCCAGTGTTCCTAAGAAACTTTTCCTAACCAAGCTTGACCTCTTTCCCACCCCCCCTCCAATTCATAGGTCCCGTACTAGCACCTCAGCCAAAAAATCTCCGGGACCAGTGGTGCCTGTTGTTACAGGTATGTGGAGGGCACCAGGGCAGCCAGTGTGACACGGAGCCACAGCACAGCCATTCCCCCCCCCCCTGTGAAGCACCAGAAGTTGGACAGTGCCCGGCGTGAGAGGGGGAAGCCTCCAGCCAGAAAAGCCACTCACAAGGGTCCCGGTGGAAGTGTCGACTCAGCTGTGACTCCTCCCAAGGTGGGAAGGTGCAGAAGAAATCGCCAAAGTCTGGGAGGAGCAGCACGGCGGAGAAGACCGCCATCATCCCCGCTGCCCATGTGGCCACAGCCAGCCCAATCGTCACTGGCCAGGAGGCCACTGCCAGAGTCAGTGCTCAGGAGGGCAGCCCGATCGTCACAGGCCAGGAGGCCACCGCCAGAGTCAGTGCCCAGGAGGGCAGCCCGATCATCAGTGGCCAGGAGGCCACCGCCAGAGTCAGTGCCCGGGAGGGCTGTCTGATCGTCAGTGGCCAGGAGGCCACTGCCAGAGTCAGTGCCTGGGAGGGCAGCCCGATCGTCAGTGGCCAGGAGGCCACCGCCAGAGTCAGTGCCCAGGAGGGCAGCCCGAGTCAGTGCCCAGGAGGGCAGCCCGATCGTCAGTGGCCAGGAGGGCAGGCCGATCGTCACTGGCCAGGAGGCCACTGCCAGAGTCAGTGCCCAGGAGGGCAGCCCGATCGTCAGTGGCCAGGAGGCCACCGCCAGAGTCATTGCCCAGGAGGCCACCGCCAGCCACAGCACAGCTGCCCAGGAGGGCCACGGCAGCCACAGCCCAGCTGCCCAATGAAGGACCGCCAGCCCCAGCCCAGCTGGGCAATGAAGGACCGCCATGGCAAGCTCCGCTGAACAGGGCAAGCACCGCTGAACAGGTCAGAAACTGCAAACTCAAGCACCGCTGAACAGGGCAAAGACCGCTGAACAGGGCAAGCACCGCCAAGTCAAGCACCGCTGAACAGGGCAAAGACCGCTGAACAGGGCAAGCACTGCCAAGTCAAGCACCGCTGAACAGGTCAGAAACTGCTAACTCAAGCACCGCTGAACAGTGCAAAGACCGCCATGGCAAGCTCCGCTGAACAGGGCAAGCACCACCAAGTGAAGCACTGCTGAACAGGGCAAGCACCGCTGAACAGGGCAAGCACCGCCAAGTCAAGCACCGCTGAACAGGGCAAGCACCGCCAAGTCAAGCACCGCCGAACAGGGCAAGGACCGCCAAGTCAAGCACCGCTAGCCCATGAGTGGCAGGGGCAGTGACGCAACTGGGACCGTCACGGGGTGAGTGATGCACTCTGGTCACCAGTCCCCCTCCAGAACCAGTGGAGACATGGATCCACTCTGTCTGTCCTGCACAGGATGAAGCACTCTGGGCACCAGTCCCCCTCCAGAACCAGTGGAGACATGCATCCACTCCGTCTGTCCTGCACAGGATGAAGCACTCTGGGCACCAGTCCCCCTCCAGAACCAGTGGAGACATGCATCCACTCCATCTGTCCTTGACAGGATGAAGCACTCTGGGCACCGGTCCCCCTCCAGAACCAATGGAGACCGTCTGTCCTTGACAGGATGAAGCACTCTGGGCACCAGTCCCCCTCCAGAACCAGTGGAGACATGCATCTGCTCCGTCTGTCCTGCACAGGATGAAGCACTCTGGGCACCAGTCCCCCTCCAGAACCAGTGGAGACATGCATCCACTCCGTCTGTCCTTGACAGGATGAAGTACTCTGGGCACCAGTCCCCCTCCAGAACCAGTGGAGACATGCATCCACTCGGTCTGTCCTTGACAGGATGAAGTAGTCTGGGCACCAGTCTCCCTCCAGAACCAGTGGAGACATGCATCCACTCCGTCTGTCCTGCACAGGATGAAGCACTCTGGGCACCAGTCCCCCTCCAGAACCAGTGGAGACATGCATCCACTCCGTCTGTCCTTGACAGGATGAAGCACTCCTGGCCCCAGTCCCCCTCCAGAACCAGTGGAGACATGCATCCACTCCGTCTGTCCTGCACAGGATGAAGCACTCTGGGCACCAGTCCCTCTCCAGAACCAGTGAAGACTGTTATCCACTTGAGAGACTGTGGCTTTGCACTCCCCAGGATGGTACAGTGGGCAAGCCACCCACTGTAGAGACTTGAGAGACTTTGGCTTTGCACTCCCAAGGATGGTACAGTGGGCACGCCACCCACTGTAGAGACTTGAGAGACTGTGGCTTTGCACTCCCCAGGATGGTACAGTGGGCAACCCACCCACTGTAGAGACTTGAGAGACTGTGGCTTTGCACTCCCCAGGATACATCAATGGGCATGGAGCCCCCTCGTGGATCTGGCGTGGTGCACTCATCCGGCTGAGGTGCCCCCTATTCCCTTCCCCTGAGGTGCCTGTTGTATTTCTATCTGATGTCCCAGCAGTGTTCTCTCCGTTTTGATCAGGTATCTAGTGTGGGCCTCGCCCATGCATTTTGGACCCAGTGGTCCACGGACAATGACTTGTGCATTACCTGCACTACTAATCGTGGTGTATATTTTGTTTAATGTGTGTGTATATATATATATGTATATATTTGGTTACTGTATTTTGATATATTACAAGGGTTTCACTCATTTCCTTTTGTCTTTGCATTCTTCCGGGGGGGTTGGGAGTTGTTACTGTAATGTTTGGATATGCATTGGTGTGTGTGTTGTAGTGGGTGAGGGTCGGGTGGGGGTGTTGCGTGTGAGTGTCCCTATCTTTTGCCTCCCCCTCCCCTATGTCGTAGGTGCAGTACTCACCGTTGTCTTTGCCGCCGGCGTTGATGATCGTCGTATAGGAGCAGGAAGACTAGTGCAGGAAGAATATGGAGTTCAGGCTCCATGGTGCCCTCCTTCCTCGTGGAGTGTGTAGAGGTGAGCGTTTTCCCTTTGAAATGGCTGTTTCCGCTGTGTTTTTATCCGCGGTGAATCCGCCCTGGAAAAGGTGGTGGATTGGTAGGTTGTGATACTGTGGGCAGTACTTTGTCTCCCGTCTGTCTGTTGGCGGTGACCGCCGCGCTGTTTGTCTGTACCGTCGTGGTGGTCGGAGTGTTAAAGTGGCTGTCTTTGTTGGCAGTTTCCGCCACGGTCATGATTCCCATTTTTTTACTGCCGGCCTGTTGGTGGTCATACCGCCGCATGTACACCGTCCGCCAGGGTTGTAATGACCACTATATGTTGAGAGTCCTTGGTTTAGTGAAACACAAAATCAGACTTTGAAACTCTGGATTCAAAATGTAACTCAGTGATTGAGGTCTATACCAATGAGAATTTATAGACTACTTTTAGAGAGTAGGGAAGGATTGATAAAAAAACGAAGTCTCTAAGCCTGCTCCTTCCAGTTTCCATGTGGCTGTTTCACATCAATTTATAGCTCCCTGTGAATCATAGAAGTATTGTAACATTAGAACTGCAGGTAGTGGTGCATGGGAGGATGTCTGTGATGAAAGCAGTGTGCCACTGAAGTATATACGTGGAGTGCAGAGTGCAGATGTGTGATTTGCATGTTGCACGTTGTGCTTTACAGCAGGCACATCAACCCTCTTTGCTGCTTTGTGATGGGTCAAGACTGTGACTAGACTACACAAAAAAGGGATCTCTCCAGAAGGTACATTGTCCTGCAGCACTGTTTTGTCCTCAGACTGTGAATTCTTTGCCAACTAAAGATAAAGCCTAAAATGACCATATTCTTATTGGTGGAAAGGCGAGGGATCTGCATGAAGTACTGTATGTTAAGAATAAATCAGTCAGGAATAGGGGGTCATCTTAGTCTTTAAAACATTACAACCTGCACCACCCCCCACCCTTCTGTGGCCCCCACCCCAATGCAAATACTGTATTTCTGACATTTGCGAAGTCACACTTTGGTAGTGGACAAATGGCCAACTGAGCCATCTTATTAGCTTTAAACCAATGCACTATATGTAAGGACTAGTTTTGTATGACTATGTTTTTTCAGTGTTGTTCTGGAGGTCGTAGATCTTCTTGTAATGTCATAAGACATGCATACATTTACACATTGCATTTCTGTTTCTTGTTAATGAAGATGGTGGACATTTGTTGTCAACTTGCCTAAGCTTTTCTTATGCCCCTGAATCCTGATGTACAGTGTGGTTATTATAGGGTATCATTTTTATTCAGTGTAATTCATTCAAACTATTAACATGGCTAGATTGTGTAGTACGGTTAAGCTATAGTACTTAGTACTAATGCTGTTTGTTTTCTTTCCTTTTCAGCAGTAGATGTGGAGCTAAACCCACAATTACAATCTTTGCAGTGTGCACACAATTCGTCTTCCTCCTGCCTTCACAGTTGCCCACTCCACCACTACACTCCCTTTTATAAGTCACTTTTGCTCAAATGAATGAGTAAGCAGCCAGGAAAGTATTTAAGCAGTGCTCAAAAGGGACAAATTAAATCAAAAGTAGAGTAGTTTGAAAGCAAATTCATGAAATTTGATTCTATGTTTCGGTTTTCTGCTGGTCATGTTGCATCATCATCTCAGGCATCACTCCCAGAAGGCGATGCAGCTTAAGCGTCACAAGTGTCCTCATAAGGAGACACAAGAGCACAAACATTATGGTCATTTGATAAAACTACAGGTGTAACCCCTAACTTTGAAGTATCTATTGTGCCAGCACTACAGGCTACAACTGAAGTAAGTTGTTAGAAGGATGGAAGAAATTGCAAGTTCAGCAGCTGGGCCTCCACTGCTGCCAGTAGTTAAAAGAAATGTAAAAACTACACACCTGATGTATCACCACTAACATCAATGACTGAAAGAAGTGCAGAAATTGTGGGTGCACCAAATGTGATGCTGCTGCTACCAATGACTGAAAGAAGAAACAAGTTAGTTACCTGTAACTATAGTTCTCCACGGACTGGAAAGAATGATTTAAGTATTACAGGCTCATTAAGATGAAAGTCTGATGGTACCTTAGGTATACATTTTCGGTTAATGTGTACAATGACTCTGTCTTCTCTGAATTGTAGGATGTGTTGCTGGATGGTAAAAGCCTGAATCTCGCTGACCCTGTGTGTAGGCATAAATGCAAGGAGTAGAGCACCTTCTATGAAAGATACTTCATATCTGCTCTATGGATAGGCTAACATGAATCTTTCATCAATTGTCCCAATAATGTGTTGAGCTGCCATGTCGGAGGAGGGGCTCTGAATGGGGAATTGCTCTGAACAACCCCTTGAGAAATTGTTTAATAATTCTCGTAGACCACAAAGATGGTTTATCAGATGATGTCAGAATATGGGAAATGGCTGCAAGATGTACCTTAATGGAAGCAGGAGACAAAAAGATGAGATGTACTTTTACAGTTCTACACCATAGACAAAGGGGGTCATTCTGACGCGGGAGCACCGCCAACAGACCGGCGGTGCCCCGCAGGGCATTCTGACCGCGGCGGTTCGGCCGCGGTCAGATGCGGGAAATCGGCGGTCTCCCGCCGGTTTCCCGCTGCCCTGCAGAATCCTCCATGGCGGCGGAGCGCGCTCCGTCGCCATGGGGATTCTGACACCCCCTACCGCCATCCTGTTCCTGGCGGGTCTCCCGCCAGGAACAGGATGGCGGTAGGGGGTGCCGCGGGGCCCCTGGGGGCCCCTGCAGTGCCCATGCCAATGGCATGGGCACTGCAAGGGCCCCCGTAAGAGGGCCCCACAAAGTATTTCAGTGTCTGCTATGCAGACACTGAAATACGCGACGGGTGCCACTGCACCCGTCGCACCTTCCCACTACGCCGGCTCAATTCTGAGCCGGCGTCCTCGTGGGAAGGTTGATTTGCCCTGGGCTGGCGGGCGGCCTTTTGGCGGCCGCCCGCCAGCCCAGGGCAAATCCCAAAATACCCTCAGCGGTCTTTCGACCGCAGAGCGGTATTTTGGTGGGGGAACTTTGGCGGGCGGCCTCCGCCGCCCGCCGAAGTTAGAATCACCCCCAAAATCTCTTCCACTTCAGACGGTATGTCTTTTTTTGTACTGTCCTCAAGCGCCTTGGAAAATATGTTCCTGCAATCTTTAGGAATGTTCAGGTGACCAAATTCTTGGAATTCAGGAGCCAGGCTGATAAGTTGAGGGAGATGGGATCCGGAAATTGCTCGTGGTTCATAGTCAGTAACAATAGGATCAGCTTGAGTCTGATGGGAGGACATACTGACAGTAGGATAGGCTCTGTGTACCAGTGCTGACATGGGCATGCAGGGGCTAGCAGTATGACCTGACAGGGCTCTGCTTTCATCTTGCTGAGTACTCTTGAAAGGCGAGGAATTGGAGCAAAAGGCGTAAGCAAGTATGTTGGACCAAGCAATCAAAAAGGCATCCTCTACACCCCCGATGGGGATGCCAACTTGAGAAGAACTGGTATTGGGTATTCTGGGAGGTCGCAAAGTGATCCAGGCTTGGTGTGCCCCACTGGAGAAAGATGAGGTCCAGTGTCCTGTGGTCCAGGTCCCACTCATGACAAGTTGTTCTCCACCTGCTCAAGGTGTCTGCTAAGGCATTCAGATGTCCTGGCACATGTTCTGCCCTCAGGTGTATTGAGTGTCAAGTACACAAGCTCCAAATTAACTGGGCCTATTGAGACAGCAGGCAAGACTGAGTTCCTTCCCGCTTGTTTATGTAGTGATTGTTGTTGTGTTGTCTGTTCTGATAAAGTACCAAAAACCTTTGAATTCTGGGAAGGAAGGCTTGTAATGCCAGGTATACTGCCCTTAACTCTTGAAGAATGATGTGAAGACCCCAATGTGAAGGAGTCCACTTGCCCCTGACCTGGAGGTCCTGTAGGTAAGATCCCCATCCGTCCAGGGATGCATCCATTGTAATGACCAGTGGGGAGGCTCAAGTTAAAAACTGGAGGCCCACTGAGAGGTTTGCAGAACTTGTCCACCAGTCTAGTGACTTCACATGAATGGAGTTACTTGAATGATATCTTTGAAGGATCCTGTCATCTGTTTCCACTGTATATCCATTGCTTCCTGAAGACGGTGCATATGTGGGCAACAGTGCTGTATGAGATGTATACAAGAGGAGAGATTTGTAACAGCGAACTCAAAGTGACTTCCTTTTTTGTAGCTGTGTTGCTAGGGCTGATAATTTTTCTTGTCTCTCTAATGTGAGGTAGGCCATAATAAGGCTAGTATCCAGTATGGCTCCCAGGAAAGTTATTCTCCGTAATAGTTGGAGCACTGATTTGTCTTGTGTGAGAGTGAGTCCTACCTCTTTGAAAAGGGGTAAGGTAGCTGTGATGGACACCTTTGCTGACTGTTTGGGGGGAGCTTTCTCTCACCAGTCTTCGAGATAAGGGAAGACTTCATGCCTCTGTTGCCTGAGGCAGGCTACGACTGGTGCTAGGCATTTGGTAAAGATGAGGGGAGAAGACTTGAGACCAAAGGGCAGAACTCGGAATGGAAATTGTTTGCAGGCTACTGTGAACCTTAGAAGTTTCCTGTGTCTCGATGGATGGATATGTGAAAGTAGGCATCTTGGAGGTCCAGGGAGGACATGTAATCTCCCTTCTGGAGGAACTGCAATATGTCTTGGAGTGTGATAATGCAAAACATTTGCTTTGTGAGATATTTGTTGAGTTCTCTTAAGTCGAGAATTGGTCTCCACTGTTGTGACTTCTTCCAGGTTAAGCAGAAATGGGAATAGAAACCTTTTCCTTTCTGGGAGTAGGAACTTTTCTATCGATCCTTTTTTGCAACATGTTCTCTACTTTCAATTTTAGCAAATGCAGATGCTTTTGCATTTCCATTATTAGTGGTGATAGAGGTGGTGTTTGCACAAATACTAGAAGGGGTCCGAGTTGTACTATATTGAAGACACACTGGTCTGTGGTTATCTGTCTATGCAGATGGTCGGTAATTCTCCCTGGTACATTTGATGAGGGAGAAGGAGTGATAACCATCTCTTGGATGCTGTCACTGCCTGCGGGAGGCATTCTTGCCCTGCCTTCTGAGCCTTACTCTGGATTGTATGAAGCTGAAGGTGGTTGTCTCTGATGGTACTGAGACCGGGTTTGCTAAGTACTATAGGTGTCTGTTGGATAGCGATCCTGCTGATATTCTCCATGAAATGAGGGTTGACCTCTTTCTCTGACGCCACAAAAAGGCACTTTCCTGTAATGCAGCATGCCTAGCAATCGAGCAGTATCCATATTAGATTTGATAGTTTGGAGAGCTTCAATAACATGCTTCCCAAATAAAGCCTCCCATCGTATGGTAAGTTCAGTATTTTTGTTTGAACTTCCGGTCTGAGATTGGTAGCCTTAAGCTTTCCTTGGCAGCGCAGAACTGCCGCTCCTCCAGTTGCCGGAAGCGGGTGGAGGCAGTGTCTAAAGCACAGTCTATAATCTCCACGGAAGAACTGGAACCCTTGTATTATCCAGCAAGATAAAATTTCAGTACTCCCTCCGAAGTTCTTTTAAAAACGAGATCGAGTCCGCCCAGGTGACATCATCTTACCTGGGTGAAGCTAGGTGGTCATATGATGAAGCATGACACTATAATGTGTGTGAGACCACCTAGTCCGTAAAGGGAACTCCCTCATAGGTCTTTCCACCAGTCACATCTATATGTCCACATCCACTAAGACAATTGCCTATTTTGGACCATAGCTGTCTATCATATCTCCCGAGGAGCACCAAGGAATTTGCAGCTCTTACAGTAAGTGCGAACATTGGAAAGAAACGTTTGCCGATGTTATCAAGACGTCTGCCGTCTTTATCAGGTGGTGCTGTTAGAGGTGTGGAGGGGTTTCTAGATCGGCATTGCGCTGTCTGCGAGATGGCAGAATCAGGTTTAGGGTGACCTGTTAGGCAGACAGGAGCATTTTCTGGGGCTTTTTAATTTCTTATTAAGTTTAGGCAATACTGCAATTACTTAGCTGGATTGTGCATAATTTTCAAGCCCTGGCTCCATACATAATCAATAATAGGTATGGACCTGACTGTATTCCGATTGGGCTCTTTGAAATCATAAAGAAAATAGTCCTGTTGTGTTGTAGGCATAGGCAGGTCAAAACATGTGGCCGCTCTTTCTAAGAGATTGTGGACACCTATATTTTCTGGAGGTGGTTTTGAAGATGCTGGCGTGGGCACAATGTAATCGTGTCATTCATCTTCATGGGTCTCAATATCACCCTCTTCTCTCTCTATCTCAGAAGATGTAGGGTCCTGCATTGGAACCACCAGTGGAGATCGGTGTGGTAGCAGAATTGTAGGCAAACAGTGTGGCTGAGGAAAAGTTGTTTGAGGGGGAATGATATCTGTAGGGACTCGAGGCTGCTGGGCAGGGGTTGATGCTGGAGGAATAAGTATCTTCTGGCATTGATTGCAGATCTGAAATCAGGGCCGAAGGAAGACATACCATGTCTTGTTGGTACTGTTGAGATTGCTGATAATATTGTTGATCATAATATTCCTCGTTCTCCGAGTATTCTTGACACTTGATGTGGAGTTCGGATGGGCTCCTTGCCGCTCCATCGTCATCAGAATCATCATCATCCAGAAGGTGGGATAGCAGAAGCTTTGAAACCTTGCTTGGAGACGTTACAGACAGAGTTAAATGTGTCTGTTTCAGAGTTTTAGCCTTACTTAGGTTGTCGACGATGTCAACGATGAGAAGAGAGGCAGCGTTGTGGTTCTTTACCTCGTCGTCAATGTATTCATTGTCATCGACCTGTAGGAGTCCATCAACAGTAAGTTGCTTGTAGGTTAGAGACTGTCGTGAATCGTGGATAGTCGACTGGAGCATTATTGACGAGGGAGCTGTCGATGGGATGTTTGTTGTCTGCGACTGCATTGATGGTGATGCAATGGCTATTGTCGATGGCAGTAAAGAATGAACCACCAACAATGATTTCATCGACTCGAAGGATGCCACCATCGGCATTGTGACAGTGGTGATGGTAGATGTCATTGAGGAGACAGTGGAAAGCCCAGTTGTCAATGTCCTTGTTGATGGAGATACCATCAATGCAGTACAGTAGCTGTTTTTTTAAAACATGCTGTACCTGAAGAGGTGGCATTGGAGGCTCTGAAGTCGACTCCTGTCTGAAGTTTGAAGAAATAAGGATTTTTAACCTTTTGCAACTGCAACAAAGCACGTTTCTGAGGCAATTTGGAAGAGCTGTGATGTTTTGATGAGCACTCAGAAGATTTTTTGTATGCCTTCTTTGTATGTTTTTGAGAGGTAGGAGTGACAGCAACCTTTCTAGCTCGCTTCCCCAGCGTTTTAGATGACTTGGTAGAAGACAATTCACTCTCCTCATCAGAGACAGGGTTGTCTGTCGATTTGAGCTTCTGCAGCCAAAGGAGAAGTCGTCCTTCATGGTCCTTTAAAGCCTCTGTAGAAAATGTGCAACATACCTTGCAGTCTCCTGTCTTGTGCTCAGGCTGAAGACAGTATATGCAGTCTTTATGAGGATCATGTACAGGTAGCCTCTTCTTGTTGCAGGTGCCATAAGGCATAAAAAGCCACTTTTTGGTGTCTCTGACATAATGGACCAGAGTTAGGTGCCCCTTCCATGGGGAGAAAGTAGGACATTTTGGTCAAAAGATCCACCACAGCTAATATGGTGGTAAAATATTGCTTGGTTTTTGCAGTTCCACAATAAAATCCATAGAAATAGTATGCCAACGAGGAGTGGGTAAAGATGTCAATAACCCTGTGGGTGCCTGATGAGAGCTTTTGCTTTGTGCTCATATGCTGTAATTTTGTATGTACTGTTTAGTGTCTGTAGCAAGGGAAAACCACCAAAATATATCTTACACAGGTCTAGAGTTAGAATCTGATCAATTGGAATTATGGATGGATGTTCATTTGGTGTTTCTAGAATGTAATACCCCAAGCGTGCGAGAGCATCAGCCTTTCCATGTTGCCTATCAGATTGGAACGGGATAACAAAATCAAAATTGTTAAAAACTTTGTCCAGAACAATTGTCTCATACACAATGCACATGCAGACTTCAAAAACATCAGATTTCTGTGATCCGTCAAGTAGGTAACAGTATTGAGAACACCAAACAAATAATGACGCCACACTTCAAAGTCTTTTGTTATAGTCAACAATTCCCTATCCCCAACTGAGTAATTTCCTTCTGCTGGTCTCAATTTATGGGAAAAGAATGCAACAGTATATACGTTTCCGGTTCCTTTACCTCTTTGTGATAACGCTCCCCCCACTGCTACCTGAAATGAATCTGCTTCTAAAATGAAAGCTTGGTTGGGATCCGGATGCTGTAGGACAGGAATGCTAGTGAAAGCTGCCTTACATTTTTTAGAGCTGCTTCCTCAGTCCACTGGAATGTCAAACCCTTACACAGCAACCGAATAATGGGAGAAGCTAAAGTAGAAACATTATTAATGAAGCAACACCATTGAGAACAGCCATTACTTTATGAGGGTCCATGTTAAATCCCTGTGCTGACAACACATACCACAAAAAGGAACAAGAAGGGACATGGAATTCACACTTTTCTAACTTGACAAACAGCTTATTTTCCTTCAACCTTTCAAAAGAGCTCTCACATGTTTTTTGTTTTCTGGAACAGAAGAGTAGATCAAGATGTCATTGATTTAAGCAATGGCACAAATGTCCAGATATTCCCTCAAAACCTCATTTATAAAGAATTGAAAGGCAGCTGGAGCATTACAGAGGCCGAAAGGCATGACCAAGTACTCATACAGCCCAAATTTGGTACGGAAGGCAGTTTTCCATTTGTCCCTCTCCTGAACCCAAACCAAGTGGTATGTCCCACTTAAGTCCAAATTGGTGAACATTTTGGCACTCTTAACTTGGTTGAGTAATGATTATATCAGAGGTAAGGGGTAACAATATTTAATTGTAACATTGTTGAGGGCTTTATAGTCTATGCAAGCATGAAGTCCTCCTTCCTTCTTTGGTATAAAAATAAGAGGCAAAGAAGCTGGATAACACAAAGGCCTAATAAAAGGTATACTGAACATTTCATCGAGGTATTCACAGAGATACAAACTTTCTTTCTCTGTTAAGGCATATGTCCTGTTACAAGGAATGTGAGCCCCAGGCACCAAGTTGATCCTACAGTCATATAATCGGTGAGAAGGAAGGGTAGTAGTCTTTGTTTTGTCAAATACTTGTGCAAGGTCACGATAATATGGAGGTAAAATTGGTGAAGTAGTTTCTACTGTTGCCAGTACTTTCTTTTGAACCTCATTAGTTTGCTTACAACCTTTAATACAGAGATCAGATCAGAAGGTAATGGTATGTTTAACCCAATCAATATCTGGGTTATGTTTTGTTAGCCAAGGATTTACTAGTACAGCCTGAAACTGAGGAGCCTGTATTAAATCAAACCGCACAAATTCCTTATGGGAATCTTCAATGTTCAAGCGCGGATCTATGGTGGCATGAGTGATAGGACCTGACTTGTTGGCACTACCATCAATGTTTCTTACTTCTTCTATGGTATCTTCAGACAAGGGAAAAATATCTAAGTGATTGGCCAAGGATAAATCCATGAAATTACCTTTTTCCACAATATAAACAGTGTTTCATATAACAATGTCTTTGTTGCTCTTCCTCACTTAAGGGTCCATGTACACTGCCTATTTGCATAGGTTCTGGTTTGTCTGTAGTCTTTTCTGGTTCTGTTTTCCTGTCTTTGTACATCAGTACCATAGTATCAGAGCATCCTCTATCCCTATGCCCTTCATTGAGTTTATGATCCAGTTTTATTACTAGGCCAATTAAGTCACTGCGGGATTCAGGAGGATCCACTACTTGGGCCTCAAGATCCTTCAACTCGTCTCTTAGACCTCTATAAAACAGAGAACTGCATGTGGCTTCTGGTCAGCCTGCTCCTCGACTAATCTGTTGAAATTAAAAGTGGATGTCCTTAGATCTTTATTGCCTTGCCAAAAAATCAGTAACTCTGAGTCAACTAATTGCATAAAGGTATGACGATCAAATGATTCCTTCAGCTCAGATTTGAAAGCATTATAATTATATAGCAAGGGGTCATTACGTTCCACTACTGAGATGAACCAGGTGGCTGCATTGCCTCCTAAATATGACAACACAAAAGCTACCTTTTACTGCTCTGTAGGAAAGCATGACGCTTTGCACATGAAATGCAGATGACACTGGTTTATGAATGTAGCAAATTTCATAGGATCCCCTGTGACTCTTTTGGGTGGCCCCACAGGATGTGAAGGAGGGGTAGTAACATTTATTACTGGAGCCCCTGTGCTCCCCCCAGTCCCTGAAGTAGGGAGCGTGGGAGCTGTGCCCTCCTAAGCCCCCAAACTGGTCCCTGGTGCTGGATTAGCAGTACCCATGCTTTGTAACAGTCAACTCTCAGAGTCAGTGCATGTGTCTCCTTTTGTAAATTACCTATCATGTGTGCAAGATCTGCTAAGATAACATCTTGTGCCTCCATATTGCTTAGGCATAAATTTGACGTGGGTTTGGCATTCCGCCAGAATCTCACCTTGTTTTCCGCAGGAGTGAGAGGAGGACACGATGCTGGCTCCCAGCTTCACCCTTGGCCATGGCAGCTCAACAATAGTCAAAGCCAACTAATGTAGATGGGGAACAGGGGAATGGAAAAAAAAAAAAAAAGGTTTTCCACAGAGACTGTATTGTGGTGCAAGTGTCTACCTTGGGCTATTCAAGACTCCTCCTAATAGAAAAATAGGGTCAAAGAGGGAGTCAGTGACATCGCCTTTAAGGTGAGTGTCAATGTACATATATGTTTCTAGGTGTAACTAAATACCTGGAGAATTCCCCTCTTCCTTTTTTCAGTAGAAAATGAAAATGGCAGCTAAAAGATGTTTTTTGTTGATGTAGGGGAAAAGAGAGTACATGTATGTATGGTAAGGAGTAATAGGAGTGATTAGAACATGTACTTCCTATAGTAAAGCATACCTCAGGTTTTACTTTCCTTTTTGGAAGAAGGCTCATAAAATACTGACTATCAGTGTAGATAAAAGAAAGAAATGAAGAAAAGGAGATAACATACAGCCCTACATGTATTTAATTTCTAATCATAAGTCAAAATAATAAAAATAAAGAGCCTCAAAAAAGTGCACAAATATGAAAACAATGTGTTACTTATTTTAATCCTTAGAAATCATTATATTCATAGCATCTATGTCCTTGTAGGTGAGCCATCAGAGACTAGAATTCATAATACAGAATCCACACTCAAGATGCAAGTTTAGATACATATTATTCTGATGTCACTTCTTAAACAGCACACAGAGCGCATTTACCCCTAGCTTCGACTTTGCATATCGATGATGCTTTAACAAGTTTCTTCTTTTGCTTCTCTGGATATCTAGGACTGAAGAGCAGGACCAACCGAGAGAGGAATACGACAAAGTAAACAAAATAATTCACAGCTCGTAGGGGACCTAATGAGGAGCAGTCGAGAACACTGAAGCAGCGTGCAGGTATCCCGGAAGCAAGGAAAGTAAAACCGACTGCAGGAAGCTGAAGGCAGGGAACAAATAGAGAATGCCAAGCTAGTTTCCTGCCTGTCGGCTCCCGTTTATATTATTAGAAGGCAGATTGTGGCAGGCATGATAGGTCCTAACAGTCTCCTAGAGAAAGAAAAAATTGCTAACTTGCTCAGAGAACATACTGTGGTATTATCACTAATTGTACCTCTTCTTATGATGAATGCGATAAGTGAGAGGTCTGCAGCTTTCATTTTCAAATATGACAAAAACTTTGTACTCTGTTTTTCTCCAGAAGCCTATAATAGCCTCCAATGTCCAATTAGACTCTACTGAATAGTGAAAGATTACACTGTTATGCTTCTCAGTTTATGAATTAGCGTTAGCGTCGAAGGCACAGAAAAAAGGAAACTGACGTCAGCACGCTGGTGAGGACCTCTTATTGGCACGGTGACGTCAGACGGAGTCGCGTGGAGCTGTGCAATTGTGACGTCCTCATCGACGTGGAGGGCTGGGAAGAAGACTTTCCGTCGGATGCTGGCGCAAGGACGAATTCATAAGGTGAGGAATCCACAGGTAGTTTGTATCCATCAAAAATCAACATTACAATGGCTTTATCTAAAGCTTCCTCTGTCTCTCATCTGCATATGTGCTGTTATGCACAGCAATACAACAAGCAGACTGTAGGCAAGGGGAAAGCAGTGCAGGAGGACCCTTACTATCTCCCATGACACACCCTGCTACTGGTGTGCACATGCATTAAAGGAGGGAGCAGTAAATCTATGCAGTTACTGCACAACCCTCTCATTTGTCAAGCAGAGCCAAGGGAGAGACAGGGGCTGCAGAGTTTTTGCCATCATCTTTATATCATTTACATAACATTTTAAAAATTTCAGTTGCACATTTTGACACTTTATTTATATATACTTTCCTAATGTTTTGATATTATTTAATTGTCCAAGCAGTTCTGGACACACTGATGAGGCTTTGCAGACCTCCAGAAGTCCAGGAACACAGGTTGGGAATCACTGGCTTAGCCAATATTGCTGGAGCAGCCTTTTAGAGATCGATATTACACACCACAGAAGGTTAGAAAGCCTAATAAGTCACCCCCATATGAATACATGTGTATGTCACAGCTCTGTTTCTCTCTCACACACACACACACTCTCTCTTTCTTTCTATCTCTCTCTCGTTCTCTCTCTCTCATACATTTAATTTGGTCATGGTGCAATAAAGTTCTACATTTTTGGTGAGGATTACTTGAAAGAATTCACATGATTATGTGTATGTTTCTAGCTCTCATTCCCATTATTCCCTTCCACAACTTAGATGAACCTGGGGAATGGGGAGAACTGGCTACATTATTCATACTTATACCACAAAATAAAATGATGGACAGAGTGTTGAAACTTTTCAAACACTCACCCCTAACTTACATCTGGATTTAATCCATTGTTATTTTGCTCACCATTTCACTGCAGTTTGGACCCAGCCATTTGCAAATCAATCTTGACCCTGCTCCCCATGAGGACAGTCATGGGGATTATGACCGCCAGACGAAAGCCTGGTGGTATAGTGGAGGGACCGGCGGTATGGCCGTGGCTATTGCGCCACGGTCATAATAGCTGGAGTAACCCCGCCAGCCTGTTAACGGAGTTACCGCCAGCTTACCTCTGGCCGACATGGTTGTAATGAGGCCCTTTGTGAGGCATCTTGACTTCATGAAGGCCAATCCCTCAAAGCCTGGGAAGGCATCTGCGGTGATGCGATGTCCTCCTCTGATACCTTGTCAATGAAGCAGCTTCCAGACCACCTCCCGTTTATGGATTCCTCACTCAGGAACTTCCTTGGGGCCCTTTTGATGGGTTGCCCTGCTCCCCATGAGAACAGTCGGATTAGTAAAGACCAACACCAGTGGGTAGGGTAGTGAACCTTAAAATTTGGTGTTCAGGCAATCATTATTCAGGCAAAATCGTTGTTTAGACAGTAGTTGTTCAGTACTTCGTTGTAGAGACTTTTTAGTTGTTTAGGACCTAGTTGTTCAGGATAAAAAATCACATCAACCACAGCTGGGAAAACATCAACGTCCAGAGTGTGTTGGTGTTTGTCCATGGACGTCAATTCACCAAAATGTCAGGGGTAGCAGAAGTGACATCACATGTGCGTTGACCCTGGGTGACCAGAGGTCCCCGATTTGCCCCAACAGTGCTGGTTTTTTCGATGACTGTACCAGCATCCCGACACTTATTGTAAAAACAGATAAATGTCCCAGTTTTGAGAGAGGGTCAGACATTTATCATTGTGCTCTCAAGGCTTAAGTTCAGACTGGCCCTCTCATGGAACCAAGGACAGAGTTTTGTTTAAAAGACTGTCCTGCTGTGCTGGCTGACTTAATTCAGGCAGCACAGCAGGATTTAACAGGGGTTTAATTAACTTCTGGAGGGCCCAACAGAAAGCTCCCCTTGAAACACATTGCAGCATGGCCAGGGAAGTCTTTAATTTTCATGCTACAGAGGTGCCTGTTTCTGTTGGCCATGCTGTAGTGTGTTCTATCTATCTATCTATCTATCTATCTATCTATCTATCTATCTATCTATCTATCTATATAGATATACATATATAGATATATATATATACATATATATATACATTTATATATATATATATATATATATATATATATATATATTCCAACAAAAACGGTCCTCATTATGGTGCGCATTTCATGCTGGTGCAGGCGTGAGGAATGGACCTTTCCTCTTAATTACATTTGAAACAAACAATTGAAAACAACTGTGATCCTGCACTCCAGGAAAGTCTATGTGCTTTGTAATTCAGTAATGTACATCACCAACCATCACCACGGACGCGTTTCGACCTCCGAGTCTTGCTCACAATGTGTAAGTATTTTTTTCATTGTTTCTTCTTTATAGTCTATCACCTCTACCATACCTAATGCATTGTGGGACATGTAGTGAATTTTGTTTTAAAAAACTAATAAAAGAATACAACCCCTAATGATCTTACCAAAAAAATAGGATATATAAAAACACCAACATAGTGCACAAACTTCGAAAGAATCTTCTTAACAGCTAATACATATATAAATAAAAATATATGAAGACGAGAGAGAGAGAAGTCCCCATATTAGGTGTCAATATCATTTTGCTTGGCAGTAGCCCTCCTATAAGGAGTCCCGTAATAAGCTCACAATTATTAATCACTAATATCCAAATACTTTCACTATCTATAATTCTTCTTGACATTTTCAATTGTTTTTTCTAAAGTATCCATTACACATATTTGTATAAAAATATTTCAAATATCACCAAATGTACCCGTTCATATTCTTGTATGGTCAATTGTATATTCACATGTTATCTAATAATGTGTGTGTTTTCACATATACAATTATAGATGGTAGTGAAGTTCCTCATCCCCATTGAGACCCCTCGGGGTCTTGGTTTTGAGCTGAATAATGAATTGTGATTCCAAACGTCTTCATTTCATCTCTCGGTCTCGTCCTCTCTCATTACAGTCAATACTCGCAATTCCAAAGAATTTAATGTCTGTCCAGCTCACTGCATCATGTGTCATCAGATGTTTAGCCATGGCATAAGTCAAATCCTTGTTCTGTACAGTTCTTATGTGTTCCAAAATACGTTTCTTTATGGGGCAGATCGTGCTACCCACATAACGTAAACCACAGAAGCATTCTATTATATAAACCACATAGATAGTATTACAAGTAATCCTTTTGTTAATCGTCAACTTATTTCCTCGATGGTCTAAGTATTCTTTCATATTCATCCCCTAGCGGCATGCCTTACACTTCCCACAACATACAAAACCGGTCATCTGAGCTGTTAACCAATTTCACTGTTTCTTCATCTGAAAGTGACTATTTACCAATAAATCTTGTAAAGATGGTACCTTTTTATATATTATCATTGGTCTATCACCAACCATTTTCCCAATTTCTGGCTCCTTTTTTTTTATCACATCACAGTATTTATTAAGAGCATTTAGAATTAGATGATTTTCCTTACCATATGTCATTACCAATCTTATATTGGACTCATTCTTTATTGCATTGTTTGTTGAATTATTTAATATCTCCTCTCTTGTTTGAGATCTCGCTTTTTGTTCTCCAGATCTTATGTCTTTATATTTATATTTTCTCTGAATGAATCTCTGTCTGGTTTCCACAAACATTTGTTCCATTTCCTGTTCAGTGGAGCAGTATTGTTTGATCCTAATAAATTCTCCATATGGTATGCTCCTCTTTAGTGACATTGGGTGGAAACTGTCTCCATGCAGTATACTATTTGTTTATGTGGCCTTTCAAAACAGAGGGGTCTCAATCGTAGTGTTCTTTATATAAACCTGTACATCCAAAAATTGGACACAATTGGTACTCATGTTATATGTGAATTGTATACCCAACTCATTTTGATTCAACTTTTCAAAATATTGCATAAATTCCCTATCTGTTCCATTCCAAATGATAAAGAGATCGTCTACATACCTGAACCAGATTATTGCTTTCTCTGCAAATTCTTCATTATCCTCTCCCCATGTTATGTGTTTCTTCCACCAACCTATAGTGAGATTCGCATATTTGGGTGAAAAGGAAACACCCATCGCTGTCCCACAAATCTGGGCATACATTTGATGATTGAACAAGAAAATATTGGCTTTACTCGATGGCGCCTTCACTCGTTCTAGTTGTTCAGGAAGAATAGTCCATTCTCTATGTTGTAAACTGAGATATTTAGGGAACGGCGACAATCGATCGTCAGCGTACACGCTGAAAGAAGGCCGTCCACACAATCGCGGCAGTTACGAATGGGGATTACAAGTAAGTCTGAGAGGGAGCAGTCAATATTACACTTTACTTCAAGGTAATATTATACGGGAGGCTAACTTCCTATTGTGGTTTTTATTCCAGACCTTGAATATAATTAGATAACAAAAGCAGGGGTAAGCATTACTTTTCTGAGTGGCAAATATGGGGATTATCAATAACAATAGACTTCTTTGTTTATGTACCGGGCACACACTCTACAGTTAACTTTTCACTGCGGTTTTATTCCAGACAGTGATAAATAATAAGACCACGAAAGCGGTGGTGAGCATACCCTGTATGAGTTGCACATATGGGGATTAGTAATGGCAATAGATTCCTTTTTATACATCGGAAATACGTTTCATTCTACTTATCCTTGCCCAATTTAGGATTTGACAACATAAACAAGTTATATTGGAAAGGGAATCCGAAATTTTGGAGATACAATTTGGCAGGTATAGGGGAATCTGTACTTACCCGATCTATTAACCTTAATAACTAATCTTAATATCAGGTTTTCTTCACTTGCGTATCTGTGGATCCTGTTAGCACTCGGGAATAGTACCAGCACTCATCTTGGGCATCTAATGTTAAATACAAGTAGCTGTGCTAAATATGTATGATTAATAATGGATTAACAACAATTTACGTTATTAGTATCCCAACTTTAACAACTTGTCTCACATGATGGCCAATGCACAATCTACTGTAGTGTTTCATTCAGAAGTTTCCACTTTGGTTGTTTTGGGGAGCACCATATATTATTAACCATGTATAAATCATAAAAAAACATAATATGGATTATTGAGGCAAACAATGTTTATTGCTTACAGCCTGTGAAAGCCTTGAAAAAGTTGTGGGGTATTACCCCTGACGAAACACGTGTTGGGTATGGGGCTGAAATGACGTGGGATAAACACTGTTGGACACCACAACGGAACAAGAATTGTGGGTGTGTGCCTGTTCTTGTATACATTTGCTGTTTTTGTGGGTTCAGGGTGGTTCCCCAGCAGTGCACCATCCAATGATAGTATACTGCTTAATGTACTGATTTACAAACAGGAAACTATTGAGATTGTGAGCGCCAATAGCCAATCAACCACCTTCTTCTCATACATTTACCTAAGAAAATATTGTTCCTCGATCATTTTCTATAACATCTGTGAATGTTTCAATTTATTCATATCACATTGTTGTAAAAAATAACATATCACTGTGAGTCCTACTTCATGACTGATGGATGTGTATAAGGATACCACAGCAATAGTGATCAACTTGTACCTCTCCTCCCATCCGATACCAGCCAATACTCTTAGAAAATCACCAGTGTCCTTTATATAGGAACTAAGACTGAGTACCATTGGAGATAAAAAGTAATCCACATATGTTGAAACCTTTTCGTATAATGATCCACAACTGGAAATTATTAGACGTCTTGGTGGTTTGTTCAAACTTTTATGTGTCTTTGGAAGAAAATATACTGTGGGTATTATAGGGCTTTCATTTTTCAAAAGCAATCTTACCCCATCATTCAATACACCCTCCTCATGCCAAACATCCAAATATTGGTTCAACTCCAAGGTTAGTTAATTTAGGGAATTGTTGTCCAGTTTTAAATAGTGATTATTTACATTCAGTTGTCGATATGCTTCCTCCATGTATTGTTGTTTTTCCCTGATCACTATTTTACCCCCCTTATCAGACAGTTTAATTTCCAAACTTTGATTTTCCATAAGTTTCTTAAATGCCTTTTTTTCTTGCAAAGTAACGTTTTCCCTCTTGGTATTTTTGATCTTTTTCACTCTGTCTAGTTCTTCCACCACCAGATCATGAAATGTGTCCATCCTGTTACCTGGTGATAGTGCCGGGCAGAATTTGTATTTAGGCTTGAAATCAGTATGACAATGTCTTCCTGTATATATTCCTAGTTCCTCTAGGACTTGAGTTTCAGAGATCTCATGATCCTCAAGATTGTGCATCAAATCATAAGCTGTTTTAATATCAGATTTTTGTTGGATAATCAGATTGGAGGTGGATGCTTCATAATCATTATGTAAATCATCCTTAGGAGCATGGTTAGAAAATAATGTGGCCAATTTCAAATTACGCACACATTTTTACAGGTCAATTCTGGTTTCTACATAATCATAATGCATTTCCGGACAAAACGTAAGTCCTTTGTTTAAAAGAGTCCTTTCTTGTTGTGTCAACTCATGATTTGATAGATAAACAATCAGATTTTCATTCTGTTTTATTGATTCTCTTGATCCTTTTGTTTGCTTCTCAATAGGTAACCTCTTGTTGTTTCCTGGTCCCCTTCTTGTTTGCCGATGTTTCCCCGTTCCACTCCAAATTTCCTTCCTTGTGCTCGTGTTTGACTTCTGCCTCTGTCTCTTGGTATTCTCTGATCCATATAGATCAATTTCATTTTGTCTAAAAAAGTAGTTTTTCTAATAGGTATTGATGTTCCTTCACCGTCACTTATTTCTGCATCTGATTCACTTATGGATGTCTCAGGGGAATGCATCTTACTCTCAACATCAATGCGATGTTGTTGCTTCAGTACGTGGAATCTTTTGGCAAATATTAGTATTCTCCCAGTTGCATAGTCAATTTCATCCCTCCTACACTTTCTCTGTTTCCATTCTTCTATCATCTTTTCATATTTCTCTAAATTATTCTCCATTGTTCATCTTAGTTTATTACTTTCATCCTCCTTGTTCAACAATATGATCTTTTCTTCTATTTCCTTTATACTCTTCAAGATTTCTTCAATATCCTTCTTTGCATTCTTAATTATAAGACGCATCATATTTTGTGAGCATTCCATACTATTGGCACCCCATTCCTCAAGCATTTCTGATTTTGTATCCGGATAGTTAGGTAATGTGAAGATCCTTAGACCTCTGGGAACTCTCCCCACTTTTATATATTTCTCCAATGTTAGGCATTCCCAACTTTTTGTAATTTCCTTTTTCAATAGACTTCCAACTTAATATACAAAAGTTTCAAGTTATTTTCCATACAAGTTTTTTCTGTTTCATTAATTGTTAGTGTATTTGTTCTTTTGTCCTTCCCAAACAGACATTCTGCTCTTTGCAATCGTTTGGCTGCCCTTGTTTCCATGCTTGTGCACTTTTAAAATCAAAATCAAAATCCTACAACTCAAACCCGAAACTATAAATAAATATTTTTCAATCTAATTTCACCAAATGTCAAGGTAGATAAATTGGTGACAGTTTGTACACAATGCGACCTATCTTCTTGCTTCCAAAGTAACTTTCCAAATCCACAGTATGGGATAATAATTTATAATTTCCCCTACTGGATCACACCGATATTATACACTAGTTTCTTGAAAATATATATAGCATTCACCCCAAAAAGCCATTGACATACAAATAGGAATAAATGTTGGCACTAGTCAGTGCAGTGTCAACATTTAGTCCTATTTCTATGTCAATGACTGTCCCGGTTTTTTAGTCTGGAAATCTGGTCACCCTAGCTTTGACCTCCACTTTCACTCACACACAAATACTTACACATGCACACACATTAAAACTTACCTACACTCTCTCTCACATAAACACTAATCTGCAAGCAAGCACACAACATACATATAAAAGCATTTTTTACTTACCTCAGGTGCCATAGAGGGGCATATTCCAGCTAATTGTACTCCCATTTTATTACACTAATAGTGAACATATTATTATATTATTCGCTATTAGTGTGATCAAAAATTGACAGAAAACAAAGAGAGTGAAGTCCCAACTGACCCATAAATGACATCCATGTGTTTACCCCAAGGTGAAACATCCACATATTGGTCAAATCTTCTTCACCATTCCCCACCCTTCACACCCTACAGCAGAAGTGCCTTATTTCTCCTCCTATTCTACAACTCTTCTCTTGGAAATGTATGGTGTTTTCCAACCATGTATTTTATTACTCACAGCCTCCTTTTGACATTCAACCTCTACCTGCATCACCATTCTTACGAGTGCATAGGTTGTCACACAGGCATTGTCTACATTCATGACAATGGTCCATCTGCGTGGCCTCTTTTCCTGTCCTGCAGCCTTAGCCCTTCCCCTTTTCCAAACATCTGCTTTTCATCGAGGGCTACAAGTCTGGCACGTTCTCATTTCTAAACTCAAAGGGTGGTGCTTCACTTCATTTGTATCACCTTGTGATTGAGACACATTATCCCACGCCTCTTTCATCCTTAGTAGAGGTGGCATTGTGAGATATTCTTCCCGACTCTCTTCACTCGGAAGAATCCTTGTGCCCAAATTTCACTGTATCCTCACTGAAAACACCTTAATTTCCTTTCTTGCAGTGAGCAAGTTGCATGTCTTCCTGCACTACCCTTCTCTTCACCTGTAATTGGCATCATGACTTCAGCCTCCAAAAGAACTTCTGTATGGAATCCCTAGCAGCTACTTGTGATCTTTTTCTCAAACCATTCTCCTCCCGTAAGTTGAACAGGGAGCATAATTCATTTTCTCTCGACCTACCCGAGTGAAAGTCCAGGCCTGCCCCTTTGCGTTGGCAATGGGAATTAATAAATGGGCCCCCCAAGGGACTTTCAGTTCCTTCTGCTACCCTTTCGCTGATTTTTCAGATATATTTATCTGTGCCCTTATTGGCCCCTCACCTCTAATGTTATTGTTGTTGGTCCATGCAGCGAGTGAGTGGGTTATCTTGTTCTTCTCCTCCTTGGGATAGGAGCCGACACGCCTGTTCATACCACACGTCTATAAGGAAGGGTGTCTTGTGAAGTCCACTGCCTCTTCTGTTGCTCCTTTCACAGATTGCCTTGGTTTACATGTATGCTGGTCATCTTTAGGTCCTCGGTGGCCTATACAGTATAGGCTTTTGTCAGGGCTATATCACCGTTAACAACTTCAAGAAGTAATGGAGGGCAGAATGCTTCTCCTCCTGCGACACACAGCTTTTTATAATATTCAGATTGCAAGTAACAGGACTACTGGCATGAATAATTCACTTACAAGTTCATTACATCCTTTGTAATGTTTGCATAAAACCTCGTGTGAAAATGGGAAAGTAGGGCAAATCAAACAGAAGGGAAGAAGGAGAACCAAGTAATGCATAATGGATAGAATGGAAAAGAAGAGGAAAGAAAAAAGGGGGCATATTTAGGTTGGAAGCGAGAGGGCAATATAAAAATCTAGGTGAGGAAATACCGGGGTTAGGTGAGACAGGGGTCAAAAAAAGAAATGCAAAAGGATTTGCATGTCAAAATACAACGTACAATGGTTCGATTCACACTCAGCAACAAGATAAACACATAGTGGAATTAAGGATTATCGAACAATTAGCATGTACGAAAAGTCGTAAATAAGAGTGTGCACCAGCACTTAACGTGTAATATCTGGATCACTAAAATCAGGCAGTTACACAGTAAGTCACGCCTAACACAGACTGAACACTGGACGCACACTTTCTTTAGGAGCGGGACCAACAATAACTCATATTGGAGACAAGGGCATGCTTCTAAATTTTGGGTTAGGTTTGGGCGTAATTTTAACAGGAGAACAGTTATATTTATGAACTGTGATTCATCAGAGAAAGATTTTCAATGCTATTTCGTATATGTAATTTCTTATCCAGCTAATTTAGGTAAAGCGTTTCAGTGGGAAGTATATCTCCTCATATTTGGAATAAATCACCCAAACGTTATAATTTCTACTTCCTTTATAAAGGATTTTTTTTACCCCTTTTTATTACTTACATTTGATACCTATTTGATCAAAGTTGCTTTTCTCGCTCAGTCAGAGACATTGTAAGATATGTTATATAATTATTTTTCAAGGCCCAGTCGAGCAAAACTTGTGCTCCCCCCCCCACCTTTAAAAAAAATAAAAAACACTTGTTGTATGCCGCGTAATGACTGTCCTTAATGGAACTTCATAAACATTTGGACATCACTGGTTGTACTTATTTCAAAATCTGTGCATTCTCATGTAGTAATTGCCTTTGCGCATTATGACAGATGGGTTATAATATATGTAGGGGTTTTAATAAATTAAATACAAAGAGCTAATATCCATTCTGATGTGTGCCACAGTAACAAGGTGCACTTAAAATGTTATTCTACCACAATATCAAGTTTTAAATATCCTCTTCCCTAAATACTGATTCAAAAATATCAGCTACCATATCGTGAAGGTAAGTGTACATATATGGGCAAGTATGGATTTACTCTTTGTAACTTCGTACATTGTCTATATAGTTATATCCTCATGGTACCTCGATGGGTTAACAACAATAAATCTATACTTATCAGTATATTTTGTATTTAGTGGTAGTCGATATTGTGAAAGGACAATATTTTGTTACTTGATATTGTGACATACAACCCTTCCCTTAAAACAGGTTTAGGAAGATACCCCTGACTTATTAAACTGAATTGATTTTTATCTTTCCAGGCTGGTATTCAAGTGGCAATTTTAGATGTTGGTTTTACCGGGTCTCACAAGGAAGGCATTGTTTTATCCTCTAAGTGCCTATCTCGTCCTGACCCTACATAATGGGAGTCGCCAGTTCTGGTAAATGCCTCAGATTTATATTTAATTATTAATGGTGCTCAACAAGTGACCCAAAAAGATGGTATTTGAGTCAGAATATCATAGTTTGATATATTAGGCCATTTACTGAGGGGACAGGAAATAGAAGGGCACAGGTAGAGAAGGGATGAGCAGGAAGTAAGAGATAACTTCACCCAAAGTAAAACTGAGGTCCTGGAACCAAGACTGAGATGACATCTCTATGCCTGCTTGCTCTCACAACAAGATCTGTTTATTTGCTCATCAGCTATTGAGCCCATTTGTTGCTTGTAAGTTCACCCTCATCTCTAGGAGTGTAGAGAAACTGTTTCTGTCAGATATTTAAGCAGCTGCTTCTTCCAGACCTTCACATGTGTGCTCTTCTTCTGCCTTCTCCAGAAGTAGGATCTAAGCAAGCAAAGAACAATAATAAGTTGTTATTCCATTTGGTATTATTGCATAGATCCTACACACAACATGAACAACATGAACATGTCTATAATGAAGGCTAAATAAATCAGTTACCAGTTTACACTGCAGACCAGAGGGAAATGTTACATACAGCTTGGTAACAATAATTCTGAATGGTACTGTGCTCACTCTGCAGATTTGTTATCATTGAAACTATCTAGCTAGAGGCCGAGAATCCTGAAACTGATTTAATTGCTATCAAGGTGCTCGGTGAATGGCATGCGACTACATGTTTTATTACGCCCTGGCTGGTACATCTCCTGCATACACTTTTGGACCACTTACCAGTTAATCTCACTCTTACATACCCGACCTCTAGATACTCCCATCCCAGCTGGAGGTTCCCGCGGAATCCCAGGGAAGTTATGATAGGCCATACTGGAATATTTCATGTTGAATCCTGGATACGGTTACTAGCTATGCCACTTAGTGGGATGCCTTTAAGGCTCATGTGTGAGGGGTAATATTAGCAAAACACGCAGGTATACTCAGGGATATTCATTGAGCACTTGTAAGATTAGAATAAGAAATTGCAGTAGTAGAAAGCAAGGTGGGCCAAACATCAACCAAACCCTTGCTGGAAGAATTAAACCAGCTATTGCAACAGTATAGGAATCTAGCACACAGGGAGATCAACTACTTTAGAAATATGCCCTGGCCAGGCAGTAAGGAGAGGAAGGGAGAACTGGCTGTAGCCTCTCAGGGCTTCTCAATAGGTAGTTTGCAAGAACAAACATCATACAAGCAGACACAGATAAGGGCAACTCCTTGACTCAGTGAAAGCATATTGGGGGCATCCACACAATACTAGTGGCATTTATACACTTCTCGAATGCCTGAACCTGAGGTCTCTGTGGAATGCTATCTCGACACAATTGCCTTAGAATATTTAGAAGACTATCATAGACAACTACTCAGTATCCCCACCTCCGTAGATGAGATAATTGGAGCAATAGAGACACTTGGGGAGAGTTAAGCATTGGGATCGAATGCTTTATCTGTCATACAAAGACATTCTGACACCACACCTAATCAAGATCTATGCTGAGGCTTTGGGCAGTGGCATCCTACCCCCCATCCATGTGGCCGATAATTCTACGAATACTGCCCGAGCATAGACGAGACCACAGCAAGTGTATGTCATCTTACCCTCTCTCCTTAGTCAACTGTGACAATGAAATCCTTACCAAGTCATCCCAACTTGTCTTTCATTGTTATTCAAAGGTATAGTTTCATCGGTTTTGCATAGATTAACAACTATTAATCTCCACACAGTGTTTGTGGTCCTGCATGAACTGAATCCAGATCTTAGAGACGCGGTTACACTGCTGGATGCCGAAAAGGCATTCAACTTCTTTTAATGGCCTTTCTTGATGGCAGTGCTCAGACATGTGCTTATTCTTTAACTTCATCACCCTGATGAAACTGCTATGTGCTGAGTTGACAGTCTGGGTGCATGTAGATGGCCATGGGTAGGGGACCATACACATAGGTAGGGGGGCAAGGCAGGGTTGCCCTCTGTCACCACTACTCTTTATTCTAGCAGTGGATCCCCTGGCTTGCAAACTTTTAAAGAATCATATTCATTGGGGACTTACCTTTACCAGGGGCTGCCTCTTAGTCTCCATGTATGCCAATGGTGTATTACTATTCATAATGACAAAGCAAAATGCATAAATGGCACTAGCCCACCTTAATCCCACCTCACCCCAGAATTGGACAGCTGAGAAGCCTTTAAAAGATCCATGTACATCAATGGGAGATGCGTGGGCAAGCTAGTTAGTAATCTGCAGCAGGAACATAGTTTATCAGAATCAGTACTGTAAAAGACATGTAGCTTTTTACTCCAATGGACACTATTCTTCTCTCTTTCGATTCTCTAACATCTAACATATTTGGATGGTTGTTTTGGGATATGGGTAAATATGTGTAGTCATCCAAAAATGTACCAAACCACCAAACCTCCAAAGAAGGCTTCAGGCCAGGAACCTGAGTCAAGGCAATTATTTTCCCCATATGTATGAATGCCACAGACTTACCAGGTAGTAAAATTGGCCCCTGATAAACCCCTACCTGCCTCTTGCTGTTTTACCCAGGTGGAATTTTATGAATCCATATCAGATGAATGGGAACAGAATTAAATGGGATCAGAATCAGGGATAATTTGAGGATACAATTTTCCTACATCTGAAATACAATTTTTTTCTCACAGCCACATGTATTCACCATGCAAATCACCCCATGTTATACATGTAGGAATTGTGCAGGGAAACATATAAGAAGGTAGGAAATTATACAAAACTATGAATTCAATAAATGTAACATTTACCTCAGCACTAGTAATAAGGCCTCTATCAAAAGAGCCTCAGTGACAGGTCCCCCCATTATCAAATGCGGGGAGTCTTATATGTTACAGTGGCTGTCTAAAATGCCTCAGAAAACACAAGCAGTGCATCCTTCACAAAATCTTCACCTAGACATTTCACTTCCTTTAATTCTTTCATCTTGCCTCTTTGATATTTAGCCGCCATCCTTTCAAAGACCATCAAATGCCTACTCCTCATACCTCAAGATCTCCAACATAAGACACTCATGAAGAAAACAAATCAAGATCCACCTCTAGTGTACACAAATGTTCCATTCTTAGGAAAAATTGATCAAAAGAGATGCTTTCATTCACTCAGTTATCAAAAAAATAATCTGCTCTTAGATCATCAAGATCGATTATGGCCATCGGAAGACTCATACCCTGATATGCATCTTAGATAACCTGAAGACTATAGTGATGAGAAATGACATTAGTGCATTTCTACTGAAACTGTCCACTACATTTGACACATTCTACTACCACTATCTCTCTCAGAGAGTAGAAAAACATGGCATGAATAAATTATATCAAATTGTATCTCCTTTTACCACTCCAACAGAACCAGTATTAACTGGCATTCTCCAGTTAAATTACCTCTTTTCAGCACTAACCCCGTCTTACGTCAAAGCTCGATCATTTCCCCTCTACTCTTAAACCCTTACTCCAGCCCTCTGTTGGTCTTTATCAACTCCTTGAACTTTACATGCTTCATCTACGCTGAAGACACACTGATCATCCTAAAACTGGGAAGAACCAAGGATCTAGACATCATAGGACTAGACCACTACTACTAAGCTAAGGACCTAAGGATGGTGAGCAACCACCTTAGACCTAACTTATCGACAACAGAGATCCTAGCGTGCAGAGAACGGAAGAACTACCAGCCCATGAACATCTTTACCAGGAAGAAATAAGTTATTTATTTTTAGCTATAGTTCTTCAACATTGGCATCTTTTGCAGATTCATTCCCAGACATGTCACGATCTTGAAGACACCCCACACCCACATGGGTCCGATTTCTAAACCTTGGTGCAAGGGTTTAGTTCAGTGCACCAACTTAAATTAGAAAGAGGGGGATGACTTGGGGGGAGGGGTGTGGTTGGGGTGTTACAGCCCCTCAAAAATATATTCTGTTGTAAATGGTAGGGTACAAGTGCTTTCAGTCCAGTATGGTGGGGTGTCTCTTGGATCTCACCTGGGATTTTTACATACACATAGACTAAAACACACATACACACACTTGCTCTCTTGTCTGTTCTGAAGGCCTTAACAAATGTTGGTTAGTGTGAAAAATATTGTGACTAACAATATGCATTGCCCCTTAAGCCCCTCCAATTCTCTGCTTGATTTTTGGGAACCCTGAAGTTCACACCTCATTTTCTCCCACCCCCTGCACCCCACAATCGTAGTGACCAGGCCATGCCCGTGATTAGCAATCCAGCTGAACTGTGACTGATACATATCCCACTAATCAATATTATGCAGATGGTGTTTTCTAGTCATGGTTAGTCCCTTAACATGAGTTCAGGGACACTGAGGAACTCCAAACCTTCTTTGATAAATGAATTACACACTCAAAATAGCACAGGATAAAACTTTAAAATATTTATTTCTAAAACCCAAGTCTACTGCACAAAATATGAATGGCAACCATGCAGAATGAGAACATAAATATAGCAATACATGACATAACCAACGAAAACAAGATGGGTATTCATAACGTGGATAACAGGTTCCTAGCATCTTAACACCTTGTAACTACTTCTAAGTGCTATGCTAAATTTTAGCAGAAACAGAAAATAGCAACCCTATAAATTGAGTTTCTTAAGACGGATTGCACAGCATACTTTTTCTCAGCAAGAAGCAGCTTTTTAGGTAGTCTCTATCACAGCCCTTGTCCTGGAATAATAAGCAGAGACAGGCTGAAGCCCACTTTTCCCTGCGCTACTCTCTGAGCCCAGGAGCAACCTCCAACAGGGGCTGGTTTGCTGCAGCAAACCGGCATGGCCTGTGACTTGATAGTTTAGTTACAAAGTCTTTCCAATTAATGGTTGATACCTGGGTTTTTATCATACCTAATTGCAGATTTTATCTTATCTTTATGAGTTTGACAACTCTAAAGTCCCTACAAGACAAAATATGTACGGTGATAGATGCCTTATCTTGATTCACAGGTAGACATTCAGCCTTCACTATAAGTATCCATATTAACATGGCAGCTACCAAGACATAAACAATTAAAATATGTGAGCTTAGATAGGAAGCAGACATAATGCTAATACTTCTGCACATGTTTAAAACTTGGATTAAATAATCTTGCAGGCAAGCAAATGAAAGCAGAAGAGATTTAAATGGGCCCTGTCACAGTGTTCATGACAGTCAAACTGGGAGTCTCACTGTCAGGTTTCCTATGGCAGTATCAAAGATTTTGCATTGAAAACAATACAAACAAAGTCAGAGTAATAGCAAAATCACCTCATTAGAAAAGACCAATGATGTCCACTGCTTCCACGCTTCAGATTTTCATATTACTAGTGTGAAAGGATCATGAAAATTTCAGTCCCTAAACGGGACAGCAGGTAAAGATAGAAGATATCAACACTGGAAAATGTAGTGACTGGTAAGTAAGTGATGTTTCCCCAGAGTAATTGGCAGAAAACCCGACAGATTAAATATTATCTGCAAACCAATACTGGAGAGCTTAAACTGGGGAAATACGCTGGCATAGTTCTCGCTTGGCTTTGCTGAGAACCCTTCAAATGAGAGGAAGAGGTGGAAGGTCATATACAAAGGTCTTGTACCATGGTATCTAAAATACAGTATATCCCCGCTCCTTGTTCCAGCGATGACACGGGAGACATTTTCATTTCTGCTGAGTGTTCATGACCCGTGAAAGGTATCCTGCTCTTAATGAAATCCCTTCTACCTGGGTAACAGCGCAGTGCCAAAGGCATTTTGCTTGCTCTGAAAGTGGTTGAGACCTTGTGCTGCTCTCAACACCACAGTGACACTGTTTTTTTTTTTATTAAGACTGGCAAGTTTTCCATCCTGGGAAGAAAGAATTGTAACCTCAGGATATTTATTTTAAGGTCCTTCTCCTGTATCGTCCAACAACGCATTCAAGTTCATGATGAAATGAACTCCTTGGAGTTGAAAGTGTAAACCTTTTGTGAGGTTAGATTGCTACAACCATTAAGTCAAATACCTTTTAATTTTTGTTGAGACCTAGATCTGCTCGTCAACGCACCCATTTACTTGTAACAACTGGACATCCAACTCCTCTTTTATAGGTTACATCAGATGTCTGCAGAAATATATCAATGGAATGCAAAATGATACCATTCCCAGCAATGATTTGATTAGTCAAACAGATACTGTTTCCAGCTTTTAGTTCTGTTGGGTGAGGGACTGACGATGCACAATCCTTTCTTCAGACAGGAAGCCTTTGCCAATCACGGTGATGATGAGGGGCCATTGAAACTTGGGTGATTGTTGTGGGCCGAGGTTGAAATTCGGTCATGTTGATGGCTAAACCTAGATTGCCAAATAGCATAAATACACTCCTTTATGAATATGTTTGCCTCTCAAGAGTTCTTTCCCTTGATCAGTCAGTCATCTAAATGCAGCTAGATTTGATGTCCTTAATGATATAAGAAAGCTGACAATAGAGTCAAGCACTTTGTGAATGTATGTTGTACCAAGTTGAGACTTAAAGGGAGAAGCTCAAATTGATAATGGCTTTCAGCTACCTCAAACCTTAGAAACTTGCGCTTTCTAGTGTACATGGGTATGTGAAAGTAGGTATCATAAACTCCCTTTCCTGCAGAGACTGCACAACACCCTACCAGATTACCATCCCAAACCACTGTTCTTTATGTATTTGTTGAGCTGGCGAAAGTCCAGGTGAGATGCTACTACACGATTTTCTTTTTTTTGTTTGCCAGGAAAAAAACAAGAGTAAAATCCCTTTTGTTGCTGGGATTGCAGAATTGAACCACTGATGACAGAATAAGTCCTGATGCTTACACAGACCGGAGGACTTATTTCTGGATGTCTGTGTGGTGTATCCCAAGTATGGTGGCTATTTGAGAAAGCTTGCTAAGAAGGCTATCTGTATTATGAACACTTTAAGTGTTGATTTGAAAGGGGTGGGGCAGTATGGCTGGGAATCACCTTGGTAAGAGGAAGTGTCTCTTGCTCCACCAAACAGTTGCAGTCAATACTTAAGCACTTCTAGGAAACTTGCATATCCACGTCTGATTTGATGGATAGAAGGTCTTTGTCCAAATGCCTTCCAAAGAAGTGGTCCCAATCGAAGGGAATTTCAAAAATTCTGTGCTGAACTTCAAGTCTAAGTGAAGTAGACCAAAGTCACTCCTACTGTCACAGAACAATGGCACTTGGCATTTGTTGGAAGCCAGTACTGGCCACATCTATAGTCCATCTGTCATTGCCATGGAAGCTTTCTTACACTCTTGCAGAATGATGAATGCTGCTTCTTTCTTCTCCTTCAACATATCAAGGTATGGTTCCTTATCTGTCCACCCTCGTGATCAAACTTTCAAACAATTGTCATATAATTGGCACACTTGATGGATGTCTCTGCCAAGGAGTATACCCTTGTACCACAATTCACCATTTTCTGACCATCCATCTTATGCGGTGCTGTACAGGGCAAAGATGATTCCTGGCAATGCACTGTGCAGCTTGCATCACAACAGAATTACTCTGACTGATTTCTGATGGAGCATACTGGTGAGTTGTTCAAGACTCTTTTTTTAATCTCTTCTGAGTACAATGGCTGACACTGAAACAGATGTTTGCATAAGCTTTACCCTCTCTTTCCACATGTGATTGATGATTCTGCTCACCGTCACAATTTGCTGGGTGCCTATTTAAAATCCTAAAGGAAAAGCAATCAGTTCAGTCACAGTCAGTGGCAAATCAAAATGTTTTGATGCCCTTTCCACTAATGAATGAAAGCATGCAAAATTGGCCAAACATGAGTCTGTGTAAATAGAGATCAGTGCACTTGTTGCTGGAGAAAATTAGGGGCATATTTATGAGCCCCTATCGCCACCGGAGTGTCACTTTTTGTGACGCTCTGGTGGGGCTATGCCCTGTGCCGTATTTACAAGGTGGCGTTAAGCCACATTTCGTGGCTCAACGCCACCTTGTAAATACAGCCCCTTCACATGCATCTCTTTACATGGAAGGGGTGTGCAATGGGGTTTGCTGTGGGCATGCCACAACAACACCCATTTCATTCTGATACTGCCTCAGATTTACGAGTTTTCGTAAACCTGAGGCAGCGCCAAAATCGAAAGCCAACCCAGAGGTGGTGTTAGCAAGGCACAATGAGAAGGAATATTTTTATTCCTCCTTGTTTTTTGCTTTTTCTATGTGTGCTGAATTCTGCAGCACACATTTAAAGAGCAAAATTCCAGACATGATCGTTTATGTGCGGGAAGGCGTCCCTTCTAGCACATAAACAATCATTTCAAAATGACGTTTTGTCACTTCTTGAAGTGCCAGATCGTCATTAGTGATTGTCTATGTGCAGGAAGGAACACCTTCCTGCACATAAACAATCACACCCCCAACGCAGACATCCTTGCATGGTGCAAGGATGCCTGCGTTGGCAGCTAAATTTAGCACCAGTGCAGGGGTCAACACAGGGGTGTGCCATATTCAATTAAATACTCCACAGACCTGGGTTGTGAAAATGACGGAGCGCGGTGCTGCCAGTTTTGGCGCAGCGTCGTGCTCCATCATTTTCCTACAAATATGGGAATATTCAAACAGGCCTCCTTCTTCCTGAATGTTCTCATCCTCCTCTTTAAAGAAATCAGTATGCACCAGCTGAATCGGCTTCAGTGGATATGATGGTTGTGGTGGAGGTGAAGTTTGTGGTGATGGTAGTGTGGTGGTTGTTACTGGAGGAGCAGGTGAAGGTTGTGTGAAGGACATGGAATTTCTGTATGAGGAGTATGATGCAGAAACATTGTACAGTACTGATGCATCATAGGATGCAGCTCATTAATAAGGACTGCAGTGACCCTTACCATTGGTGGATATTAATAGGATGGATCTTTACAGTATTCATAGCAGTGCCTGTTGAAATCATGGTGCCCATAACCACAGTGAAATTCTTCCTCTTCATAGTATGTATATCCACTTTCTAAGTGCATGCCCTCAGGGGTCATCGTCATCATTGTTGCCCTACTGACATTTCACATGTAGCTGAGTAGGACTAGTGCTAATCCAAAAGGACCCTTCTTCCTGGCATTCAACCTGTGTCTCAGAGAGGAATGACTCTGGCTGGGACCAGTGGAAACAAAATAGCCTTTCTCTTATGTATGGTTGAATATGGGACAGAGGTGTTGTTCATCGTACAGCAAGAGTTGCAGGTGTCTATGGTATAACAGTTGTTGATGGTCGTCATTATTAAAATAAATGTTGGTATTGTTGTAAAATGAACATGGATGTCAGTGACCATGGAGCAAGTGCCAGCAAAGCATGTACAGCTGGAGTCATCAACAGAATTGTCAATGGTAGTTCACATATAGGCGGAATGGAGATGCTGGATCTGCTCTCGAAGGAGCCACTGCTGGTCTGTCAGTCCTTGGCTTTAGGTACACCTCCGCCCTCTCAAAGGAGTCTCTGACAGTCTGTCAGTCCTTGGCTTTAGGTACACCTCCACAGACAACTTTGAGGTCCAATCTGACTTTTTGGAGGATTTCTTCAAGGTGTTATGTGGGAAGGGGCTGCTCTGGAATACCCTTCTAAGATGACAACTTCCAGCCAAATTTAACTCCTCTAGTGGCTTTCTTTGGGACTTTTTTGTGTGTCTGGTATGTTCTCCTCATTGGATGACATCAGCTCACTGGCTCTTTCCCACAGTTCTCAGAGAAGGTGTCCTTCATGTCATTCAGAGTTTTCAATGAAAACGTCTGGCAGATTTTACAGTCTTATGGTTTATGCTGCAAGTGAAGGCATTAAGTGGATTTCAAATGCAAGTCATCCATAAAAAGTCTCTTTTTGCCACATGAGGTACATGTCCTAGAGAGGGCTTTCCTTGGTGATTCAGCTGTTGTAACCGAAACATATATTCTTCTATGTAGTACTCTAGAGGATAATTAAAAATAATACCTAAAGAGATCAAATCTAGGTGAAAATCTGACAGACTAAGGTGATAGAAAGACCTGAGCAGGGCTCTGAGAGGGACTCCCTGCCACATCACATGTGGTAGAAATATGAAGTATGGAAGCTTTTAGTGGCAATTGAGTTCATTGTACTCTCAACTCACTGGCTGTAGTTCCATTCTTTTATATGAAGAATTTGCTTGTGTGTTTCAATGCAAGTTTTTTGCCAGTGCTATTCAAAGTTCACCACGACCTTCCCAACCCGACAACGGGGATTAATTTAAGCATATGGACCTATAAAAGAGCGAATGCTAAAGAACTCAACTCGTAAACAGAGACATATGTTGGGAGTGATCTTGGTCTTATCTGCTCTGTGAAGTGCAACAATTCACAAGAATAATGTTCCTCATGATGCAAACTCCCTGACTCATTGTCCTTCTTTATACTACCACCTTTACTGAATGTTCCTCCAATTAAGATGAAATGCATTGTTCAGATTTTATACACGCAGAAAGCAAAACATCAGCAGGCTCTCCCTGCTAGTCAGGAGATATCCAGGACCATCTGGAATTCAGGAAAGCAGTGAAGACTTCACTATTCCTAAATTGATGAGGTTCACACTATCAGTAGACAGACACACTTGGCATCACATTAAATACTTCAAACGTAGAATCATAACCACCAGAAACTGAAACAAAGCACCTTTCAAGGATGGTAGGCATAAACACACACACACACACAGCTATTTCTCATTCTTCTTTTCTACAAGCAAGCTCTCACCTAACAAGATAAAGATCTGTAAATGTTAGCACAAACTATAATGATGCATTAAAGAATCCATCTTACCTAACTCTGTTTTGACAAATTTTCCCATTCTTTCCTTGACCAAAGGGACTTAAGGTTTGATGGGATGGTTGGACGCCTCTTTTAGGTACGATGTGAACAGTCTTTAATGCCTAGAGACTACACTGGCATTTCAGCCACAGAGGATGGCTATGGCAGCAATATGTTAGTTTAGCAAGAATTTGGGATGAACTTTAGGGATAAGCATTGGGTTTGTCCTGAGAATTATGTTGCCTTTTTAGAACTGTCAATATTTCTCTCTAATTGCGATAGCATGAATCTCGCTAACTCACCTAGTTCTGCAATAGCTAGCAGGATAGCTTTTTTCTGTGACCGGTGCTGTATGGAGGCCCCATTAATAACGAAGGGAGTACTAAATAAAGCACAGAACACAGTATTTAGCTCGCAAGACAGATAACATATATTTGTTGGAGAAAAGATTCAGCATGTCATTTATTTATTTGTTAGGGAAGGGAAAATGGACGGAAGACTTGACCTTCTGAAGGGCCCTGAAAGGAAGCCAAATTGCACACGTATACAAGCATACTTGAGCTCTAATCTGGGAAAATGGAGAAGGTGCTAAGGGCTTGACATGATGGTTCTTCTATAATTGTAGTCCTGGCTAATCTGGGGCATTGGCAACACCTTTTTGAAGCTACTGTTTCTTTGCACAATTCAATCATGTGCTAGAGGGTAGGTGTCTGCAAGAATGGTTCTGGACTTTAGGAAAAAGCCAGAACACATGAAAACCTCATGTGTCTTAAGGAGTACTGAAGATATTCCAGGAGAAGATTCAGCATACAACCTAAATATGATCCATCCACCCTTCCTCCCCCAAGTCCTTTATTGGTCCAGTACCCTTATTTTGGTACTTACCTAAATCACAATCCATCCTTGTGTTGTAGGGGATAGTTCAGTAAATATCCTGGTGGAGATGAGGATGCCACAAGTCCTTTTTTCCTCTGTCCTACACTCCTTCAACAGGGTTAGGCTTCTCCTCTTTAGGGCTCATTTCAACTGTACTGTTTGTGATGCTACATTTGGGGCTGGCTCCTTCCGACTCTCTTGCTGTCCGGTGGCGAATCTCACTCTGCATACTACTTCTAGTGCATCTGTTGATGTACACAGTAGTGTTCCCTGCTGCCAGTATTTGCCTTTGAGTCCTTCCGCATCACATTCTGTCATTTTCCCAGTGCCATCTATCCCTCCCTGGAAAGGTCTACCTTCACTTTTATGCTCAGTTGCCCCCCTGTTCTTAGCCAACTTCCTTCCTCCCTCTTTAGTCTGTCTTGCCTTTCATTAACCTTTTCTGTCTATCTAACTTCTTTTGTTTGCTTTCCGGTTCTGGCTTCTGATGCACCATTCATTCCGGAATGTTGATTCCCATCATCTGACATCCATCACGTTTTCTTGTCTTCCGTTCATGAGGATTTTCTAATGGGAACCTTGACAAGGAGTCTAGGTTGTTCTGAAAATGCCCTGCTCTATGGATGACATGGAATTAATAGGGTTGTATGTTTCAAAATCATCTTAAAATATGGGCATTTGTAATTTTTCTTTGTGACATCCAGGTCCCCATGGCAGTGAATAAAAAGAAGGGCATTCCCTCCAGATATTGGCATTGAGATTCAACATCCCATATTCTCACAAAATATTCTTTCTTGATAGTGGAAAAGTTAAGTTTTCTAGGCTATACCTGGTGACCTAAATTTGATTTTTTGTTCTTCTCCTACCTCACCTAATTGAGAAACTACCACTCGCAAGTCTATTTCTTAGCTGTTTGTAGTTAAAATGTGTGGCAAAACCTTGGAATTGTAAAACTGTACTGAAATATGCAGATGCTATATTTAGTTAAACATTTCCATTACCTCAGATATTGAGTTATGGGGATGGTTCTTAATTTCATTGGGTCACATAGGTAAGTCAAAGGACATATGTTTTTATAGGATGTTATATGTGACAATCATGGATTAAGCACCTCTAGCATCCTAATAATCCTAAAAAGGCTCTGATATGTTATTGTATTTTATGGTAAAGTGTCTTGTGGAATAGCTACAATTTTATCTTCTTTAGCTTAATGGTCCCTTAGCCTAGGAGGTAGCCTAGATGGTTAACCTGATGGTAGCTAGTATACATTTTTGTGATTTATAACAATATAATCAATGTATGCTGCAGCATAAGACTGAAGATTGAATAACAAATAAACTTTGAAAGGCAGGAGGAGCACCAGCTGAGACAGAGAATGTTTTTTTTTACTTATCAGGGGGATTGAGGGGTATTTACCAGTGATCTTTAGTTAAATTAAGGGTTATGGATATACTTGGCTTTCCCACTGCTCAACTATCTTGTCAATGGAGGCATTGGATGTGCATCAAAATGTGAAATCTGATCTACCTGTCTAAAATCACTACAAAACCAGATACTTCCATCTGTGTTCCAAGCTGGGGGAGAGGCATTCACTGTGGGAGGTTCCAATCATCCCAATTTATGGTTTGTTGCTATATAGTTTTTGTTATATCACTTTTCCAGGTCTACTTAAAATGTGGAAAATAAACCCAGTAAACCCAACTTAACTAATAATCTTTTCTTAGTTTTTCACTCAAATTTTAGTCAGTTTACATTTGTTCTTAGGATGACATTATTGAGTTTATCGTGTCCACTGATTGTAGAGTAAATAAATTGACATGGAAAATGTAGCTTTCTTTTCATTGCCCAGAGAATAAAACTTGATATGTGACTTTATCTACTCTCTTTGTAGCTCTATACATGAGATTGTGCAGCCACTTGTCACTGAACAACAGAAAAAGTAATCAGAAAAAAGTAATCAGTAAGTTTAGTAATTCAGTTATAATAATGCTGCTGTTCTTTTTTGTGCTCGGACCATATTTTCATTTATAATACTAATAATTTTGTCTGCAACAATCTTTTCAAATGATTTGCACATTCTAAAAATGCATGTTGACATGTTGTTCCTTGCAGCAGTTACTGGCTTTGCCTAGTAATATTATCTACCAAATAATAATTCAAATGGAGACATTTCCAGTGGATATTTGTACTTGACATTGGAGGACAAATGAAGCCTCCTCTGTCTTCGCTATATCAAAATATCCTCCATTTCAAAGATTGATATAGAAGACGGCCCTGAAATTACTTTTACTTTGGCAATGACAACTATAATTGCCCTGGTTAAAGACCCTTCTTTATAACAATCATTTTCCTAAGGAAGAAATACAGGCCTACCTGTGTAAGGTGTTTTATTTTTGTGCTCTTTGAAGGCTATTTGTAAGACTGGATCTTCTGGTGCTGCTGTAAAATTCCTGCCCTTTTTTATTCCTCTTCTGAAGATAATTCTATTTGGTTTTTTATTAAGACATACATTGTTGCTCCCCTTTTTTAAACTCTCCCTCTTTTCTCTATCACTTATTCAGGGTCTAGGAGTAATATTCAAAATTGAATACTGCAAAAATAGAGTGAAACGCAGGTTATCAACCCCTAAAATACAGTCCTCAGGTAAGTTGGGGACTACCCCAGCACAAGCCTCTGCCACTGTTGACTCTGTTTGAACAAAAATATTTGCTTTTGGGTATTTGTTTGGGGTCCATATAAGCATTTGGGGGATGATTCACAAAGGTAACTTATACTTTTGAATAATTTACACTTTTGAGTAAGTTTACTACTTTTTTGCTATTCACAAAATCTGAGTGAAGAGTTACTCAAAAATTGTAGCTTACATAGCTTCACCACCTGAATAATGGGTGAAGTCACAATTATGAGTGTAAGTTACTACTTTCAAAATAGTA
Source organism: Pleurodeles waltl (assembly GCF_031143425.1). Classification (NCBI taxonomy): domain Eukaryota; kingdom Metazoa; phylum Chordata; class Amphibia; order Caudata; family Salamandridae; genus Pleurodeles; species Pleurodeles waltl. Next base: position 601,435,067 of record NC_090445.1, read on the forward strand.
AGTCCAGAACCACATATGGCCAACCGCTGGTACTGCAACACTTTCCTCCTGACAATAACAGAGGTAGGGACTTTAAATAAAACCCAATATGAAATAATGTTATAGTAAATTAAATTATTGTGAATAGTTAAAAATACAAATAATTTTTTATATAATGTTATAGTAAATATAAGCATATATATGTACATATATAGTACATATATATTTACTTTCTGAATATTGAAAAACATTTTTGAATGCAAAAATTACCATATCCTCTTTTACTAAATTAATTACTAAATTAATTATAATTAATTTTATACAACACTCTTAATAGTTAGTAACCCATAATAAAATAATTTATGCTTATAGGGAATTTATTATAAAATTGAAACTTCACAAAAATAAATGTAATTGATTGTATGGCAAAATAAATAATTGTTAATTAATTAAAAAAAGGTAATAGTGCTGTAGCAGTTTCTTTCTTTTGTTCTGTATTTAAAATAAATAACATGATTTTACATTAAAATTTGACATAAAATATTCCTAATAATTTATCTGATTTAAATAAACATTCTTACCCTTCCAGAGATAGCACCCAGTCTCAATTTGTTATCTCTTCCTTCCACCATTTTTAAGAGTACCATTGTACCGTACTGCTAATCCATGCATGGTATGCAGATGTTTTTATTTCCCTAATGACCAATTACTAACATATTTGTTACATAACTTGGGAAACAAAGAGTGTCCTTTGACCAGTAAGGAATTCCTTAAGAAATTTTGCCTGTGTTAATACATCAATCATAGCATTTGAAATTGGAAAGGTAGATGTTTGTTTTGAAGGGATAACCTCAGGGACATTTAGGGACATACTCCACAATCACAAGCAGGAATTGATTAGCAAAGGAAAAAGGAATTAAAGGTCCCACAATATTCATGCATATTCTTTGAAATGGTATATCAAGAATGGGTATGAATTGTAATGGTGCTGCTTTCGTATTATGACTGGAATTCACTTTCTCGCACATTTCACACTCTTGACAATATTTCTGTATCAGAGTAAATAATTACAGGCCAGGGCAATCTTTCTAACATGGCCTCTTGTGTTTTTTTAGCAGTTACTTACACTTGGAGTTTGTTATTAGCCAAAAATAGCACACATACTTAAAAGTGTACATTTTCCAAAGGAGTATGTCACCTTTGTGAATTAGGTGATTATATCTGGTATTGCTTCTGAGTGGTATCCACACCCTCTTGCAGCAAGTACATAAGGAATGGGTTCTGCCAGGAATCAATTGATTTTAATGGTAACAGTAGAACCCTGAGGTAGATATGTTTAGTTCACAGAGATTATTTCATGTTTAAGAAAAGGTATGTTTTGGGAGGGCTCAGAGCAAGAGGGTATGAGTAGCTACTCTTTGCCAGTTTTCCAAAAGCCTCAGTATGTTTATGTGTATGAGTAAGCTATTGCTGGCGGCTTGTTGACCCAATATTCCTTCAACCGCAGTTCACCTAAAATGTTGTTCAGTTTTAAAATGCCATTGCTGTTGTGGATGTTAAGATTGTCTTGTTGCTTTTTCCAGATCAAAGATTTAAGGTACTCCAAGGTTACTCCAAGGTTACACTTCTCGTTGGTAAACCAAACACTGTGCAGATAGGCCCAAATTAGATTTTTGCCACATCAATATGCAGCGTGGTGCCCCAGATGGGGAGGCCCATACATAATAGGTGGTTCTAGCTTAGCTCCAAATATCTAAGACAATCTTGTGCCTTTAAGGCTATAAACATGTTGTTTAATTTCTTTATTTGTTCTGCAAGTGGTTTGCGCAACTTATCATGGCTTTACACTGATTTTTAAACATTAATTTGGAGTGAAGCCAAATTCCGAGATATTGATATGAATTCGAAGTCACTATCTTTTGATCTTCTATCTGCTAAACAAACTTGGACTTAGAGTTGCCTAAGTTCATTATCATGGTGTATGCCATTTTTACCTAAAGTTCATCATTTTGTTATATTGCTGAAGCCCATTACAGGCCCTTTAGAGAACAATTGACACACTGTAGAAGTAGACATTACACTCCCAATTTAGGGGGAAAGAATTTTAGGTTTACTAATGGTGGAAAAAGATGGCTGTATACAAGTTAAAGAGAACAGGTGTAATGAAGCTGCCCTGTTCAAACCCTGATTGGTTGGGATTTTCTACCGTATTGTTGTCCCAATGCCCAGTTTAAATCTGACACAGGTGTCAGTATGAAGGAGTCGGATGGCAGTAAACAGTAGTTCGGGTATGGTCCAGGCCTCCAACTTTCTCAATATTGTTCCCTGGTTTACCTTATCAAAGGCAACACTGTAGTTTAGGAAGCACACATGTTTCTGGGCAATTGCCTTATTAGATAAAAAGGATGATGCTGGTAATATTGTCCAGACTTTCACATGCTTTTCTGAATGCCGTCTGACAGATAGGCACAATTTCGAGTGTATTTATCTAGTCTTCCAAACAAGGCAGCAACAGTTTGGTGAATACCTTTGCTTCAGAATTAAGTAGGGCTATTGATCTATAATTTTGGAGCATTTCAGTGGGCCCCTTTTTGTTAATGGGGGTTCAGAATTCAACCACACCAATTCGCTATAATAATTTCAGTAGTAAGAAATCCTTTTAGCACGGGATTGCACCATAATTCTGTATCGTGTTTAAAGACAGCTCGGGGGATTCCATTTGAGTCAAGTGTCCTATTACTTTTCATGACAGCCATGGTTTTGAGTATGTCAGATTTATACTTAGCCCAAATGTCTCATTGGCAATCATAGTGGAAATGTACTCCTGAGCATTTCTAAATGTACGAGCTACAGTCCCACACCCAATGGACACGTCAGTTATGTCTTGTTCATCATAAAGTTGTAATACATGTTTTTCCCATGTCTCCACATCAGTACTGTTTATTACAGGTTGAAAGTAATCTAATTGATGTACAAGACTCCATAAGGCCACTTTATCCACAGTATGGGCCTATTTACAGATGTTGTACCATCTCTGTGTCTCAAAGGCTGACTTTGTTTCCCAGAATGTCACTTTTTAGGCATGTTTCAGATTTGCTATGGTTACTCTACAATCTGCAATGCCATATTACTTGTCCCATTTTACTAATTTTTATATTTCCTTTAAAAAATGTTGGCATTCCACTGTGTAAACTCTTTCTGTCTGTTATACCGTTTGGTCTAATGAGGATAACTCATTCATCTATGGTTATATTTCAGCTGATAGTAGTCCACCAATGAAGCAACACTATTTTCCAAGCTTTAGTGGTAGGTATAACCCCATTCACATCAGTCATTGCTGTCAGCAACTCTTTTCCTAGAGTACATTTCCAGTGTTCATACTTTTCTTGAGTGGGAGTATTCATCTTAATCTGCACAAGCAGAAGTCTTCATTTTATGACTAAGAAAATTAATTACTTACCTGTAACTGTAGTCCTCCAGTATTGGAATCTTTCATAGATTCACATGCTTGAATCATTCCCCGTCGTCGAGATGGGAACCCCCGGTACAATTACACACGTAATAATGAAACATCAACACAAGGACCTTAGGCCTCTTTAATTTAATAGTCTATCACACTCATTTTAAGAAAAGGACCAAACTTGAGCATCCACCAATCACATTCTGATTGGTGAATGCTCAAGTTTTGTCACCACCCTCTAGAATCCTCCTGAGAGAAGCTCCAGCACCTCATATTTAAAGAGAGAGAGGTGAAAGTGAGCTTCTTCGGGGAGGCGGGTGGGTCGCATGTGAATCTATGAAAGATTCCAATACTGGAGAACTACAGTTACAGGTAAGTTACTAATTTTCTTACTCCAGTATTGGAACTTTCATAGATTCACATGCTTGAATCAGAGTAACGAGCAGTACTTATGCACATTGGAATATTGCAGCTATGTACGTCACAAAACGTTTGCATATATAATACATGTATATATATATATATATAGATATGTATATATATATATCTATATATATATATATATATATATATATATATATATCCATATGTAAAGCAATACTGTAAACAACATATCGTCTGTTCAACTCATCTTTACTTCTGTCCCTTTATCCCCCTTTTCCCTGTTTTTTTTTTTTTAAAGCATAGGATCCATATTGAACAGTAACAGGATATAAACAATGTGCATACCTTATCTAGGATGTAGGGATGAAATAGATGGCTCACCTTCACCTGAAGAGGTTCCTGAGGACTGCTTGACCCACTGCTACCTCTCCTTGCGATAGTGCTTCCAGGCAGTAATGTTGTGTAAATGTATGGCAGCTTTTCCATGCCGCTGCTCTACAGATGTCTTGTAGAGGAACCCCCGCAAACCGTGCTGCTGAGGAAGAAACTGCCCTTGTAGAGTGAGCACGGACTGATGAATGCAGTGGTTTGCCCGCTGCTTGATGGCAGAAACGAATGGCTGAGGATATCCATCTGGCTATACTCTGTTTGGAGAGCGGTTGACCTCGTCTGGGTGCACTGTAAGCTACGAACAATTGATTGGAGCGGCGGAAGGACTTAGTCCTATCCAGGTAGAATTTGACACATCTCTTAATGTCTAAGGAGTGTAACGCTCTTTCCGCAGGAGTAGATGGATGTGGAAAAAAAGTTTTATAAACTAAGGGCTTGTTCATGTGAAAATCCGAAGGGACCTTCAGTATGAAATGCGGGTTTGTGCGAAGTAGTAGTTTGTCTTGTGTGATCTGCAAAAACAGCTCCTGTATGGAGATGGCCTGAATCTCACTCACCCGTCTGGCTGATGTGAGAGCCACCAGTAAAGCAACTTTCCAAGAAAGGTATTCGATCGAAGCACGATGGATTGGTTCGAATGGATGCTTCATGAACTGTGCTAGAACAATATTCAGGTTCCACAAGGGGGGAGGAGGTCTGAATGGAGGAAAAACCCTGAAAAGTCATTTTAACAACTGTTTGATTAATCTAGAAGAATACAGTGAAAGTGAAGTGTCTGAACGTCTATATGCAGCTATTGCCACCAGATGCACCTTTATGGATGAGTGCGCCTGGACTGCTTGCGCTAAATGTAATTAGTAAGGCAATATTTGTTCCGGTGGTGAGGACAGTGGATCAATTTGTCGCTGGTGGCACCAGAAACAAAACCTTCACCACTTGCAAGAATAAGCCTTATTAGTGCTATCTGCTCTAGCTCTGGACAAAATGTCCCTACATTCCTGTGGGACATTCAGATGTGCAAACTCCCTGTGTTCAGGAGCCATGCTGACAATCTCATCGACTGAGGATCCGGATGCAATATTTGCCCTTTGTTCATCGTCAGCAAGTGTGGAGATGGTTTGAGCGGAATGTGAGGCTTCATTGAGAGAAGAAGAAGCTCTGAGAACCAGTGTGGGCGAGGCCAGTACGGAGCAATCAAAATCAGGGTGCACAGCTCTGTCTTCATTTTCGTGAGGACTCTTGGGATCAGTGGAATTGGAGGAAAGGCGTAAGCAAAGATGCCTGACCAAGCTATGGAAAACGCATTCCCCCAAGATCTCTTTTGGGGATGCCAGCTTGCGAAGTACTGGCATCTGGCGTTCCATTTGCTGGCGAACAGGTCGATTTTGGGCGTTCCCACTGAGCAAATATGTAGTCCACTGTGGACTGGTCTAGCTCCCATTTGTGGCAGCTCGGTCTTTGTCTGCTGAGTGAGTCCGCTATCTTGTTCACTATCCCCGGCAGATGCACCGCTGTGAGTCTGATGCCTTGCTGCGAGGCCCAATTCCAAATCTTTTGGGCTTCCTTGGAAAGGGTGAGAGACCTCGTGTCTCCTTGTTTGTTGAGGCAATGCATCGTAGTGGTGTTGTCTGTTCTTATGACTACGTCTGACCCCGCTATCTTTGGAAGAAAAGCCTGCAGAGCAAGATAAACTGCTCTGAGCTCGAGCAGGTTGATGTGCATTGACATCAATTCTAGTGGCCACTTGTCACTTATTTGAAGATCTTGCAAAACAGCTCCCCAGCCGTCCAGAGAGGCGTCGGTCGTGATAGTCCACGGAGCTGGACGATATAGGAAGGAAAGGCCCACAGACAAATGATGTTCTTGAGACCACCATGTCAGAGCTTTGACCATTGCTGGGGTTATGTTTATCCGATCTTCGAAACATCCCGAAACCTGGAGCCAGTGAAGATTGAGTTGCTCCTGTAGCGGTCGCATTTTCAGTCTGCAGAGGGGAACCAGAGGTATGCATGATGACATCATGCCCAACAGGGATTTGAAAAGGCGAACTGAAACTGCGTTTTTTCCCTGTATTGACTTCGCTAGAGCCAGTAACTTCTGTTGTCTCTCTACTGTGGGGCACGTCATGGTGTATTGAGTGTCCAGGTTTGCCCCTAAAAAGGTGATACTGCGTGATGGTAGAGGTTTGGACTTCTCCCAGTTGATGGTGAGGCCTATACTGTTGAGTAAGGAAACGCACCCTTTTGTTGATCTGTGCGCTCCTGCGTAGGTGTTTGCTTTTATCAGCCAATCGTCGAGGTATGGAAATATCTGGTGTTTTCTCCTCCTGGGGAAAGCTGCGATTGGCGCTAGACATTTGGTAAATATCCTGGGAGTTGACTTTAGGTCAAAAGGAAGGACACGAAATTGAAAATGGCCTCCGGCTACAATGAATCTCAGGTACTGTCTGTGGGCAGGGTGGATGGGAATGTGGAAATATGCGTCTTTTAGGTCTAGTGTAGACATGAAACCTCCCAGGTTCAATCGCAGAAGGACATCCTGTAGGCTTACCATGCGGAACAACTGCTCTTTTAAGTAGATGTTTAATTTCCTTAGGCTGAGGATCGGCCTCCATTTTTTCCACTTCTTGCAAATGAGGAAGACCCTGTAATAAAACCTCCTTCCTCGCTGTGACAGAGGTACTTTCTCTATAGTTCCTTTGAGGAGCATCTTGCTGATCTCCCTCTTGAGTTGTTATGGATACCTTGATGGCATGTTGCGAGGAGGATTGGAGGGAGGTATTTGGATAAATTCCAGAGTGTGGCCCTGTTTCACTAATTAGAGGACCCACTTGTCTGATGTGATGACTTGCCATTGTTTGAGAAACAGGGATATCTTTCCGCCTAGAACCAGTGGAGGAGGGTTGGATGCAGCCGGCGCCTTGGATGTATCAGGCTCTACAAGCCAAGTCTTTAGCAGGGCGAGTTGAGCGTCCCCTAGTGCCAGATCTACCATAATCTGCTTGTGGTGGTTGTCTTGTGGGTAGTATTGACGAAACTGCTGGAAGGAAGAAGGATAGGTTGAATATCTATATTGCTGATAGCCTCCTCTATATGAGGGCAGTCCACGTCCTCTAGCCCGAAAGGATGGCTTCCGAAACTGGAGAGTCCCTAGCGATCTTATAGTATCCGTGTCGGATTTGATAGATTGTAAGGCCTCATCAACATTTTTACCAAATAATGCTTGGTAATCAAAAGGTAGGTCTAAAATCTTATTCTGTATCTCAGGCCTGAATCATGTAGCCTTTAGCCAGCCTTGCCTCCTAAGTACAGCTGCACCTGCGAGCTGGCGAAATGCAGTTGTGGCTATGTACATCACACAGTCTATGAGCTCAGCTGAGGTGCTCTGACCTTCCTGTAATGTCTTCCTTGTCTCTGATCTTCCATCCTCTGGCAACTGGTCAATATGCGGGGCGATGTCTGCCCATAGCTGTCTGTCATACCTAGCTAACACAGCTAGCGAGTTAGCAGCTCTTATAACTAAGCTAGCCATCAAGGAGAACCTTTTCCCAATATTCTCCAGCCGTCTACCTTCTCTGTCTGGAGGTGCAGAAATAGGAGCAGACGGATTCTTGGACTTTCTCTGTGCTGCCTGGGCCACCACCGGGTCTGGATGAGGGTGACCAATTAGACATGCTGGGGCATCGTCTGGTGCCTTGTACTTTTTATCTAGCCCTGGTAGTACTGCTGTGACAGTAGCAGGGTTATGCATCACTTTCAGCCCTTCTTCCCATAAGTAGCTGACTATTGGAACAGAGCGCACAAATTTCTGAAACAGCTCTTTAAAATCATATAGGAAACAATCTGTTTGCTTGGAAGGCATTGGCAAGGCAAATCTTTTAGCTGCTCTCTCCAGGAGATTATGAAATCCCCCGATGTCATCTGGCGGTGATTCTACTTTTGACTGTGACGGAGATGACGGAGCATGAATAATGTATTCATCCCACTTGGAATGATTGTCAAGGAGCTCTCCTTCTGACATATCAGTGTCCGGAGGTAAGGTCATATCTGGCGCAGTAACATTTGTCAATGGTAATGAGGTCGGTCTCTGACATGGAGTAGTCACCCATGAGACTGGCGACGGCGGAGGTTGCTCCCCTTGAGGAGGAAAACACCTGCTACAATCAGCCAACATCGCCTGGAGGTCAGAGAGCAAAGAGGTTGGAATGTATGCTCCTTCCTGATATTGTTGGTCTCCTCCATGGTACTGAGGGTCATAGGTTTCCTCAAATTAGTCTTCGTCCTGATATTTGACGTTTAATTGAGAGGGGCTATGTGCTGGTCCAAATGGACCCTCATCATCTGACTCTTCATCCTCCTCTAACAAGTGAACCGGTATGAGGGGTCACCTTACTAGGAGAGGTGTGCTTTGGAATAAGTTTTTCTTGTTTTCTAGATTGTTTTTCCCTCATCGCCGGTGTCGTCGACGGTGCAGATATAATCTTCGTCGTTGGAGGAGTTGTCGCCGACCAAAGCATGGAGATCTCGATCGTCAACAGCCTTAACGAGGAGTCTACCGTCGACAAGGTCATCGATGATGGTAAAGCAGGCACCGTCGTTACATTCGTCAAGGATGAAGAAGTGTAGATCTTTGTCGACGATGACGTCGTCAACACTGCTCTCATCGACGGTGGGGTGCTCGTCGACGACGATGTCGTCGTCATAACTGTCGTCGACGGTGGAACAGTGAAAGTCGTCGTCGACGGTGAGGAAATACTCACCGATGGTCTCGTCGACGCTGAGTTTGTCATCAACTGCATATTCTTAGCTGCCAAAGTATATGAAGGCCTTTTGAACGGCAAAGATGGTGGTACAGAGGACGATTTCTTATGCCTCTCAGAACTGCTGGCATGACCTCTCTCCCCCTTTCCTGGAAGATTTATGAGGTGAAGTAGATGGGCTGCGGCCCTTGTAAGAACCTGTGGTAGTCTTTTTGTGGGCTTTTCTTGGTTGCTGTGAAGTAGATCTTGTGTCTGGTCTCGCCCTTTTTGATGACTTTTTGGATGTTGAAGAGTCATCACTAACCGAATCAGAGACTGGATTATCTCTGTACTTAAGCTTCTGCAGCCAAATTAATAATCTGCCTTCTCTATCTTTAAGAGTCTTAGAGGAAAAGGTACGACAAACCTTACGGTCCTTGGCTGAGTGGTCTGGATAGAGGCAGTATATGCAACCCTGATGAGGGTCATCAGAATGTAGTCTTTTCTTCCCACAAGTTTTAAAATTTCTGAATAAACCCTTCTTCTCCTTGTCAGACATGTTGTAGGTGTTAACCCCAATCAGTCAAAACAAGGTTAAGTAGAGAAAAATGGCTTCAGGGCAATCCAAAGGTGTGAAGAAAGAGCAGAGCTCTGAGGAGACTCCCTAGCACGACGTGCGGTAGAACATCTGAGGTGCTGGAGCTTCTCTCAGGAGGATTCTAGAGGGTGGTGTCGTCTGATTGGTGAATGCTCAAGTTTGGTCCTTTTCTTAAAATGACTGTGGTAGACTATTAAATTAAAGAGGCCTAAGGCCCTTGTGTTGATATGTTTCATCATTACTTGTGTAATTGTACACTCACCGACGGTCTCGTCGATGCTGAGTTTGTCGTCGACGGCACATTCTTAGCTGCCGAAGTATATGAAGGCCTTTTGAACGGCAAAGATGGTGGTACTAAGGACGATTTCTTATGCGTCTCAGAACTGCTGGCATGACCTCTCTTCCCTTTCCTGGAAGATTTATGAGGTGAAGTAGATGGGCTGCGGCCCTTGTAAGAACCTGTGGTAGTCTTTTTGTGGGCTTTTCTTGGTTGCTGTGAAGGAGATCTTGTGTCTGATCTCACCCTTTTTGATGACTTTTTGGGTGTTGAATAGTCATCACTAACCGAATCAGAGACTTGATTATCTCTGTATTTAAGCTTCTGCAGCCAAATTAATAATCTGCCTTCTCTATCCTTAAGAGTATTAGAGGAAAAGGTACGACAAACCTTTCAGTCCTTGGCTGAGTGGTCTGGATAGAGGCAGTATATGCAATTCTGATGAGGGTCTTCAGAATGTAGTCTTTTCTTACCACAAGTTTTACAATTTCTGAATAAACCCTTCTTCTCCTTGTCAGACATGTTGTAGGTGTTAACCCCAATTAGTCAAAACAAGGTTTAGTAGAGAAAAATGGCTTCAAAGCAATCCAAAGGTGTGAAGAGAGAGCAGAGCTCTGAGGAGACTCCCAAGCACGACGTGCGGTAGAAAATCTGAGGTGCTGGAGCTTCTCTCAGGAGGATTCTAGAGGGTGGTGTCATCTGATTGGTGGATCCTCAAGTTTGGTCCTTTTCTTAAAATGACTGTGATGGGCTACTAATTTAAAGAGGCCTAAGGCCCTTGTGTTGATATGTTTCATCATTACTTGTGTAATTGTACCGGAGGCTCCCATCTCGACGACGGGGAATGATTCAAGCATGTGAATCTACGAAAGTTCCAATACTGGAGTAAATTGTCTTAAATTGATCACTGTATGTAATATCGAAGTTAATACTAAACACTGTGGTACTATTTGAAAAAAATGGTCTATTCCCAAAGACTAGGCGTAACAAATGTATAATCCAAAATTATCAACTAGTTTCAGGCTGAGCAGGACTTGTTCGAAAAGTTTGGGCTAGAACCTTTTATTACTACTACCAGTTGTAGAGGCATGAAACAATATGGGACATATTTAAGAAAAGTGGCGCTGTTGCTCCCCTTAATGCCCCCCTAATGCTACCATGTGTACATTGTATTTAAAATACGGCCGGTAGTTAGGGGACAAGTGTCAGAATTTATGATGGCAATCCGGCGCTTTGTAGGATTAGCATCAAAACTTCTGATGCTAATCCTACAAAGCACCAAGATGGCTACTTTAAGCAATGGAAGCCTCCTTTTACTGCCAACGCCTGCTCTGAGCAGGTGTTGGAAGTGTCAAAAAAATGGAGCAAAGAAATCTCTCAGATATCTTTGTGCCATTTTCTTGGCCCCCTAATGGGGAACACCCCCTTTGCATACCTTATGCCTGACGCAGGCATAATGTAGCGCAAAGGGTTACAAAGTGGCACAATGCATGCATTGTGACACTCTGTAAATATGGTGCACCGTTTTTGCCCTTCTAACACCACATTAGCGTAAAAAAATGACACTAATGTGGCATTCAAATGGCGCTAGGGGCTCTTAAATATGCCCCCATATCTTGAATCTTACAGTGTTGCCGCAGTTGGATTATGACCAGATTTTGAAAAAGACACACCGGCGTGAGAACCTTGTTTAAATCACTTGTTACTATGATTATGTAATCAGGAAACTTCAGCTGTTAGTTATGTAAATGCTTTAGCAGTGCCTCCTGGTTGATTCTCTTTCTTACAGGATCAGGTGGAATACAAACATTATATAGAAGGATTACCGCTTTTTCCCGTGATGGAATGCAATGTCAGTTGCTAAAATACAAGTGGAGACAATCTCTATTACCGAACACCTAGGGCCCGATTTTGAGTTTGGCGGACAGAAAACTGCCTGCCAAACTCCTGATAGGGTGGCCACCACCTGCATGGTGTCCTCCCCTCTGGAGTTATTAAGAGTTTCTCGCTGGTTTCCGCCCACTGGTCTAGCGGGAAACAGGCCACAGCCTTGTCTCCGGCTAGTAGTAGAACCAGTGGCAATGCTGTAGCATGTAAGGTGCACCAGAACCCTCGCAATGTTCACAATCTGCAAAGCAAATAGTGAACATTGCGAGAGTCAGTGCTTGTTGTTTCCGGTGCTGAGCACCGGCACTTATTTTTGAGGGCCGGGGCATATTTTTCTGCCTTAAGCATTTGCTGCGAGCAAAAGACACATCTGGGGAGGACGGAGGAAGGAAAAAACGAAAAAGCGTCACAAAGGGAGAAAGTAGAAAGCTGCAAGAGTGAGCTGAAGGGGCAGGGAGTGGCTGTAAATGGATTGAAGAGGCCCGAGACGGCTTCAGAATTACGCTGCCTCAGTATTCCGTGTTCATACATTTAATTGCAACAGCCAGGTACTTAACCTTTTAGGTGCGGGTGTCGGCCACACTCCCTCCCTGGTGCGGGTCACAACCAGTGGCCGACACCAGGGAGGGGGTTAAAAATCCCCTGGTGCAATGCACCAGAGGATTTTTTGACTTGGTGTGTACCTGGGCTTCTAACAACGCCCATCACTACCACTCGTTCGTGGGCTTGCCCTTCAAAAATCCTTTGATTACATTGGTAAATGGTTTACCTTTGTCCTTCCTTGGGGAGGTTTTGTTACCGCCTTGGCCATCGCCCCTGGTACATGGCTAATTGCACTTTTGCTGTTACGTTTAACTGCAAGCAAACTTCTTTCCTTTTGTGTATCTCTTCACCTGATGCTCATGGTGGCCGTAGCGCTGTGAATCGGCTCTCTTATGTGAAACTGTTTAACTTTCAATTTTCAATTTATGTGGAAAGAAAAGTTGGGTTAGGAGTTTATAACGCTAATAGCTCTAACTCCAGCAGATGCGAGACCCATTGCATTGTAATGCTTGTTTTTCTTTTGTGTGTTGGTTTATATTGGTGAACAATTACACCGCACTCCATGAGGACCGTGATCAAGACTCCTTGGTGAGTCGAAACGCGTTGGTGGTTATTGACTGCAATAAAATACACGTCTATTTGTACCTCGTGGAGTGCGGTGAAATTTTTCGGCATTACATAATTTCGAGATTGGTCTTCTCTGTCACTGGGCACCGGCAGTGGAGTGCGTCGCCCAGCAACCCTTCAACCACTTAGGGGGTCATTCTGACCCTGGCGGCCGGTGGCCGCCAGGGCCACCGACCACGGGAGCACCGCCAACAGGCTGGCGGTGCTCCCGAGGGCATTCTGACCGCGGCGGTTCAGCCGCGGTCAGAAAGGGTAAACCGGCGGTCTCCCGCCGGTTTACCACTGCCCGTTGGAATCCTCGAAGGCGGCGCAGCTTGCTGCGCCGCCGAGGGGATTCTGACACCCCCTACCGCCATCCTGTTCCTGGCGGTTCGCCCGCCAGGAACAGGATGGCGGTAGGGGGTGTCGCGGGGCCCCTGGGGGCCCCTGCAGTGCCCATGCCAATGGCATGGGCACTGCAGGGGCCCCTGTAAGAGGGCCCCGCTTGTATTTCACTGTCTGCTTAGCAGACAGTGAAATATGCGACGGGTGCAGTAGCACCCGTCGCACCTTCCTACTCCGCCGGCTCGATTACGAGCCGGCTTCATCGTGGGAAGGACGGTTTCCCCTGGGTTGGCGGGCGGCCTTTTGGAGGCCGCCCGCCAGCCCAGGGGAAACCTCAAAATACCCACTGCGGTCTTCCGACCGCGGTACGGTATTTTGGCGGCTCCCGCCGGGCGCACAGTGACCGCGCCCGGCGGGAGTCAGAATGACCCCCTTAGTTTCTAAACATATATATATCTTTTATTATATCTATATGCAACACAAATTGGTTAAAAGATTGTTGCGCAGCGCACTCCACTGCCGGTGCTCAGTGATGGAGGAGAGCATCTCCTTTGCAGCAGGACAATAAACCATCTGCGCTACTTTATGGCAACTGCCACTACAGAAAAGACATGCATGCATGCATATATATATATATATTTTGTGAACAAGAATCTCACCGCACTCCACGAGGTTCAAATTGAACAGTTCGTTGTAACCGCAAAGGATTCCCGCAGGAGCTTGTTTGCAAGAAGCTCCAGAAATCCCAGAGTACTGCATTGCGTTCTAACGAACTGCTCGCAGTCAAGTTCCTAGATAGGCGTGATGTATACGTGCTCACTACAATTCATGATGAGAGCACTTCTCCCATCACGGTTTGGGGTCAGATGGCCAAAGTCCACAAGCCCATATGTATACTTAATTACAATAAGTGCATGGGCGGAGTAGACAAGAACGACCAGGTTCTTCAACCATACAATGCGTGTCGTAAAACTCGCACTTGGTACAAGAAACTGTTTACCCACGTGATTCAGATAGCAACATATAATGCGTATGTTGTTTACCGCCAGACAACAACAGGAAGACTCATGACTTTCCTTGACTTCCAGTTGTCTGTAATTGAAAGCCTCACTGCTGTTACAGAAGAAGCAGCAGCCTCCACCTCATATGTTCTGGAGGATGTGGCAAGGCTGCAGGAGCGACACTTTGCTGATCGGATTCCTAAAACACCCAAAAAGGATCGTCCATGTTGTCGCTGTAAAGGGTGCTCGAAGCATGGAAACCAGCAGGAGAGTCGGTATTACTGTCCCCAGTGTCCATCACAACCAGGCCTCTGTATCCCTACTTGCTTTACGTTGTATCATACTAAAGCAAAGTTCTGGGAAATCGACTGAGGTTGAGCTGCCGTTGGGTAATCCTTTCAGTGGCAGTGCATGGATACCGAATGTCCATGGGCCACTGCTTCGTTAGACAAGGAGCCACAGAATTTTACTTCATCATGGACTTCCTTTTGGACTGCTTGACAGCTAAATCCACCATCAGAGCGTGGTCGGTGTTCTGTTCAATTAACATGCATTATATTCCCCCTACTGCATATACTAGTGGACAGAACATATGCCACATTGCCACGGAGTAACCTTTCTTCACCAGCATGTCTACCTTACTTTCAACGGTAGATATGCTCTCTCAGTTCGAGGAATCACTTTGTACGGCATACTTGGAAACCCCCAACTTGCTTCCACAAACTAGTATAGGTTCACTTGGCAATTATACAGGATTAGCCAGGACTCTGATGAGAACAGAGACATGAATGGGTAAGGAAAGCTCATGGTTGGAGTGCCTTCACAGGGTTATTGCACAGGTAGAAGGCAGATAGTAAAGGTAGTACAGATGTACATCATCTACACCTATGGATTCAAACCCATTGGTGCCATCCCAGCACTGAAGGAGAATGACTTGTATAGGTCAGTGTTTGACCTGCTTTTCATGTTCATCCTCCATCAGAACTTAGTAGATCTTCAGTTTGCTGTATAAGTGCATTATAGTCACATCACTGCACATAATGTTGGCTGGGACATATGCTACGTTCTCATGGACTCCCCTATGTACCAAACACTACCCTTTTTCATAGCCTGTGACCTTCTCTTTAGGGAACATCATGAGAAATCCCCAGCATGTCTCCCTTAGTTTCAAAGGTAGATATGCTCTCTCAGTTCGAGGAATCGCTTTGTACGGCATACTCGGACACCCCCAACTTGCATCCACAAACTGGAAGGAGTTGGATTTAGCACAGAGAGTGCGTTAAAAAAGCATGAAAAACATGTCTTCCTGAGCCTCAGGTGGCTGTCACAGGAGTCATTAGTAAAGGTTTGTTACGCATGCATTTGGTAATATTAAGGAAGAAGGAGGCAGTTAGCCTATGACCTTCTCTTTAGGTAACATCATGAGAAATCCCCAGCATGTCTCCCTTAGTTTCAAAGGTAGATATGCTCTCTCAGTTCGAGGAATCGCTTTGTACGGCATACTCGGACACCCCCAACTTGCATCCACAAACTGGAAGGAGTTGGATTTAGCACAGAGAGTGCGTTAAAAGAGCATGAAAAACATGTCTTCCTGAGCCTCAGGTGGCTGTCACAGGAGTCATTAGTAAAGGTTTGTTACGCATGCATTTGGTAATGTTAAGGAAGAAGGAGGCAGTCTATGACCTTCTCTTTAGGGAACATCATGAGAAATCCCCAGCATGTCTCCCTTAGTTTCAAAGGTAGATATGCTCACTCAGTTCGAGGAATCGCTTTGTACGGCATACTCGGACATCCCCAACTTGCATCCACAAACTGGAAGGAGTTGGATTTAGCACAGAGAGTGCGTTAAAGGCGCATGAAAAACATGTCTTCCTTAGCCTCAGGTGGCTGTCACAGGAGTCATTAGTAAAGGTTTGTTACGCATGCATTTGGTAATGTTAAGGAAGAAGGAGGCAGTTACTTGACAGGTGGTAAAATGTAGTCAAACTTATTCCGTTCTGTGGCGTGTGAATGTGATGGGCCCTTGTCTGGCAGTGGTAAGTTAATGTGAGTGCAGTGATTGGTTGGATTGGGCCCGTGGCTGGCGATATGAAAGGGTTGTTTGTTGTGCGTGAATGGCGTGTGAATCGACCATAAAGAGGTTGGTGCCTGGACGCGGCTTTATGGCCCACCTTCCGAAGGGTTGGTTTCAATATTCAGATTCTTTGATAAGTAATCATGCTTTGAAACCATAATTTCTTGAGGTGCTAAAACCAACCAGTGTGAGTGGTGGGTTAACTTTAACAAACTAGTGTTTTGGGGCATTTCCTGTTGCGGGCGCTAGTTCTACTCACACAAGTGAGGTATCATTTTTATCGGGAGACTTGGGGGAACATAGAATAGCAAAACAAGTGTTATTGCCCCTTATCTTTCTCTGCATTTTTTCCTTCCAAATATAAGAGAGCGTGTAAAAAAGACGTCTATTTGAGAAATGCCCTGCAATTCACATGCTAGTATGGGCACCCCGGAATTCAGAGATGTGCAGGTAACCAGTGCTCCTCAAAACCTTATCTTGAGCCCATTTTGGAAATGCAAAGGTTTTCTTGATACCTATTTTTCACTCTTCATGTTTCAGCAAATGAATTGCTGTATACCCAGTATAGAATGAAAACCAACTGCAGGGTGCAGCTCCTTTATTGGCTCTGGGTACCTAGGGTTCTTGATGAACCTACAAGCCCTATATATCTCCGCAACCTGAAGAGTCCAGCAGACATAACGGTATATTGCTTTAAAAAATCTGACATCGCAGGAAAAAGTTACAGAGTAAAACATAAAGAAAAATGGCTGTTGTTTTCAGCTCAATTTCAATATTTTTTTATTTCAGCTGTTATTTTCTGTAGGAAAACCTTGTAGGATCTACACAAATTACCCTGTGCTGAATTCAGAATGTTGTCTACTTTTCAGAAATGTTTAGCTTTCTGGGATCCAGCATTGATTTCACACCCATACCTGTCACTAACTGGAAGGAGGCTGAAAGCACCAAAAATAGTAAAAATGGGATATGTCCCAGTAAAATGCCAAATTTGTGTTGAAAAATGTGGTTTTCTGATTCAAGTCTGCCCGTTCCTGAAAGGTGGGAAGATGGTGATTTTAGCACCAGAAACCCTTTGTTGACGCCATTTTCAGGGAAAAAACCACAAGCCTTCTTCGGCAGCCCTTTTTTCCCAATTTTTTGGAAAAAAAAAAATCTTTACTGTATTTTGGCTAATTTCTTGGTCTCCTCCAGGGGAAACCACAAACTCTGGGTACCATTAGAATCCCCAGGATGTTGGAAAAAAAGAATGCAAATTTGGCGTGGATAGCTTATGTGGACAAAAAGTTATGAAGGCCTAAGCGCGAACTACCCCAAATAGCCAAAAAAGGGCTCAGCAATGGGGGGGAAACGGCCCAGCAGCTAAGGGGTTAAGAGGAGGGCTTTGGGCACCGGCACCTTTTTATTTACAAATTAAGCACTGGCGAGGGTGCTGGCCAGGGGGGGCACCTGCGCTGCCCATGCCAAGTGCATGGGCAGTACAGTGGCCCCCCCTGAGGCCCTCTGCACCCATTCTCCACCCGCCTTTTCATGGCGGTGCTACCGCCATGCAAATGCTGGCAGAGAATGAGGTTGTACTCCCCAGGGCAGCACTGCTTGCAGCGCTGCCTTTGCGGATTAGGACTGCCACCTACCTCCAGACCGCGGGGTTCACTGATCATGGCGGAGATGTCAGTTTCCTGGCGGTGCTTAGAATGCCGTTTTGGGTGCGGTTCGACTGTCATCAGTGAGTCTGGCTGTCTAGTGACCGACCACCAGACTCGGAATGAGGCCCCTAATGTTCACCATGGTTGAGATGTAAACTGCACAACCACCCAACAGTCTTTCATGTTCCGAAAGCTTCACCGCTGGTTTAATGTATGATGTGGAAGTCAAATAGCCGGGTGCCAACTATAGAGAGGTGTCAAAAGAGTCAAAACAACAGATGTTGCCTTACCTTGACACTTGTATGGTCTTATAGTTTCTGCCACTAACAACTCAGAAGTGCACATGGGTAGGATCTCAGCTGTAGCTGGGCTCCATTTATGACACTGAAAATCGCAGTTCCAGTGATATTCTTCACTATTCTCCACTGTCCCATCTTTCACCTTCTCCATGTTCCCTGTCCTCTTGGCTCTTATTGCCTAATCTTCCTGGTGACCTGACAATCAGCCTAATTACCACTGTTTCCTAGGACAAATCCTTGCTATATGTTCCCATTCCCCACACTGTCTCAATATCCCTAATGTCTTCCAGTGTGGAAGTTAGTATTTAATTTCCTATTCCTCCTGTGTTCTTTATTGAATTCATATTTTCCGGTTAACTTAACCTATCTCGTACCTCATGAAATGCATAAGCTATATTAATGGCCTCCAGTTGAGTCACTGTAAGATGCTGACAAATCCTCTCTGGTGTCCCGTGTGGTAAATAATTTCAACATTATTCTAAAAATATATATGTCTTATTTTCCCTTTGGTGGCATCATAGGTATCTGTATGTCTATAATATGAGAATACTGCTTTTGCAAAAAAAAAAAAAAAATTGAATTGTATTCCATAACTTTACATATAGATTTCTAGTCTTTTTAGCATTACTTTTCATTTAAATTTCTAAATATGAAGTATCACCACAAGGTTCGCATCTAGGGAAGTGCCTTACAAATCCCCTGAAAAGAAGGCCGCAACATATCGAACCCACCTTTCAGGTGGCCATGCTGCGTTTTGTTGAACTCCTTCAAAGTTTGTGAAAAATGAATTAGGCTTTCTCCTGGGCTGTACTTTTAGAGATCTGCCGAAGGCACATTTGGGTGTACTGTGGCATGAGCTACTGCATCTGCGTTGTCCTGTGCAACCACATTCTGGGTTTGGCCGTAATTTTGTGTTTGTGATGTTCACTGGAAACTGGACCTCTCCTGTAAAGCTCTCAAAAATACTCCAAAGCTAATTGAAGTGCCTTTGTCGGTTCTTTAATAATCAAATTAACTCTTCAATTTTGGCAGTGAATTATCTCACTTCTGACACAAATTTGTTATACATTGATAAATTGTTGCGTGCGCCATAATTTATTTTCACAATTAAATGAAGTTTTGTTATATATCCATCATACAAATTTATTAATCCAGTTTTTCTGCATCATTATTCTTACTACAAATTACAAAATATTTACTGTTACATATAATTTATCTTACTTACAGGTTTCTCCACCACTTTGGGTATCTTATGCCACCTGCCCTTGAAATAAGACAGGTGAGTACAAGTAAGTGAGCATGATTGACCTCTGGTCTTTTTCTTGTCTAGTGCCAGAACTGTTTCTGTTGGGCTCCTTTTCTAATAATACATCCGAGCAATCCTTTATACTTCACTCTTTCATTCTTGTCTTTTTTAGGTCGAGCGTACAAGCAATCTAGCCTGTTGTGATTTTTCTGTGGGCTTTTAACCACACCCACTGCACACCCATCACTATCACTCGTTCATGGGCTTGCCTTTCAAAAATCCTTTGTTATCATTGGTAAATGCTTGACATTTATTCCTCCTTTGGGTGTTTTTGTTACCGCCTTGGCCATTGACCCTGCTACATGGATATTTGTTACGTTTGACCAAACTTCTTTTTCCTTTTGTTTCTCTCCTTCGCACTCATGCTCATGGCGGCCGTCACACTTTGAAACAGTTTGCTTATGTCAACTGATTCACCTTTCTTTTTCAATTTATGTGGCAAGAAAAGTCCTGTTAGGAATTTACAACAGTAATAGCTCTAACTCGAGCAAACACAAGACCAATTGCATTGCAAATGCTTGTTTGTATGCTTGTGAGTTTTTCACATCTTTTCTCTTTCTTTCTTGTCTAATTTCTTCATCTATTTTGCCGTCATCTCAAGAGGCGTCTATTAACTAAAACTGTGACAAGTGCATTAAGCAATCTGAAAAAAACACACCTAGTGAATTTTACTATTTTCCTGTTGCACCAAAAGTAAATTATGTTTTAAAATAACAAAATAGACAATTGTAGAAGAATGAGAAATAAGAATGGAAAACAGACTCGTTCTTTCTCTATAGCATCACTAAATCGCTTTTCTTCGCTTCATGAAACTATTGACATTATCTGATCAGATAATCTAAAGCTAAATCGCCTTTAAGGTTTGGAAGCAGTGTTTTTCCCAAGAATGCATAAGGAAATGCCCCCTCCCCCCGCTAGATTAAACCTAGGCAGTAAATCAAACAATGTAATCAATTAAATAAGCCTTCTTTGGGCAATTAAAAAATAGGAACCATGAAGGTGTCTTGAATAAAGTTTATTACAGAAGGGAAAATATGGTTTGTGCCAAAAGCTCTAAAAATGATTAATAAATCATATATTGAGAAATAGCATAAGGAGCAATAAATTACATAAATCAGTTGTCAGCAATGATAGCTCTTGCGGAGCAGCACCTGCCCAATGTGCTGCACTAGTTCAGCGCAAGACGCATCACAGTGGTACTGTAAATGTTGCTTCGTAACTCACACAAATCCCAAGGATGGGCTCGAGAAGAGGCAGTGAAAAGTTAATTCTGCTCGCTCCTAAGGTCTTTTAGAATGCACGCTTTCAAATAAATGTTAATATTAGCCCTTTAGCATGTGCTCTCATTTGCATGCGAAAGGCTGTCTCATCCCTCTTACTCACTGGGCAGTTTAACCTGTGACAGCCCACAAGCAAAAAGGCAGAAAGACAGGAACTACATATTTTTTTTGCAATTCACAACTCTGATCTTTGGCACCATGGCACAAGATACCAACATGCATGTTTTTCAGTCCACGGCATGTTGCATTGTGGGACTTGTGAGACTTGTAGTTTTGCTTTTCACAGTTTCGTTAGTGGATCAAATCATCAGCATGCAAAAGTATTGTCGGCTAAAATGCCAAAATTGGATGGATGTGTTGGTTTTAAAATTTTACAAACTTATCTACTTCATTTCCCAAACTGCTCGTATGATGTGTAAAATCAAAAAACAAACTCATCTCATACATTTTGTGAGGGTTCACACTTTCACTCACATCATGCATTAAAACAAGCATTGGCAATGCGGATCAATTTTTCTTATACATAGTGGAAAGTTTTACACGAGCTTTTAGAACACAATAATGGTACACATAGACAGTAGCAGCGCAACCTTCCCTAACACAACGTGTAAGTAAAGAAAAAGAATGGCAGTAGCAGAAAGAATATCACACAATTCTAATACACATGCAGGACATGTACAACACACATAGCTAACACACTACAGAGTAAGTGAGAGGCATTAAAGGACTGTTGTATGATTTTAATAAACTGACAAACATACAAGAAGTACAAAACTCTGGTAAGAAACTGCCATACCATACATTTAAATACTTATATAGGATGATGAACGCTCACCTACCTAATGAGGTATGGTTCTTTAATGGGTTCCATATCAGGCAATGAGAAGCACTTCAGAGTATTACTGTTCATTGTTTGTACAGTTTGCCAGCTATGGCTTCTCTAGCCTGGTCCGAGGTTATGTCACTTATGTTGGCATTTATGTTTTCCCTTTATTAAATTGTGAGACCTATATTGAAATTGAAAGTAAGTGAGACAAAAATGTATGGGTGTTTCCCCACCACAAGACGGAAAATAGTAAGGCCAAGAACAAGCCCTACTTCTCATTTCCAACAATATGTTTTGGTGCTCAAATATGCCCCTATGGGCTCAGGCATCTTCCCAGGAATGCAGGTATTTCAAATATTGGAAAATGATCCCTGCTTCATAGGGAATGTTCACCAGCCTTAGAAACGGGGCAGGATAATTGGGTAAATTTCCTGAGGCCACTCTTTGAGAGGGTCTTGCAACTTGCTATTAATGAGGCTGTCAGCATGTGCAGCATGTTGCAAATAGTGAGTCACTGTAATCGGGGCAAAGTAGGACTGGCCGATAAGGCAATTGGGGAGTGCCCAAAGTGCTGGTGGGACAGGTCAGTGTGTGGGCCAGTAGATTTGGCAGTTTGGGTGCCTGTTTTAGGGTCTGAGTAAGTTTTTACTGTTGACTTTCCTAGTTTGAAACAAACTGCCTGAAGCAAGCTCAAATCCATGCAGTCTTCCATACTTTGAAAAAAACATATACAGTGTGTCTTTTACAAGTTAAACACTGCCCGAGTTTGTAAACATGGCCCACATCTTTAGCTATCTAATTCAATAATAGGAGTCACTTTTATTTTGGTGCCCAGGCCTATTTTCTATCCCAGTTCAACCCTGATCGTAGCCTGCACTATGAAACAGGTCATGCCCACACTGCCATGCCACAATTGCAGCTTACTTGGTTTGGACAGCAAAACTGCATAGGCCTTGAGACTGCTAAGTATGTGCCCAACCCCAAAGCATCTATACATCTACCAGTGCCAAAAGGGCAGCAGAAAAGAAGCAGTGATAGCCAGGTCCAATAATTCTCCACTTCCCCATCCGTTTTGAGGCATGTCTCCAAAATCCACCCCATTAAGGTTGAAGAGAATGGCTCTTAGCTCAGCCTAGACCTTCTTCCTTGCTGCAAGTGTCATTGTACTCAATGGTCTTCATTAAAATTAGTGAACCATACACTTTTTGCCGTGACGATTTCATTAATGACTCAAGGTGTCTTGTTTCTTCTATGTAAGTCTTTTTTATTTTATAAACGGGACAACATTATGGTTTACTAAACTATACACAAGAGAGTTTGTTGAACAGAGAATGTCCTGAACTATTTCGATGTGCACTCAAACGGGAAGATCATTGAAAAGGAGGCACAGTAATAAAAAGAAATTTCCTAGGGTCACACTATTTGCTCATGCTTGGATGCTGGGACTGGAATCAGGTTTCCTGATTCGATATTGTGCAGTACAGAACATGGATGGATATCACATTCTTTCTCCTATCAGCTCTGATGAAAATTTGGTTAGTGACCAAAGAGGAAAGTCGGCTGTCTTGAGCTTCCTATCCAAGACCTTTATTGTTATTCTAGCTAAAGCAATGTTAATGTACATTAAAATGTATACATGAGATAATCTGAACAAGGTAGGATAAGCAATATCTGGTAATAATATATGTGTCATATCAATGCAGTCTATTATTTATAATTGGTACAGTAATCGGATTTACAGATTTTAGTGGCAATCTCATTATTTTATTTTAAGGAAAAAAACAAGGATCAGCCAACACGTGTTTCGACCCCCCTCAGTGGCCTAGGATTTTTCAAAGCTGTTAGATTGCTATTCCTTTTAAGAAAAATATAGTTTAACCCATACAAGCACATTCATATAAGACATATCAAATAAATGGAGACTAAATAACAATTACCCAAGAGAGTAGGAGTAAAGGAGAAAGACAAAGCAAAAAATAAAATAGACAAACCTGATTGCAATTTTATGTATATGGTTCCCAGTTTAACATTTTTACTGCTTTTACAGACAAATGCAGACAGGAAACGCTGTGTTTTCTGTCTGTGTTTAATTTTAAAAGCAGAAAACTACTGAAAACTGTGCTTCGAGAGTGACTCTCCATGGGGAGTTAAAAAACAGGATGAGATTTCCTTAAATACAGGCAGATGTAAATATATATGAAGTGTAATGGTAATATTTACCTGTGGATGTAGTGTTTGTTATGTTTGTCTGCTTGATTTGCTAAAACACAACAGGCATCAACGTATGAATGTGTGTTCATCAGTTAAATAAATGTGGAAATATACAATTTTGTGACTCCATTTTTCTCAAAACACAAAATAAATATGGGTAAATAACAAAATGGCCAAGAAATAAATATGGATTAATACAGATGGAAATATAAAAAAATAAATACCATAAAACCAGGAGCCCTAATTATGTAGCACAAAAGAAAAATGTTAAGTCTGTGCCCAGGAAGGTTAATGGTGCACTGCAATATGTGTTATTGAACCACTCCATACTGGTCATGAAAAAGGTACTGGGTACAATGACTTATTACTAGAAAGAGTCTGAGCCGCTGACCTCCTCGTCCATTTTGGTAGGAGGTTATTACTTCTGAAAATAAAAGATACATTGCATTGGTGAACTATGAAAGACAAAGGGGCATATTTATACTCTGTCTGCACTGAATGTGCGTCAAAACGTTTGACGCACATTCAGCGCAAACGTTGCCCTGTATTTAAACTTTGACGCCCGAGCCCGCGGACGTCAAAATTTGGATGCGGCAACCTGCCATGCGTTACTGATATGCAAGGTAGGCGTTCCCGTCAAAAAAATGACTTAAACGGCCGTGCGTCGTATTTATGCTTTTGGGCAAAAATGACGCAGGGAGGCGGACCCAGAAAATGACGCACAGCCCGATTTGCATCAAAATTTTACGCCTGGGTCAGGGCAGGCGTTAAAATGGGACAAATACACCTGTATTTAATCAGAACACACAGAAGCAACAGCAGAGCAGCAGAGCAGCAAAAGGGAGACATGGAGGTGATTCTTATCCAGCGTGCATGCAGACGCAGAGCCCAGCAGCTACAACAGCAGCTACAACAACACCAGCAGGGACCCCAAAGGCCAGTTACATGTGCCCCCCCCCCCCCCCCAACGCTGTTGTCTGAGCAGTATGACATTTGGGATGTTACACTGTGACCCAGGCACAGGATGGACCCTGACAAATGCAGCATGGGTATGTCCTTAGTGCTGTGTAGCTCCTTTTGTGGTTGAAATTGGCTGATGTTTGCAACTATGGACATTGACATTTGACAGTACTGGGGCCTTTGTCTTTTTTCAGGGGATTGTTGACGTTGTCATCCTCAACCCCCTAATTTAGGTGTGTATGATCCATGGGAGGTTACTGCCATTGGCTACTTGAGCTGCACACAGAGCGGAAGTGGTAGTGGCAACTGTTGTTGCAGTTACATTCCAGATGTCAGTATGGCTAGAGGTTGTTAAGAGGGCCCTAGTTAATGTGGGGGTATGGTGGCTGACGTGTGCCGGGATGTCAGTTTGACGTTGTGGCCTTCCCTCCTGGCGTGGATTTCCCTTTGCTCCATCATTGGCATGACAGCATGCCCCCATGGGACTGTTGTTGGTGTAGTGTAATGGTGTGCCCCAGCTTCTATCTGTGCAGGCCATGCCCCCATGCTGTGCCCCTTTACCCATGCCACTCCATGTATATGATGACTTACATGCAATGTGTAGTAGGTATTCCCCCCCGGTTGCAGTTGACATTAGTGCATTTCAATTCCCAATGCGACTTACCCTGCATGTGCGTTGTCTCATGGTAGTCTGCGCTGTCCTGTCCTTAAATCCCTGTGACGATCTCCTCAGGGATGACGGCTGCGACCATCTCCTCCATGTGGTCCAGGGCCTCCTGGTGTGCTAGACTCCCACCTCCAGTCTGCAGTGCTGATTTCCTGGCCATCTTTTCCTTGGTCCTGTGCTTCTTGCACTCGATGACTGTTCTGCGTACTTCTGCCACACTGTTAATCTTGTCAACAATTTGTTGCCATATAGCCTCTCTCCTACTGATTGGCAACTTTGAGGTGACAAACAGTTGGTGCTGGTGTTCCGTCACCTCTTTAACCAGAATTTCCTGCTCCTCTGCACTGAAGCTACACTTTCTTTTCTTCTTATAAGTGTCCTGGTTCTTGCGTGGGTCCTCCTGGCTGGTTCCTGGTCTGTTGTCATCTTCCTGGGGTCTGTAGTGGCATCTGGGATCCATTTTGGCTCTCCTCTAGTGAAATGGTAGTGTTCGCGTTTTTTTTTTTTACGCTATTGTGTCAAAAAACGGCGCATATCCGGTTTGCAGGGTCGTAAATCGACCCACAGTCATTTCCGCCGCGTTAACGTCATTTTGCTTTACAACTTGACGCTGCGGTGTGCGTCAAAATAAATGACTCCCACCTGTGGTTTGCGCCACCGTGCGTCAAAGTATAAATTTGACGCCCGCACGGCGCACCAAAATGGCGTTAGCTGGCGGTAATATTTTTGCCGCAAAACTGTGCTGCCACAATTTTGCGTCAAAAAGTATAAATATGGCCCAAAGTGAGCGGAACAACAAATTGTTCACCAGAAGGTTACAGATTCAGCTTATTGAGAGTAAATCAGTCTCTGCGGTCCAATGCTTCTGGTGAGCGTCTGTTCTATATCAGTGTTTGTGTCGGAGCAGCACAGGGCTTTATGGGTCTTGGTCTAGGTAGTGAATTCAAGGAAAGAAAGGGACAGGACAGGCAGCATTGACAAATATATGGAGTCCATATTTAGAAAGAAGGAACAAATGTGATGGCGCTGGCAGGCAACACAATGTGGTGAGTTTCATTGTTTAATTACTTCAAAGATCATAAACAGTATTGCCAGATTTTGACAGCCCTCTAAATACCAAAGCTATTGAACTACCAGCCCAAAGTAAGCCCACAATGAACCATGCCTGGCCCCAAAAATAGCTAGTATCTGAATGTTCATGGCATTTAGCACACTAAAAATGGAAATAAACATGGAAAAATGGTCACTCACTTTTCACTATGGATGGTTATTTGGGCCCACATCGTTTACATCCACAGAGATTCTGAGATCCTAAACCCCCCTCCCCCCAAACCCTGGATTACCCAAGTTAAACATTTGGGTATTCGTTTCTTTTTCTCATTTTTTTCAATATGTGCAGAGCACAAATGTGTATGCCCCGAGCCTGGTCTTGGCCACTGGCATGATTTTCATTTGCACAGGTTGGTTGTGGAGTCTGCCAAAAGACAGAACTGGTGTGCAGTGTTATCAGAGAGGCTCTTTAGCTTTTCCCTATGACTTGTGTGGGGTGTACCTGTTTTTATGGGGCAGAAGTACTGTATTAGAGTAAAGGTGGAGATCAGACGTGGGGACAAGAAACTCCTAGATGGTGCTTTCTAGTCGTGGTTATTCATCATTTGCATTTGACTGGAGAGAGGAGACTTGGAATTTATAGACCGTGAGATGCAGAGAAGGAGGGTTAATGGTAGAGAGTGTGGCTAGGATGGTGATTCAGATAAATAGGCAGAGGCATCTCATTAGTGAGAAGCTTTAAAAATGGATGGCATTGGCAGACGTGTTGTGCCTCTGAAACTGGAGAAGGTGTATTTGAATAAAAGCTTTTCCACGGTCCACAAGCATTGCCAATGCCACAAGGTCTGGCTTTTGAATGAAAGTGCCTCTTCAGTAAGTGATATGTTTAAGCATTTACTATGTCATTCATCATAGCACTCTTGCATCCATTTTTCCACCCACTGACTCATTCAGACATTCATCGACTTGCACAAGCACATTTAACTCGCACACAAACTCAACACAATATGCAAGATAAAGTTAAATTACAAAATAAAATAGCAAACATACTGCTGGCTAATCATAGCAGGCATATGTTTGCAATAACATGTAAAACTAAACATAGCAGTTTTGTGGCTGGCGGTCTTGCAGTCAGGCCTTGAAAAATCATATACATTTTACTAGACCTGCAGGTCTAGTGACTTGAATTATCTACTCAATCTAACTGTAATGTACTTGACCCGTACTCTGGTCTCAAATTGTGTGATCCTAGCAAAGATTTTATTTTACAGAGCAGCTTTTTTCTTCATTATCACATATGACTGCACCTTCAAATATGCAAGTTCAGCATTTCTACTGTACAAAAAACATTTTTGTTGATTTAATAGCGTAAACGTTTGCTCCATGTGTAATAAGAATCTAGCCTACATGTAGGGTTCACATAACCCCTGAACTGTCTCTCAATTCACTAATAGTATTATCATCAGGAAAAGAATGGGGACAGGAATGTTTCTCAGCTCATGTTTAAAAACTCACTTTTATTAAATGTATTAATAAAGCATTCCATGGAAATAGTCACATGTGTTCCCACTAACATGCAGTTTTACTGATAAAACTATACATTGTATAAACAATAATCTGTGGACATTGGGTTTCAGCACAAATGTTTATCATTTGCACATCGCCATTAAAGTGTTCTGATTTGTTTTAATCTTATTAAAAACTTTTTTGCATCATTCCTCCAGAATGTAAAGCCCTCTACAGATATGTGAACTATGCACTGGGGAACAAGGATACTCTATTTGTTGAGCCCTTTTAATGGATAATATTGAAATGATACCTCAAATTTGAAGGTGTTGTGAAGGAAAGGGTTTTTACAAAACATTCACATTCAGTCATGTTATTAAAGCTCCTACAAGGAGTGAGGGTCATAGACAAGGAGTCAGTTGGAAATGTATTCAGTGGACAGTCATAAAATGGTAGAATCTAATAAGACTTATATTTAACACCACACTTCAGGCTCCACTGCTTGGAGTTTCCCCATTTCAGAAAACACAACATTCCTTTAAATCAGTGTTTCAACACAAACATCTACCAACCATCATGCCACATGCAGCAAGTTTGAGAATCCATTCACTCATTCCATGTGCCAATTAGCCCACAATGTTGTCTCACCAGCAGCCTTCTCACTCTTGCTCCAAACACGGCTTGCAAACATGCTTCATCACTTCAGCATGAATACCATGAAACCATTCTTCTTTTGCTGATGTTGTTGACAAGTTCACCTTATGAGAGCTAAAGCGTACATCAGCCCTACCTTTGCAATATTTAATTCAAAGTCCATCACTTATTGACACAAGGGCAGCAGAACAAATATAAGGGATACTCATAGCTCTCCCCATTCGCACTTTGGGTCTCCGTACGATTTCGGCAGACAGTTAACACCGTCCACAGAAGTCCTGACAGGCAGGTTGCCGCCAATGCGGCTGCCTTCCCGTGGGCCCTATTACGAGTTCCCCACTGGGTCAGCCGCACATTTCACTGAATGCAGACAGTGAAAAGCGCTACAGGGCCAGCCATGGGGGTCCCTGTACTGCACATGCAAAGAGCATTGAGTACACCCTGTGTTTGGCAGAAGAACCGGTGCGGTACTTGGGTATATGGCTGAGCCGTGATCCAGAAGGACTATGGTGCATAAATTATGATTGTGCTATTGCCTGGCTGGAGGACAGAATACCCACGTTGTCAAAACTACTGCTTTGTCTCGATGTCAGGACTGCGATTATGAAGATAGTCATCACCCCTAAGTTCCTCTACCATTTCCTAAATGTCCCCCTATCTCTCTAACGACACAGTTCCTCAAACGTTTACTATCCAACTTGGTGACTCTGACCTGGGTGGGTAGGCAGCCACGGGTCTCCTGGGAGCTGCTCATACTACCGCTTGTGCAGGGTGGACTTGGGGCACCGGACATGAGTCTGCATGCTTTATGCACCAAAGTTCAGTTTCTTCACTACTGGCTTTACCCTACCCTGTTTCTGCCCGACACAGTAGTTGAAATGAACCGAGGCGCCTTATGCCCCCTTTCGACCGCAAATACAAAGCTCCTGAGGCTGAAATCAATACTGTTGAATACATGCGATGGGTCCAGGACGGTTTATGGAACAGTGGAGGTTTGACACTCCTTTATACTCCCTCCATCCCACTGGCCACCAATCCCATGTTACCTCCGCTCTTGGACAATGGTGCCATTGCTCTCGCACACAACTGTGACATCAGACTGTTTTCTGACCTCTACCCCGAGGACCAGTTCCTCCCATTGTTTGATGCTGCGCTGTCTCTACTCCTTACCTTCGTGGATACACTGTTGTATTATCAACTGTACGCCACCTGTTGTGCTTTTCACGATCCCTTTCCTTCCCAGCTACTGCCCCTTTCGGCTCTCGAGCACCGCCTCACTTTACCATCTCCCCCCAAATTGGTTACTCACCTTTACAATAATATGCAATACTCCTCTCCAGTTATATCCCCGAGGGCACGGGTGGCTTGGAAGGAGGTCATATCTCTGACTCTCTCGAACATGCAGTGGTCCTTTGGCTGTGGTCAACTGGGGATGCTGTCCCCCAACCATAGACTCCGACTCATCCACTTTAAATTTCTACACCGCCCACTGCAGCTTTTCAAGATGGGGTTGGCTCCAGATCCCTGCTGGCTGTAGTGCAACTTCCCCTCTGCTTCCTTATCCACCTTCCCTGGCAGTGCCCACAACTGGCATCCTTCTGGACAGTGGTCTTTGCCACCACCCACGTGATCACTGGACACTCACTCACCTTACCCCTTTGGTGGGTGTCTTGGGTTATGTTAAAGACATACACAGCTTTTGTCACCGCATCACTGCCATGCTCCTTCTGCTGGCTAAGCATAGGGTCGCCAGGCACTGGGGCAGGAAGCCCACCCCCTCCTCCAAAGCATTGTTGAATGATGTGGCTTAATGCTAGGAACAATTGATTAAGTTTTGGGAACTTATGCCATTGCGCTCCCGTCCCAGGGATATATCAGAGCATTTTTCAGCTTTAATCTGCAGCAGGGTCTCTAAATCACCTTTGTTCGTTACAGCCAGGGATAGAGAATAACCAAGAACAACCAGATGGCTATAGGTGAATGTTCATTGATTTATTATAATTCTTATTGTATCGCACTGTGCTACTTTTCAGCCGTTAATGCCTTTCTTTCAGGGTCTTCCTATTAATTCTGGTTACTCCTCCTACTTTATGTCTATGTACTCCCTATATTGTGCGTCTCTCTTTCTCGCACCGACAACCCGAGCCTGTTCTATAAAAAGTGCCTCTACTGGACATTATAAGCAGCTTAATGTATATGCTTTCTTGATCAAGATTGTGTAACCATAGTGTGCGCCCTGAATGTTCCTCCTGTCGCCTCCTCACCCCATTTCCTCCTCTACCTCCTGCTTTCCCCGCCCTTCCTTCCCAATGCTGTCGCTGTATTATTTATGTTGCAAATGTCAATAAAAGCACGTAAAAAAATAGAATCGGGAAGATACAGGACCCATGCAAATAGGGGGTTTACGTTGTCCTTTAACTACAGAAAAATGAAAGAGAAGAAGAAAGTTGAATCTGTGTTTGTATTGTGGTCATGCAGGGCACTTCGCTCGTGAGTGTACTTTTAAACTGAAGGGGATTCAAAAGAATGTTGCTGTTATGTCCAGTTCGATGCTGGAAAACTAGAGAGCCCAGAGCTGACAAAGGGGTCAACCAGTCCAGTTTGGTAAGCTCCTAATGCAGATCCCCTACTTTTTGGCAAACATTTTGCATAAAGTTCCACAACATTTCGCTATATTTGTTACTTTATGCTTTCAAATCAACAGCAGAAGGTTTTACCAAAACTTTAACTTTCTAGGGATAATGCAAACATTTTTGATCTAGCGTTAGCTCAGCACTTACATATATTTTGTGTTAAAAATAATAGTTAGGACTGTGGATGGTTCTAAGCTCTCTTCTGGAATGATAAAATATAAAACTGTGTCGGAAAATATCGAGAACCCACTTGAGAAAAACAAGAGTTGTTTATGTAGCTAATGATACGCCGAATCTGCGTTTTCAGTTCAAACATATTTAGTGATCCTTTACATGGAGTTATTATTCCAAAGAGCACATGGAGAAACAGCTGACACGTGTTTCGCCCCCTCGCAGTGTGTTTACCTGGGGCTTTTTTAAGGCATTTACGATGTTGGTCAAAGAAAAGTAATTTCTTATTGCAAATAGTCTGTGGGAGGCACTGACTTCCCCCAAGCTTGGTCCTGGCTCAGACTCAGGTCTGATCATATTACTCTCATGTGCAAGAATGAGCATACAAAGTCCTTGACCCTTGATCTCATAGACACACCCAACTTTGGTGCTATTTTAGGGGTCCCTTGGCTTCAGCTTTACATACATGTATTGATTTGTCCCATCGCTTTGTCACCCTGGATTCCCACTTTTGCCAAAACCATTGTTATAAGGAGCTGCAGAAAGTCATGTCTCTTTGACATGCGCAACATTAACTCCAGAATGCACCATTCCGATTCCTATAGAATACTGGGAATTTCATGATATTTTTGATGATCAGAAGGCTACGCAATTGCCTTCCCACAGAGAACATGACTGCCACATAGACTTAATTCTGGACGCAGCACTTCCTTGCAGTCACATCTAAGCTCTCTAGGAGTCAGAGACTAAATACTTGAAGAAATACCTGGATACATTACTAGCCCTGGGATTCATCCACCATTCCACTTTTCCAGCTCTTCATCACTCTTTTTTTTGGTCTGAATAAAAAGGGTGAGTTAAGGGGATGCACAGACTATATGGCCTTGAAGAACAAGTTACTTACCTTCGGTAACGCTTTTTCTGGTGGATACAATAGCTACCTGTGGATTCCTCACCTTCTGAATTCTCCCATGCGCCAGCATCAGATGGAAAATCTTCTTCCCAGCTCTCCACATCCACGAGGGCGTCACAATTGCACGGCTCCACGCGACTCCGTCTCACGTCACTGTGCCAATAAGAGGTCCTCACCGGCGTGCTGATGTCAGTTTCACTCATTTTTGACGTGCCTTTGAGGCGAACAGGTGAACACCAACCTCACAATAGCTCCAATAAATACATATATACATAAAACCACCATGATGCAATAGAATCAAAACCATCATTTATATATACACATAATTACCAAAATCTATATACACTTGTAAAACAAACATCTTATTGTAACCAGACAGGCAACGGGGAGGCGGGTGGGACTGCGAGGAATCCACAGGTAGCTATTGTATCCACCAGAAAAAGCGTTACCGAAGGTAAGTAACTTGTTCTTCTGATGGATACAACTACCTGTGGATTCCTCAACTTATGAATAGAGTCCCAAAGCAGTACCGCACTCGGAGGTGGGTGCCTGTCTGATTAAACCAAGAAATCCTGCAATACAGATCATGCAAAATGGCCGTCCCTCCTAACCTAAGAGTCCAAGCAGTAATGCTTTGCGAAGGTGTGGAGGGATGCCCAAGTTGCTGCCTTGCAAATATCCACAACTGGGACCCCTCTTGCCAGGGCCTAAGTAGCAGACTTAGCCCTGGTGGAATGAGCTCTGATACCCTCAGGGGGAACTTTCTTTGCCAATGAGTACCAAATCTTGATACAAAGAATGACCCACCTGGAGATTGTTCTTTTATGGACTGCTCTGAGGGCTGATCCAGGAGGCAAAGAAAGGCTGACAGAGTAGCCAAATAACCTTTAACTGTAGCCACTGCACAATGCTTCTTTGCTAAATCTAAAGCAAATAATAAAATATCAGAGAGGTGGGCCCTCAAAGGGTCAATTTGCTTTTCTCCACACCAAGCCACGAATTTAGCCCACCTGCCGGCATAAACTGTTTTAGTGGAGTGTCGCCTGGATGATAAAATAACATCCACTACATCTGGTGGGAGAGAAAGAGAACTCAGGTTGCCCCGTTCAATCTCCAGACATGAAGGTGCAGGCTCTGGAGGTGGGGGTGTAGAACCTGCCCCTGCGACTGCGACAGGAGGTCTGCCCTGAGAGGGAGACGGAGCAGAGGGCACAGCGAGAGTTGGAGAAGGTACCTCACCCTTCTTGGCCAATCTGGGGCTATTAAAATGACCTAAGCCCAATCTTGGTGAACTTTCCTCAGAACCCGAGGAATCAAGGGTATGGGGGGAAATGCGTAAAGTAACTGGTTGCACCAAGATATCTGAAATGCATCCCCCAAAGCTCCTTGCACCGGATACTGGAGGCTGCAGAATGACGGGCAGTGCGTGTTCTCCCGAGTGGCAAACAGATCTATCCCGGGAGCACCCCACATCTGAAAGATGTGCAGGACCAGATCTGGATGGAGATGCCACTTGTAATCGGCTGAAAAATGTCGACTGAGAGTGTCCGCATGTACGTTGAGCACTCCGGCCAGATGATTCGCTACCAAGCAAATCCAATGGTCCTGAAGCCAGGACCAGAGTCGCAGAGCTTCTCTGCAGAGAAGATGCGACCCTACTCCTCCCTGTTTGTTTATATACCACATCGCAGTAGTGTTGTCCGTTGGGACCTCAACTGACTGACTGCAAAGGGACGGGAGGAAGGCCTTGAGAGCCAGACGTATCGCCTGCAATTCCAACAGATTGATATGAAAAGTCTGTTCCACTGGAGACCAACGACCCTTGATCTCCAGGTCCCCCAGATGAGCTCCCCACCCTAGAGTGGAAGCATCTGTCATGACCGTGGCCACCGGAGGCGGCAGTGAGAACAGCCTTCCTTGAGAAAGGTTGCTGTTTACAGCCCACCATCGTAGATCTGCTGCAGCGTCTCTGGAAATCGTTATTGACTCCTCGAGATCCCCTTTGTGTTGAAACCACTGCTTGCAGAGACACCATTGGAGAGCCCTCATGTGCCAACGTGCATGAGTGACCAACAGAATGCAAGAAGTGAACAGACCGAGCAGGCGTAGGACCTTGAGGACTGGAACAACCACTCCATTTTGAAACATTGTAATCAATGCCTGGATGTCCTGAATCCGCTGAGGCGGAGGATAGGCCCGATTCAATGTAGTATCCAGTACTCCCCCTATGAACAGGAGGCGTTGAGAGGGCTCCAGGTGAGATTTGGGTACATTTATCGTAAAACCCAGACTGAACAACAACTGAGTTGTCATCTGCAAGTGACGCAACGCAAGCTCTGGAGACTTGGCTTTGATCAACCAATCATCCAGGTAAGGGAATACCGATATCCCCCTCCTTCTGAGACTTGCTCCTACCACTGTCATCACCTTCGTGAAGACTCGAGGTGCTGAAGTGAGACCAAACGGAAGGACTGCAAACTGGTAGTGTTGCGACCCCACCACCAATCGGAGATACTTCCTGTGCGACTTGAGTATAGGGATATGAAAGTAAGCATCCTGCAAGTCAACAGACACCATCCATTCCTCTTTGTTCAATGCCAGACGTACCTGTGCCAGAGTCAGCATCTTGAATTTTTCCTGTTTGAGGAACCAATTCAACATCCTCAGGTCTAGGATTGGTCTCAAATGACCGTCCTTCTTGGGGATCAGGAAGTATCTTGAATAACAACCCTGACACCTTTCCTGCTCTGGAACCAACTCCACAGCACCTTTTGACAACAGGATCTGAACCTCCTGCTGTAACAACAGAAGATGGTCTTCTGAATAAATTGAGGGATGGGGAGGGATGGGAGGAGGAAACTCCTGAAAAGGAAGAGCATATCCATCTCTCACAATGTTCAGAACCCATGAGTCTGATGTAATCAACTCCCACTCGTGGAGAAAAAGACGTAATCTTCCCCCTACAGGAGAAATGTGGTCAAAAATCGGGAGAAAACTAGGGCTGCTTCCCTTGTTGTTGTCCTCCAGAGGAAGAGGATGATTCAGGGTGCGGCTGGGTGGCCCCTCTTGTCCTAACCCTCCCCCCCTCTAAAGGATCGATATGGGAGGCTGGCAGGCTGTTGGACTGTGGACTGGGGTCTCCCACGGTAGACGGCTCCACGCCCAAACCCCCTAAACCTCCGAAAGGACCTGAAAGGGGTAGCAGAGGAGGCTTGCAGATCCAAAGACTTCGCAGTGGCCCAACTATCTTTAAAGCGCTCTAGGGCAGAGTCCGCTTTATCAACAAACAGTTTCTCTCCATCGAAGGGTAAATCCAATAAAGCAGTCTGCACATCAGAAGAAAACCCAGAGGACCTCAACCAAGCGTGCCTCCTGGTAGCAATAGAGGAACCCATTGCCCTGGCCACCGAGTCCGTGGAATCCAGCCCAGATTGGATTATCTGTTTTGCTGCAGCCTGAGCATCAGATAGAAGTTCACCAAACTGACCCTGTACATCCTGCAGCAGGTCAGGAACCATAGCCTTAGTCGAGTCCATCAGGGCGTGTACATATCTACCAAGAACTCACGCTGCCTTGAGAGCCATGCTGCAAGAAGAGAAAGTCTTCTTTGCCGATTGCTCCATCCTTTTGGATTCCCTGTCCGATGGAATCACAGGGAAGGACCTGGAGCAGACCATGTGGAGCAAGAGGCCTGAACAACCAGACTCTCCGGGGTAGGATGTTTCGATAAGAACCCTGGATCTCCAGGTGCCACTCTGTATCTTCTTGCCACAGACCTATTAACAGCAGGTGATGACACAGGCTTCCTCCAAAGCTCTAATATGGGCTCCGTAAGAGCATTGTTGAATGGAAGCAAAGGATCCGCAGAGGTTGTAGAAGGGTGTAGGACCTCCGTCAAAATATTTGTCTTAACCTCTGCAGCAGGCAACGGAAGATCTAAAAAGTTCACCGCCTTCCTAATCACAGTGTGGAAGGAGGCCTCCTCCTCCGTGAACTCCCCTGGTGAAGAAAGGTCCCATTCCCCCTCTTTCAACAACTGCCGTTGGTACTCTTCCTCTTCTAAAAGCCTCAAGGCCTTTCTACGCGACCTGAGTCTGGCCTCCAACCTCGGCGTCGACATAGAATTGGCCGACGTCGATGACACTGGCTTCAAAACTTGAAGACGCGGAACAGGAGAGGAAGGTTGGCTTCGGTCGAATCCATCATCCGGTGTTGGAGTGGATCCTAAAGGCGCCATCCTGTTTGTGCAATATATCCTGTGATTACATGGTCTGCCATCTGTAGTTATTTCCAACAGAGGCCTGCAGTTCATTTCCTGGTTTGGCATAGTCTTTGCACATCTTTGGACATTGGCACTCGACTCTCATCTGCCTATTAACCACAAACCGGTGGGCAGACAAAGTGAGTCTATCGAGTACTAGAACAGACATTGCAATGTCTTTTAACTTCAACTCTCAAGGAATGAGAGTCTTTGATACCTTTTGTAGAGTTTGCTACCTTTTTTGGAGTTTGCATACAGCAATTCACAGCAGTGGGCCACCAGGGTATCTCTTTTCCATTGTGTAACAGGCATCAATCCACAAATGCAGTCTTAAAATATTGTACGTACATTTAAAAATTTACCTACAATACAAGAGTTTCTAAACAAACTCGCTGAGTCTCAGCAAGAAGTATTACTACAATTATGGTAGACTACGTTTAACATGGAAAGACATGCTAATAATCATTGTTGACTACCAGCAGAGTACAAAATAAACCTTAACACTCTAGAGGGAAAGGGTGATTGTGTAAGCAAAGAAACGCTGAAAGGGCTTACAAAGAGCCCTTAACTGTTGCAACTGCACAGCCTTGCTGTGCCAAGGAAACTGCAAACTGCAACATATCAGACAAAAGGGACTTTAAGTGGGGGGGAGGGGGGTCTATAGAATTCTCCTCACATCACTTTCCAAACTCAGCCCATCTGTCAATATAAACCAACTTGGTGGAGTGTCTTCTGGCTAATACAATAACATCCACCACATCAGGGAGAAGAGAAAAGAACTCAGGTTGCCCTGTTCATTCTCCAGGCATGTAGGTGCAGGCTCTAGAGGTGGAGGTGTAAAACCTGCCCCTGCGAGAAGAGGTCTAGGGAGATGGAGCAGATGGCAGAGTGAAAGGTGAAGGTCTGTGTGCCACACTCCTGGGCTATTAATATGAGTTGGTCCCATCTTGGCAGATATTCCTCAGAACCTGAGGAGTATGAGGGGACGCATAAACAAGATGGGAGCTCCACTCCATTTGAAACACATCCTCCAATGCTCCCTGAAGGCTGCAGAATGACTGGTAGTGCATGTTTTCTCCAGTTGCAAAAAGGTCTATCTGAGGGGTCCCCTAGAGCTGAAAAATGTGAAGAACTGAAAAATGTCAGCTGAGACTGCCCTCACGCATGTTGAGAACTCTGGCCAGATGATTTGCTATAACACTAATCTGATGATCCTGAGCCGAGGACCAGAGCCGCAGAGCCTCTCTGCACAAAAAATATCACCTTACTCCTCCCTCTTTGTTTAGTACCACATTGCAGTAGTATTGTCTATAAAGAGACCTGCACTGACCGACCGTAAATGGAAGGGAGGAAGTCATTGAGAGCCAGAGGTATCACCCACAATTTCAATAGATTGATATGAAACAATTGTTCTTTTGATTTCCAAATCCCCAGATGACCGCCACACCCCCTACAGTAGAGGTATCCGTTATCACTGTGGCCTCGGGGGGTGGTGTGCAAAACGGCTTCCCTTGTTACAGATTGTCAGCCACACCCCACCATCGAAGATCCATTGCAGTGTCTTTGGAGATCCTGACAGTCTCTTTTAGATCCCCGTTGTGTTGAAACCACTGCCTGTGGCAGCACCACTGGAGGGCCCTCAGATGACCAACAGAAAGCTAGTGAGACATAGCAGGTGCAAGACCTTCAGGGCTGGAACCATAGCTCCATTCTGAAACATTGAAATCATAGCCTGAATGTCTAGAATCCTCTGAGAAAGAGGGTAAGCTTGATTCACCATACTGTCCAGTATTGCCCCTGTGAACAGGGTGCGCAGATAGGGCTCTAGGTAGGACTTGGGCCTGTTGATAGAAAAGCCCAGGTTGAACAACAACTGAGTCGTCAAATGCAAGTGATGCAACCCCATCTCTGGAGACTTAGCTTTGATCAATCAATCATTCAGATAAGGGAATACGGGTACTTCCTACCTTCTGAGATGTGCTGGGACCAGCGCCATCACCTTCGTGAAGACTTGAGGTGTGGAAGTAAGACCAAATGGAAGGAGCCCATGAAGCACAGATGCATCCTATGTGATTGCAGTATGGGGATGTGAAAATACGCATCCTGCAAATCGACTGAGACCATCCACTCTTCCTTCTCCAGTACAAGAAGCACCTTCGCCAGGTCAACATTTTGAACTTTTCCTGCTTGAGGAACCAATTCAAAATTCTGAGGTCTAGGATCAGACGTAAACAACCGTCTTTTTGGGAAGTACCGGTAATAGCATCCCTGACCCTTTTCCTGCTCTGGGACCAACTCTACTTCACCCTTTTGGAGAAGAGATAAGACTTCCTATTGAAGAAGCAGAAGATGGTCTTCTGAACAAACAACTTCCAGAGGAGGAAAAGGCTGGGGAAAATATCAAAACACTAGGGTGCCCCCATTTTCTACAATATTTAAAACCCACTGGTCCGATGTTATGGATCTCCATTGTGGTAGAAACTAGGACGCCTGTCGTCCCACTGCCAAAGCATGCTCTAAGATGGCAAAACTAGGGCTGCTTTCCTGTGACGTTGGCCAGGGAGGAAGAGGAACAGGATGGCTGGTGGGTGGCTCCTTGCTGTCTACCTCTGCCCTACCCCTCATAACTTCTATAGAGGGGATTTGGCAGCTCTTGTTGCTCCTGCTGCCTTCCTCGAAAGAAGGAGCTCCTGCCAAACCCACAGTACCTTTGAAACTTTGAAACTGCCTATAATCCCTTGACTATGGTTAAAGTCCAAAAGATCTTGCCCCTTCCCTTGTTATCTTTGAATCTCTCCAGGGCAGAATCGGTTTTGGTGCCAAAAAGTCTCCACCCATCCAAAGCAAAGCCATTTAGGTTTGGCACATCCAGTGAGAATTCAGACTCTCTCAGCCATGTGTGTCTTCTTGTAGCGACTAAAGTCAGCCTTGCTCTTGCAAACAAATCAGCCATATCCAGGCTCGACTGAATGATCTGGTGAGCAGCAGCCTGGCCGTATGTCAGCAGCTCAGAAAAATGGCCCTGAATATCCTCCAGTAACTTTAGAAACATTGCTTTAGCTGAGTCCATCAAAGCATGGATGTATGAATGTACCGTCCCAACAAACAAGGTGGATTGGTTGACTTAGGAGCCATACTACCAGAAGAAAAAAACTTTTTCATAAACTGGTCTATCTTCTTTGACTCCCTGTCTGCTGGGGATATCGGAAAAGACCCAGGAGAAAGCTTGTACCACCAAACTCTCAGGTGAAGGATGAGTGGATAAAAACAAAGGGTCTCCTGGAGCAGGATTGTATCTCCTCGCAATTGGTTTGGATACTGCAGAGGATGACATGGGTTTCTGCCAAATTTCTACAATTGGCTCAGCCAATGCCTCATTATAAGGTAATAAAGGTTCTGATGTGGAAGAAGTAGAAGCATTCCAGTTAACAAATTAGACTTCAGCTCAGTTGATGGAAGAGGCAATTCCACCATATCAGCCGCAACTGCCTTCCTTATTACTGAATGCTATGATGTGACTTCCAGCGGAGGAATACCTTTTGGAGATGAAAACAATTCCCTTTGAACCCACCTGCCACTTCTAAGCCTTCGAAATCTGGATCCAGTGACACTATTTATTCCTCTTCCATTCCACCTGGTCCAAAAGGATACTGTTCCTATTCAAGAAGTCTCTGAACTTTTATGTCTCAACTTCAACAATGGCGTCAGTGAAGCCAGTACCAGCGTCGGTGATGTCTGTAATGGTGCTGGTGACTTAGGCACCTGTGTACAAGAGGTTAAAGGAAATGGAGTTGAACGATGCAACGCCTGAGCAGATTCAGCCAAAGTCAGAGAGGGAGCAACTGGCGCTGGTGAGAACTGTTGAACTTCTACTGATGAAGGAGTAGCCTTTCTTGGCACCGGAGTCGGCCAGGAAACCTGTGCCATCGGCATAGAGGGCATAAGCTGCACCTGCTGATACTGCCCAGGAAATCCTCCTAAGGAATCTGATAGCCCATGGGGCCTGAAGCGCGCACCAGGTAGAGTCATCTCCCTGCTGAAAATGCTGTACATGGCATTTAAAACATTTGAAGTATCATATCCTGGAGCAGGAAAATATGGATACGCCGGCTCCTGTTAAGGAGGATGAGGGGATACAGCAGGAACTGTATCTATTTCTGGCTCCAGTTCAGGACGTCCAGGCGAAGAGGGTGGTGGTCGCAGACTTGAAGGTGATGCCCACCGGAGACAGAAATGGACCCACCTCATGTCGATCTTTACTTGACCTCAAACGAGGTAATACTGACTCATCTCTTCATGAAGAATGTTGGAAATTATGATGCTGCTTCTTCTTATGCTTCCTCTTGGCTGAATTTGAGGAATGGGAAGACGGCAACTTCAAACGAGGACAAGACTTTTGACATTCTCTCTAATCTCGTCTCGCCTTGGCCTTGAAGAGTTTTGTCTCTCTCTTCTTCAACAATTTGGGGTTTATCTTTTCACAAGACG
This sequence comes from Pleurodeles waltl, assembly GCF_031143425.1. NCBI lineage: Eukaryota > Metazoa > Chordata > Amphibia > Caudata > Salamandridae > Pleurodeles > Pleurodeles waltl. The sequence continues at coordinate 601,476,217 of NC_090445.1, forward strand.
AACAAGCGCTGATGTTGTGGTCCAAACTTAGACATTAAAGACAGTCGTCATGAGGATCCGTGATTGACATTTGACCCTCCCATTCCCTGCATGGTTTAAAACCAGATTTCCTCAGTGAAGACATTTTTTCCTGGAACAACGTTGCAATATCCAGAAAAAAATTGTCAAAAGACTTGTGATTCTCTAGAGAGCCTATGAAAAAACTGTTATGTGTTCAAGGTGTGTAAAAAAAGGAACTGATGAGGTCTTCTTATGGCTCCAGTGATGTCACATGAGGTCACTTGCGGAGCCATGGGAATTGTGACGTCCTCATTGATGTGGGTGAGCTGTCAAGTAAAGTTGCCGCATTGGGGATATTCAAAAGGTGAGGAATTAGCAGGTAGAGGTATCCATCCGAAATTACATTTTCAAGGTGAATTTTTACTGAATGGACTGTTTGGGTAATGTTTTGGGTGAGAAATACAATTTGAATAATTACATATAATTTTCAATAATTTCACATGATTAGCCTACAGCAAATTATGTGTGTTGCACATGCACTGATTCTTTTGATTTCTGAGTAGCTCATTCATTTTGACCAATTCACTTCTTTTGCTTCAAATGAGCTTTTACTTCCTATCACATCTCTATAATAATTGGAGCTAGACCATTCTAAGGCGGACCTTTTTGAGACTCCTTTGTTGGCCATGTTACAGCTGCTTTGCATTCAGCTCACAAATCCTTTTGAACAATAATTTCAAACAACAAATTCAGATCTAATCAAGCACCTTTGAAATCATCACTAGTCTCTCCACCATTTATCTGGTTCTTTCCTAACTTTTGGAAAATATGTCATAAATGGAAGAGATCTGGTCTTTTCCAAAGGACATGTACATAAGCCCCATCATGCACCTCTTGGAAAGAGAATTCATACACAACCATTTCCATTTCAGGTTCACTCACACTTGTTTCTTTTTCTTCTTCACCTCTTTGCTTTTGACACTTGGCTCCCCCTCATTTTCCATTTATGTTTTTATTTTCTTAAATCTTGCCAATCTTTTATACAAGTAATTAATTCTCTATTATATGCGTGTAGGCGTAACAAACCCATTTTGTTTCTGTGCAATATTTTAAATATAAATAATTGTTACATTTATCTGCTAAATCTTTAAATCTAACGTATGCTTCATGCACACATCTAGCTGCTTCTTTACTCAGGTATTTCAATGGATACTCACTGCATACAGTCAGTCTCTATGTGCCAATAGTAACCTGCAAACGTTCTCCAAATTCAGTTTTTTACTGCTGAACATTGATTTCCCTCCAACCTGTTTACCTCTCTGTGTTTGAGTAACAGTTGTAATAGTGGCAATAATAGGAACGGTTGTATCAGCAGTGGGCGAAACCACAGGAGCAGTAAATATCCCACTAAGTCCTGCTACACTCACAGGTGGTGCACTTTGCGTCCCCGATGCATATGTACTCATGCACGGTTCTCCTAAATCCTGAGTAGATGATTTAGGTATTTATGGATCCTCAGTATATAGAGGAGGTCTTGAAACTAATAACTCACCTAAAAAATTGTCCTCCTCGTCTGAATTATTCCGCATATTTTTCTCTTCTTTTCCCTCCTCATTTTTATTATCATTTTTATTGCTAACTTTTGTTGTGTCTGTTTTGTTAATCATTGCAGGGAATGGACCCACTTCCAACATTGTATCTTCTCTCAATGCTCTTTTCTACATTCCACGTTTTATTTTAACCAATGACTTACAGCAATTCTAACACAGCTCTTCATTCTCTTTTATTCCTTCTCAATCACTATATCACTATATAATCCCACTCATTCAGGGCTTTGAACTGTACAGGCCCAAATTGTGGTTTTCTTTCATACATCACATGCATCAGATGCTCATGCTTCCTCACACTGAAAGTACCCTCCAAATTAAATCTTACGTCCTCCTCAACATATGTTAACTAGCCCCATTACTTCAACCACATACATGTATGAAGTCCTGGATTTAAGATAAACTCTTAGGCAGAGGAATTTGCCAGATGAATCCTATCTCCTTTTACAATGCATTACCCATTTTCACCCAGTCTAACTCTATACAATCCATGTGATAGTAACAACAATAATCTTCCAATCACCGGTTGACTATATTAAGTATTAAGCATTCACAGCATGACTTACAGCAACTGACCAATTCCAACACAACTTGTGATGTCTTACCAATCACAGAGTGGTTCGCTGTGTCAATCGACCAATTGCAGCACTGCTCAATATGACGTAAGGCTATCAGCACTGCAACACAATTCAAACAAAATAATTTCTTGTTTGCATAACCTAAAATACGAAAAGGAAAATCAGTCTCAGCAAAGGAACAAGAATAGTACCCCTGCTGCACTATCAGTCATAATAGAAAAGGTTCTCTCACAGCGTAACCCACCTTTGATCAGCGTGTTTACTCATGTACACCAAAAAATGAACATCCACCAAGCTAGGTTAATATGCATTTAACTAGTAAACTCTGGTAAGCAAAGGAAATTCTCTCCCTATCCTAGTGCGACTATGATGCCTCATGATACACACCTCTACTTTTGTGACAAGTTCTACAATATGAATATATCTAATGATTTTAGATTTTAGACAGATCAGTTTGTCCAAACCAATAGAAAATTGCAACGAGTCTCAACAATGCAGTATTTTCAAAGTATTTCATCCTAGAATTGCAACACAGTTATTAAATATACCTAAACAAACCTGATAATAGGCTTCAACAATTTGACATAAAAAATAATGGCAAAATCATTAAAATCACAATAGCTAAGACTCCTAATAACCCACAAATCAAAGTTGCATAACCAAAGAGCTCTCACATGGTATAATACATAAGACCACAATAATTCATGCTCTCAAACTACAAGTATCACTCAGTCACAATCTATTCTAATTCATTTGGCCTACTAATACTCACACACCATTACCCAGGAACAGTTCTGGAACACTGGAACACTACCAGTAATCCATTTAGTCCAGACCATAGAAACCAATACTGTAGGCAGACTGCAGATTTCAGGAAAATGTCATCTCTAGATATTATCTAGTCTTTTGCCTTCGTATTGTCCACTTTCCCCACAATACTGTTGATGCTCTCTCATTAGATAATCTAAAGAAAAAGTGAAGTGCCTGGGATCGTGTGGCAGTGCTGTTCTCAGGAACATATGAAGAAACATGGCCCTTTTAGATTAGATCTAGACAGCAAACCAAACACTCAATCAAAAAAGCCCTCTGGAGACAAGTAAAAGATAGGAACCATGGTTTTATGTGGAAAATTAAGTTGTAGGTTGACTGAGATGTGAGCCCTGGTCAAGCAGCAACTATAATACTTGTCATGGTGAGGCACAAGCCAACCCTGAATTAACCTGTGCTTACACCTCTGGTATCTTGGCACAGAGCAGTCAGGCTTAACTTAGAGACAATGTGTAAAGTATTTGTGCAACACTTGAAATAGTAATCAAGTGAGAACGCCACACAGAAGTATCCCCAGATACCAAGATAGAAAAATTGAACTTTCATTAATAAATAAAACGAGATCAAAACGAAAAAAATTTAGTCAGTTGAACCAGAGACATGCGATTTCAAGATTTTAGTAAAAATGTCACCGTAAAGCACAAAGCACAAACTGCACATATCTCGTCGTGCTGGACTGCGACAAAGTAACAAGTTTGACCAACTGTGATGGAGTGCGGGATGGCTACAGGGATGCAGTTAGGCCAGCTAAAAAAATACCTTAAATCCTGGTTTCGAAGCATTGCGAGGATCTGAGTCGAAGATGCACTGTGCAGCCGAAGCAATGCATCACTTCCGAGATGTAGAAAGGCTGAAGAATGAGGGCCTGCATTGTCGGCAAGGATAACGTTGACCGGACATGCAATGCGAAGTCCGGTGGCGATGATGCAGCATGCAGACGGGGCAAAGTGTTGGTTTCCTGAAGAACTGCAAGGCAACAGTGCTGAGTCCGTCACATAGTTGAGACGGCAACTGAAAAGAAATGCGATGGCCTGTGTCAAGGATGCATCACGCAGTGCCGGTTCTGAAGGCTTTGCAGGCTGAAGCTGAGATGCATCCGTTCTGTTTGGGACTGCGATACACATCAGAGGCTGGCAGACCACCGTGAGGCCAATTCCAAGGATCCAGGACTGGAATGGCACCACTTGGTAGGGTAGACTCACAGATCGCAGAGTCCAGGTGCAGGTGCAAGGTTGTGGAAAGCCTGTTATGTGCCTGAGGCTTGAGATCAGGAGGCCACGCGACTAGCCCTTGGATTCATTCTGGGTTGAAGAGTTGCAGGTCCAGTCCTTCTCACCAGGGCGAGAGGTCAGCAGACAGCTGGCCAGCAGAGCATGGCAGCAGTTCATGCAAAGCAGCAGTTCAGCAGATTAGCAGTCCTTTCAGCAGCTCAGCGGTCATTCTTCAGGCAGAATATCCACAGGTCCAGAAGTGTACTGAAGTGGTGGTGTCTGAGGGCCAGTATTTATACCCAGTGTGCCTTTGAAGTGGGGAGAAGCTTCTAAAGGAATCCCTCTGAAGTGCACATGAGTCCTGCTCTCTTGGCCCTGGCTCCAGACTTACTATAGGGGGTATGCAGCCATTTGGGTGGAGAAGGGGCACAGGCTAGTCAAGTGCAAATGGGGCTGGGCCCAGCTCCTCTCTCATATCCTGCCAGTGATGGCCTGTCCTTTAACACCTAAGCTCCCCACTGTGTGTAGCTGTGTAGGAGAAATACAAAAAGCCCCAGATGTAGTACTAAACATTGTAGCTTTTCCTCACTGTATGCATGCATCAAACGTTTAGGGTGAGGAACCTTGTCTTATCAGCAGAGGCCATGGGGTCAATAGGCAGGTTGTTCTGCTGGCGCTACTGGACAAGGAAAAAAGAGGGGGGTTTCCCAGGACATCTCAGTGCATCCTGCTATGGGTGGTATGGGATATACAGCCTTGGTCAGATCACTGTATGAGGAATTGTGGGGACCGGGAGAATGAACAAATACAACATGTGGGGCTGTCACCTGGAGAAGGACATATCAGGGGTATTGCCCTGGCCCACCCATACCTGTCTGAAATAAACCTGGACTTTTCATAGCTTGTGGACTTTTGAATTAGGAATTCCATGTTGATGGCCTCTATCCCTTTAACCAGGAGCCTGCCGTAGGAGAGGGAGCATGGCCAGGGGTCGAAAAAGAGAGCTCCAGTGATGACACAAGTGCAGAGGAGGTGACCCCGGAAGAAGACATTGGACGGGGAGAACCGCATTGAAGGACCATGCCTGCTGAGGGAATCCAGAGCTGCCTCGAGGTGGGGAAAGAGATGCCACATCCGACTTCCAGAGAAGTGCAGAAGGAAGCTGTCTAGAAACCCCACCTGGACAGAGGAGAAACCTGCTCTTGGAGGAGCTTGGCTCTTGCAGGTGCGTGCAAGGGTACGAGTCTGGGAAGGGGGAAGTAACCGCTTCACAGAACCTCTGTGAGGATTAAACAGGTGGCGGCCGCACATTGTGCTCCTTTTTGTTTATTGTGCATAGAAGTCTGTTTCTACTAATAGAGTACGGCAATACCTAAAAAGGTGCCAAGTGGAGGAGAATGCAGGCATAAGGCATCTGAATAAAGATGGAGAACATAGTGCACCAGCTTATGGCGGGTCAACAGAAGCTAGAATGGGCCATAGAATGACATATAACAGCCGCTGATAATGACCGGACCGTACTTAATATTGCCATTAAGGCTCATGGAGAGCACTTGACCAAGAAGACGTGAGGGACAGTTTCTATTAACCACCGGCCAAGGCAGGACCAGTGATGCTTCTAGAGAAAAATATGGCTGGTAAAGGTCCTGTAGCTTTTTTGCTGAATTTGAAACAGGCCTACAGGGCTAGCTGATGGCCAGCCAAGGGATGGCCTTTTATCTTGCTCCTCTATTGACAGCCCAGGCAGTGTATCAGACCACACATGTGGATGGGGCCACGCCTTATAGAGAAATAAAGAAGGTCATATTGGAAAGACTGGGGGTGTATGATGAAACCCTGAGAGTTGGGTTCAGGAAAGAAAAAGGTGCAGAAGGAGACACCCCAAAAACCATTTTCTTTAAGATGAAAGATCCCGCAGACAGGTGGCTGAAACTCCTTGAATTCAGTAAGGAAGAAACAATGGTAAAAATATATGTGGAACAGTATATGGAAGCACTGGCATATTACATGCAGAAATGGTTGCTTCAGTCTGCAGGGCTGACCCTAGAACAAGCTATAGGACAAGCTATAGGAATGGCAATCACGTTTCCTCATGCCCAAAATCGTATAGCTACAGACAATAAGAAAGGGGCCAGACCTGTCCATCCATCATCTGCTGACAAAACAGAAAAGAACCTGATAGGATAATGTATGAATCCGTGAAAGTTAGGCCTCATAAATCCAAACCGAGTTTCAACAACAGACCTCAATGCTATGATTGGGGGGGTGGCGACATATAGCCAAATTCTGCAAACAGAAGAAACCTGAAGAAGAACCCATGGATGTCAGTTATATTCCCTGGTCCATATACTTCACTCAGGAGATGAGACCCTGCTTCTACGTGAGTTTGATTGTCAATGATAAATGGGTAAAACTCTATTGGATTCAGACTCCAGACAGTCCATGATTAAAGATGAGCTGGTTTTCCTTTCCTTTCTCAAATTATTCCTAATAGGAAGGGGGGATTCGCTGTGTGCATGGAGACAACAAAATATGTCATGTAGCCAAATTAACAGTAAAAAACCAGGGCAGTCGAAAATCCTTGTTTACCCTACTAAACAAAGCATCCCTGCAAAATGCCTGGCAAAATTCCAAAACTAGGGAAGGAAAGATAAATAGAGTCCATTCCAATTTTGTTATACTCAAGGGGCTTTTATACAGACTCGAAAAAAAGAAGGAGCGCACCCAACTGCTAAGTCCCCTAGGCTTTAGGGACCATGTTTTGTTTTATGCACACTCCCACCTATTAGCTGGACGAACAAGTTACTTACGTTCAGTAATGCATTATCTGGTACAGGCTATAGCTAGCTGCAGATTCCTCTCCTTTGAATTTCCCAGGTGTCAGACTGGATTCAGAAACTTTTGGTGAACAGTACTCCTGTGCACCATTGGGTGGTTTAGTTCTGTTCCAGAGGCATCGTCGGCATCGTTGGTGCCGGAAGTGACATCGCGGTCACTTATATAGGCACACCTATACCTGAGGACATCTGTTATTTTTCACGTCTTTCTCTGCCAGGAACACGGAGCATGAAGTGGACAGACAGATGTGTGTCCAAAGAAGGGCCCTGAAAGGGATTATCCCTCACCCTAGAAATCTGTCCACAGAGAGGGGAGGCATGGGTAGTTGTAAGGAATCTGCAGCTAGATAGGTCCTTATTATGACTGTGGCAGTCCAAAGACCACCAGGGCCGCGGTGGCAATCTGACCAACAGGTCGGCTGTGAAAACCACCACATTACAAGAGTGGTGGTTTGGCCTCTGCCAAACCGCCACATCTCCACTGGTACCTCCAGAGCAGTAGGACAGCCAGCCTAGAGGATAGCACCTCCGAGCCGGTGGTCCTCTGAAGACTGCCAGTGGTATTATGAGTCGCATTTCCTCCAGGGTTTCTGCAGCTGTAGCACCTCCACAAAAACCCTGGCGGAAAGGTGTCTGGGGACAGGAAATTCCCTTCCTGCCAACAACAGACTACACCCCTACCCCCAATTCGATTCCATGTCCCCCCACCATCTATGACAGCACCCTCCTGCCCCACCCCACCCCGCCCTGCCCGCATACACGCACACACACACACCCCGCATACAAGCATTCACCAACACACATAAATACACTCATTCACTCACACCAACAGACACGCATTCACACACGCTTTCAAACATACATACACACATGCATACACAATACATTCACACACGCAGACATTAACCCACTAACACACGCACACAACACCCTCCTACCCCCTCCCCTTTCGGATGATCGACTTACCTTGTCCGGTGAGGAGGTCGTCAGCCAGGCAAAGGGACCCAACGATTCCACCGCCTGAAGTGCCCTGCCATCAGGACACACACCATATTATTGCTCGTAATACAGCAGGCGGACTCCTTTTGGCGTGGCGGTGATGACGATGGAAGTGCCTCTGCACTGCTGACCGCCAGCACGACTGCTGACGGATTTCCGCCAAAATTGTGGCAGAAACCTTCAGTAGTCATGATATGGCAGTCTTTTGGTGCGTGCGGTTTTGGCGGTCTTAGGAAAAGACTGCCAAAGTAGTAATGAGGGCCATAGTCTCTACCACATAATGTATGACCAAAGGTAAGCAACTTGTTTATCTGATAGAGACTTCTAGCTGGAGATTCCTTACATTTGAAGAAATACCAAAGCCATATCCTCTTGGCGGCGGGCTGTAGACAAATGTTCTAAACTAGAAAGTCCTGCAGGACTGACCTGGTGAGATGCCTGTCCCTGTGGACCTCACTGTCAAGGCAGTAGTGTTTGGCAACGTGTGTGCCCTGATGCCTACGTTGCTGCCTGGCAGATGTCCAGGACTGGGACTCCACGAGCTAACCCTGTGATCACAGCTTTTTCTCCTGTAGAATGGGCCCTTAAGCCCTCAAGACGCTGCCTTTTAGCCAGGGAATTGCAGATCTTTACAAAGCACGAAATAGGTAGCTTCTGTACTGCCCAACCTTTTTTCACTCCAACATACCCCACACAGAGTTGGTTGTCGCCCAGAATTCTTTTTTGTGGTCAAGGTAGATCAACAATGCTCATTTTGGGTCTAGACAGTGGAGTCACTCCTTTTCTTTAGAGGGATGTGGAGTAGTGTAAAAGGTGGGCAGGGTAACAGACTGCCCAAGATGGAATAGGGTCACCACCATTGGCAGAACATTGGTCCTGGTGAGAAGCAGCACTTTGTCTGTGATCAGAGATAGATAAGGAGGCTTGGATGATAAAGTCTGCAGCTCACTCACCCTCCTGGCAGATGTTATTGCCACTAGGAAAACTGCCTTGATGGTAAGCAGCCAGAGGGGACAAATATGCAGTGGTTTGAAGGGAGCATACAGGAGGTATGTGAGAACTAAATTAATATCTGACTGAGGTATGATAAGGGGCATTGGGACAAACATATGTACAAGCCTTTTGAGAAAACTATTTACAATGGGGTACTTAAATAAAGAGGCAGCCGCAGGAAAGTGGACAGAGCAGAGTGATAACCCTTAAGAGGGTCTAGAGCAGAGCCCTGCTGGGCAAGGGTAAGAATGAAGAGAAGAATATCAAAATGAGGCGGAAAGAGGATAAAAAGACTATACATATTTTAGAAATGTTGGCCATCGGCAGGCGTATACTATTTTAGTGGAGGAACACCTGGCTGCCAAAATAACCTTACAGACTTTGGGAGGAAGGTCAAAAGCTTTCAACTGTCATCGCTCAATCTCCACTCAAGGAGGCGGAGAGTTGACAGGTTCAGGTGGAGGACCCTCTCTTGCTGCTGCGACAGAAGGTCCTCCCAAAGGGGCAGCCTGTTCCATGGATTGGTGCTCATTTTCAGAAGCTCGGGATACCAGACTCTCTGTGCCCAGTCCAGACCCACAAGGAGGACTTGGGCTCGGTCATTTGTGATCTTCTTGAGAACTCTGGCCAGAAGTGGTATGGGTGGAAAGGCGTACAGGAGGACAGAACTCCACTCAAGATGAAAAGTATTGCCGAGCGACTGCCACGGTGGAAACTCCAACATGAAATACTACTGATATTGCACATTATTTTTGGAGGTGAACAGATCTAACCAAGGCTGTCCCCACTGCGGAAAGAGTCCTTGCACCACCTCTGAATGGAGACGTCACTTGTGATTAACTAGGCACTGATGGCTAAGTTTGTCCGCCCTGGTGTTCAGAGAACCTGACAGGTGTTGAACCCCCAGGAATATGCCATGCTGTTCCAGCTCTATTCAGGGACGCAGGGGCCTCTTGAGATAGGGTCCACGACCCCACCCGGCAGTACCACATGGTGGTGGTGTTGTCCGTGAACACCTGCACTATCTTCCTCTTGAAAGAGGGAAGAAATGCTTTCAATGCCAATTGGATCACTCAGAGCTCCAGCAAGCTGATGTGGAGTCCGGATTCCACCGGAGACCAAAGCTCCCTGATCTCCACCTCTCCCAGATGGCCGCCCCATCCTAGGAGTGACGAATCTGTCACCGCTGTGAAATCTGGTTGGGAAAGAGAGAGAAGTGTGCTTTTGACCCAATCGTGATTCTTTAACCACCACTATAGGTCTTTTGCAGTTCCCTTTGAGATCTGGACCATGTAGGAGAGATTTCCCTGATACTGCACCCACTATAACTTTAGGTCCCACTACAGTGCCCACATATGCCATCTGGTATGATTCCCCAGCAGGATGCAGAAGCCATAAGGCCCAGCAGCCTCAGAGTCATTCTCAGGGTGGGACATCGATATCATAGCCTGAATATCCTAGACTCGCTGCTCGGGAGGATAAGCCCAAAACTGCACTGTGTCCAGAACTGCTCCAATAAAAGGGAGCATCTGAGAAGAAGTCAGGTATGACTTCAGCACATTAATACTGAACATGAGCGAATGCAGGAGGTCCACCTAAGTCTGAAGGTGGGAGACGACAGCCTGCGGCGAGCTCGCCTTCATCAGCCAGTTGTCGAGGTAAGGGAGGACTGAAATTCCTGACCTGTGCAGATGAGCTGCGACCACCGCCATCACCTTGGTGATCATCTGAGGGGCTCTGGTAAGGTCATAGGGGAGCACAGTGAACTGAAATTGCTCATGGCCTACCTTCAACCGCAGGTAATGCCTATGGGAAGGCAGGCTGGGAATGTGAAAATACACATCCTGCAACTTCAATGCTACCAACCAGTGACCTTGGTCTAGGGCAGACAAGACCTGAGCCTCTTGAGCTTTTGAGGAAAAGATTGGCGGTTCGGAGAATAGGGCAAAGACTCTTTTTTGGAATCAGAAAGTGGCAGGAATAACAATCACTGCCTACTTCTCATATCATAACCCTCTCTATAACTCGCTTTTCCAAGACAGCTATAACTTCCTCTCAGGGCAAAGACAGATGATCCTCTGCCATCCGCTCCTAAGTTGGCGGAATAGGAGGAGTGAAAGATTGGAAAGAGAGGGAGTAGCCCCTCCGAATAATCCACTCCAATCCAATGTAATCCAATGTAATGGACTGCGAGTGGAAGAAATGATGTTGGATTCTCCCTCCAACTGGGCACTCATGGTCATAAAGAACCAGGACTAGGAGGGCCTAGAGGCTGCAACTGCCAGCTATCAGGCCTACAGGGTCAGAATGCACCACGTCCACGCTCTCACACAGTTTGGGCAGCCTGTGCAGGATGGTGGCTGGCATAGGGCAGGCGAGGTAGCATGCCCCTTCCGTGGCCACAAAAGGGGCAAAAAGCAGACTGGGAGCGGGTGTCACTGAAAGGCTCAAGGACTTAGATGTAGCATGCAAGTCCTTGAAGTGCTCCAGCGCCAAGTCTGCTTTCTCTCCAAAGAGACCGGCATGTCCATGAGGTTAGCCTGGACAACCTCTGAAAAGGCAGGTGCTCTCCGCCAGGCATGACACCTCAAGAACACTGTCGAGGAAACCATTCTGCCAAATGAGTCAGTCGTAGCCAAACCACACCTAATGGTGAACTTTGCTGTCTGTCCCATCTTTTACTGCTTGGAAGAGGATAGCCCTGGCCTCATCCAGGACCTATTGCAGCACTTGCACAACTGTATCCCACAAGGTACGGGAATAGCAGCGCAAGGTGCATGCACTGTTCACCAACTGCAATGCTAGGCTTGTGGAAGAAAACATTTTCTTGCCTAAGCTATCCAGCCTCCTGGGTTCCCTGTCTAGGCGAGCGACAGGGAAGGGGGCATGGGAAGTTGAGGTTTGGACTACCAAGCTCTCGGGGTGGGATGTTGGGTGAGGAAACTAGGATCACCCGGGCCAGGGCGATGTGCAATTGTCCTGTTCACAGGAGTCCCTGTGCTGGGCTTGGACCACGTTCCCAGCAGAACAACAGTTAGTACTTCATTTAATTGCAATAGTGGTTCAGATGAGGAAGACCCAGGCTGAAACACTTCTGTCAAGAGGTTAGTCTTGAACGCCACAGAGTGAAGTTCAAGGTAAAGAACCTCCACTGCCATCTTCACCACCAATGCATAAGATGCTCCCTCCTCCGTAGCCACGGTAGATGGAGAGAACAAGCCAGTATCTGGGAAAGTGTCCACTCCTCTGGCATCACCTAATTCTTCATACCAGTCCAATTAAGTTGTGGTCTCTAACTGGTATTTTAAAGGGTCCAGTGACAGCTCCCACTCTTCCTCATACCTTGCTGCTCCGCAAAATGCTCAGGCAATGATTTAGGAGCAGTGGGCCCGGCTGGGGACAGAATCAGCGTTGATCGTCATCGTTCCTACTCTGAGTCATCGGGGATGAGAATGGAGCTTGCGCTGCTGGTGGGCGCCGATGCTGTCAAGAGCATTTGGATCAGTACCAGAGGTCATGGTGGCATGACTTGCGCCGATCTGAGACCAGATCCGTGAGACCCCATCTAAGCCATCAGCATAGAACCTTATGAGACCCATGAGGCCTGAAGGCACACCAGAGGGGTCGGCCCACTCCAATATGAGGCGCGTGACCTCGTAGAAGTCTTTTAACTGAGCAGGGGTCACTCCGGTCCCAGAAAGGAGGGAAGTGCAGAGTCGGCCCTGTCAACAGGTCTGCAGAACTTAGCCTGGAACGCTGATGTTCCTCACTCGTCGCTTCAGCCGACGGACCAGGTAGAGTCAGTTTAGACTTCTTCTTGTGCCTCTTTCTCGAGTCTCCCAAGGACCTTGAGTAGGAGGACTTGGGGCTCCTGTAGTGGTCCAGTGACCTTCTCGATCAGGATCAATATCTTCTAGGAGTCACTCTAGCTGGTGTCGACCACTGGGCCACAAGAAGCTTTAGGGACCTCTCCATCAAAGTTTTTGGCACCAGAGCCCAGCAGTTCGAGTACGTCTTTGAGTCGTGCTCGCACTTGAGACACCATAAGCACACCAAGTGCGGGTCCATTACCAACATGGTTCAGTGACAGGTGCCACACGGTTTGAAACCTGTCATTCCAGAAAACATCCTTCGACACACTTCCACAAATAGTTGACAAAAAGGTGAAAAAAGAGACAGAGGGGTAGCTCTTCTCAGGATCAGCACTAACTGGCACAGAAAGAAAAGAACTGACGTCCATGCGCCTGGATGGTGCCAGAATAGGTGACTGCAACCTCTTGCTTCCAGTACCAAAAATGCTGCGTGGAACCGAACAAAACCACCTGATGGTACACAGGGGTACTGCTCACAGAAAAGGTTCCAGATCCAGTTTGATGCCTGGGAAATTCATAGGTAAGGAATCTGCAACTAGTCAAGTCTCTATCAGATACAGTGGATTAGAGAGGATGAGTCAAGCTATGCTAAGATATTTTCAGTGGTCCGGCATCCTAGCCAAAATAAAAAGGTATTGCCAGGAGTGTGAGGTCTGCCAGAAGAAAAATCCCTATCAGCCCCATAGGGTTCCATGGCAATCAATGCCCATTATAGGGAAACCACTTAAGAGGGTGGGGATGGACCTTCTTTGCCCCTTACCACATTCAGCTCGACGACATCAGTATGTGTTGGTTTTAGTTGACAACGCTACAGGGCATCCTTAGGGCATTCCTTTAAGAACAACCATAAAAAAAGTGATAGCACAGCATTTGATTGAGTACTCTCCCTTATGAGCTTCCCTAAAGATATACTTAAGGACCAGGGAACACCATTACTTTCTAATTTCATGAAGAAAGTCTGTAAACAACTACATATAAAACACATAAAAACCTGTGTCTACCATACCCAGAATGATGGTCTTGTAGAAAGGTACAATGGAACCCTTAGGTTGACCCTTAAGAAAATGCTGTCTGGGGACAGTCGGAACTGAGACCAGTTGCTTCACTTAGTGTTGTTTGTCCTTCGGGGTCCGGTCCAAAGTAGTGGTTTTTCCACCTTGGAGAACCTCTTTGGCAGGAAACCCCGTACCCTCCTTGAAATAACAAAAGACACCTGGGAGAAGAATGCTGGGGAAGAAGCCAGAAATCTCTTAGATTATCCAAACCAGCTAATATCCAAGATTGGTAAGCTAAGGGAGCTGGCTCATGAATTTGGAGGGAAGCCAGAGGAAGCAGAAATACCTATATGACAAGGGAAAAAAATGGTGGGAATGTTCAGTGGGAGATTTGGTGTGAAATTCTGTTATCTTCGTCTGATGTTAAGATGAAAGCTGGGTGGCAAGGTCCCTATAAAATAGTCTGGAAAATCGGGAAGTTGTCTTACAGAGTACAATTGTCTAAGAAACAAGAACAGATTTATTATATAAATCTGCTTAAGAAATGGCTGGGACCACCCCACTGAGAAGAACATGTAATTATCCTAGCTACTCCCAAATAGTACACTGAAGGAGACTTACATAAATTATTCCCTTTCAGGTGAAGATAAAAAGAGTCTGTTATATACCTTGAGACCTTTTGTGCCCATATTTTCAGACTTACCAGGCAGAATCACACTTGCTGTGTATTCCATACATACCCAGGAAGGGGTAGTCATCAGACAGCGGCCATACCCTGGACATGTTGCACAGAGACAGGCCCTTCAGGGTTCTTTTTTATTTATTGTGCTTATTTGATTTACCACTATGTTTTTGTGCACAGATGAAGGGCAGGCTTCAACCAAAGTACACAACAGTGAGACTATTTGGTACACCTGAGGGAATTCCTCTTGAAGTCATATATATAGAGGCCACTTATAGCTGTTACTCGCAATACTTCTTAGAGCACAGTTATTTATTTTAACACACCTAGGTGACAGACTGTGAAATAATTAAGTAGATGAGACAAAGTTCTTACCTGCCTTTTTTTCCTTTTTACTTCAAGAGTACCAGCGGGCACCAGCTACCTATACTACCTGAAGCGAGAAAGAC
Organism: Pleurodeles waltl; assembly: GCF_031143425.1. Taxonomy (NCBI): domain Eukaryota; kingdom Metazoa; phylum Chordata; class Amphibia; order Caudata; family Salamandridae; genus Pleurodeles; species Pleurodeles waltl. The sequence continues at coordinate 601,491,268 of NC_090445.1, forward strand.
GAAAGAGAGGAAGAAGAAACATTGTTCCCCAACCTAACCAACCTCTGTATCTACCTGACAGATAACTTACCTGACAGATAAATAACTGAGATACAGTAAACAATGAAGTGCATAAAGGTATGTTTCTACTAATAGAACATACCTAAAAAGGTGTCAGGTACCTACTGCAACAGCAGTATGTCCAAACAGCAACATATCAAAACATGAATGAAGAGAGGGTGGTGACTTGGTGATTTGAAATAAGAAATAGGTGTGAGTTGGCCCTGAATCACAACAAATGGACTATCCAGGGGCTCAGCAATGATAAAATAAGGAATAGACAGAAGGGGGGTCAAGGTCATATTACATTGTCTCCTGTTTGTGCTGTGACCAAAGGTGGCATCTGAGAGTAATGATGTGGTCCGTCTGTCAATGTGGACTTGCTGTCTGTGATCGTCTTTGCCAGGCATGAAGACTTGGAACTGTAACAATCCGAGGTGGGCCCACCGGGCTTGACATTGTCTCCGCCACTGCCCTCCCCCCCACCGTTTGTCAGGGGAGACCCCACATGTGGGCAGTCAGTGGCCCATGGTGATGTCTGTCAATACAGTCTCAGGTGTCTTTAGGGTCTGTTACGAAAAGGGATTTCCCCCCTGTTAGCAGTTTGAGGCGGGCAATGAATAACAGAGAGTTTTAAATGCCTAGTTCACAGAGTCACTTCTTCACCTAGAAATGATGCCTGTTGGTGTGGAACTGCTGGAGTGTAGTCAGGAAACAACATTATGAGTTGTTTTTTGAGTTTCAGAGGTCCAGTTAACCACTCTGCCCTCAGGGTGGCATCATGGTCCCTGAAGTGGAGGAATTTTGCAAGCATGGGGAGCGGAGGTGCCTGCCAGGACTGGTGGCTTAGCCAGAACCCTGTGAGCTCTCTCCAATGTAAGGTCAGAAGCAGAGAAAAAGCAGCAGAACAAGTCTTCCAAGAATGACAGAGCGTGTAGGCCTTTCTGCCCCTTTTAGGTGGCATAAGAAGCAAATGTTTCTCCTGCGGAAGCATCCCTCGTGTCCTCCGCCCACTCCTCAAAAAACCTTCACTCGACTTCAGAGGTCAGAGTGGGTGCTGAACAGTTGCTATCTGAGATTGTAGCTTGGAGATCTCCTTCTCTCCCTTAGTTACTCGATCTGTGAGTTTGTAGCGGTCATCCCTCAAAAATCTCATCTCAGCCATCAGAGAGCCTATCTTTGACTCCATAGAGATTCAGGAATTTTCAATTTTGTAGAGCTTGTCATCTGGTGGTGGCGGATTTTGGGTAGGGTTGTCAGGGAAACTAGTCTCCGACACAACTGTTTGAAGACCCACTGCCAGGGATGTCGGTGCAGGTGCAGCAGATCACAGGTAGCCCATTGTGAGAGCGGGGACCTTGCGAAGGTGGAAAAGGGGGAGGGGGTAGTGTCAGGAAGGAGCCCATGCGATTAGAGCATACAGTAGAATTTATGCCTGGTCTGTGAAGGAGAGCCATTAAGTGTTGCACATTAGGCTCTCTCTGGTCACCTGGTGGGAGAGAAGTGTGCAACTGCCAAATGTCCAGCTCTCTGGAAGGTGCTAAGGTGGACCAGTTACAGGCAAGGCCTCCGCCCAGGACAGGAAGGTCTCTTAGGATCCCTACGGCATGGGGTGGGAAGTCAAAGGCTTTCTGCGAGGCCTCCCTAGCAAGTGGAGGGTCCCCGCACTCATCGGTGACTGGTTTGTAGCTGCTGACATAGCGGTCCTCACAGCGGACTGCACTAGACCCCGCTCCTCCCGAGTAGAGGCCGTGTGAGTACTCGCTTATGTCAGTGGAGGGCCCACCTTCACTCACCATCACCCGCTGCTGGGGGCCTAGGATCAGGGCCTCTATTGGTGGCTGCGCATAGCAGTATCCAGTGGCTCCATGCTTCTCCGCGCCCAGCGAGGCCTCGGGCAATGTCACGTTTTGATGTACCTAGGGGTTGCCACACTCTGCAGGTAGCCATATGTCAGGAGGCCAGGAAGTTCACCGGGTGTCAGGCCTAGGCCCCGGGTGGGCCACTGCTGTGTTAGTGCTTGGGTGCCAGAGCTGGCCACAGCGGGTTGATCAGCAGTGTCTAGTGGGGACCGGCTGCTGTCAAGTGTGGATGGCCAAATGGCGACCGATGCCGAGCCCTGTGAGAAGAATAGAATAGATTACATTGGCTAGTTGAGCGGAGCTCTATTCAAGAGCTGCTGCCATGTTGACTTGCCAATCCATGCCCTGTGTTAAAGGTGCTACTTAAGTGGGTGCCACAATCAGTGCTGCAGGCCCACTAGTAGCAGTTAATTTACAGGCCCTGGGCAGAAGTAGTGCCACTTTACTAGGGGCGTACAAGTAAATTAAATATGCTAATTGGGTGTAAGTCAGTCTAGCATGTTTTAAGGAGAAAGCACTTTCACAGTGGTTAGCAGTGGTAAGGAATGCAAAGTCCTAAGGCCAGCAACAACAGAAGGTCTGAATGCAGACGGTTGGGGGAAATCCATGCCAAGGATGCTAGGTCTAACAGTTTATTAAATCAATAAAGTTCATTTCAGAAGGCAAAATATGGTTAGTCCCAAAGTCAGACAAAATGCATAGTAAATCATATATGTAGGAATTAGCATAAGGCTCAATACATTTACAGAAATCAATTGCTAGAAGCAGTAACATTTAAGCTAATAGATGCAGAATGAGACTTACATGACTTAGATTTATTTTGCAGAACTTATTTGGGAGAGACTATAAGTCGAGAGAATGCAATAAAGTAGTATGAGTCAATTCCCTAAGAATCAGGAAAGCAACCCTAAGGCTCAGCGACCAAAAGTCTGCCTCACCTCCAAAATGAGCTCTATTATAGAAAAATACACAGTGAAAACAATGCAGTCAATAAGAGGTGAGCAAAGTATTACATTGGGTCAGCAGATCACAATACAAAGTTAATACATGGTCACCTAGCCCCATCCCAACACCATCTTCTAAATGAATATTCAAATAATACCATTTGATCTAATGCCATAGGATGTGACAGTACAAATCTAATTACACTTAAAACAATGACAAACCCATAGAATGAATAGACCCACTGATTTACAAGCAGCGAAAATCTTGAGCAGTTACTTTTCATACAACTGCTTCCTCCAAGGCTCACCAAGAACAACATGTTTAGTGCATATTTTGCTGTATGCAGAATTGGTGTGATGTGCAACATGGTCACTCTTGACATTCAAGATAAATGAGGGCCCAGTTTGGGCAATATTAAGACAACATTGTTCTATAAAGTGCAGTATTGTAGCTTTCAATGCAAAGCATTATTGACACTAAGCAAACATTATTTATTAATCAAAATATATCTTATACCAGCATTCCTTAATTGGTCCAGTACCCTCATCTTGGTACTTGCCTGACACACAACACTTTATTGGATTGTAAGTGTCTATCTCAAGTAGTAATCACAATCCTTGTCATGGTGAGCCTGAATAACATGAGCACAACCCCCTGGAAAGTGTTGCATAGAGCAGACAGGCTTAACTCAGACGCAATGTGTAAAGTATTCGTGCAGTACTAAACCAGTAATGCGGTCAAATTGCAAAACAGAAAAAAATCACAACAAATTAGAAATTAGAGTAGAATTTAATAAGCAAAGTTACACCAAAAGGAAAAATATCCAATAAGGGGAACCGGAAATATGACTTTTAAAGTTTTAAGTGCAATAAAGCCAAAAAGCAAAAAGTGCCAATGATAGTCAATGATCTTGGAAGAACAGGACCTAAGAGCACTTTGATGCTGTCTGACATGGAGCAAAGATTGGATACACTAACCTGGATTGTCTTGATCAAAGCTTTTACCTCTGAATTTAGCCCTTGAGGTCCAACTACAGAAGCACAAATCAAAGCCCCCCTCTATTGGGGAGGCACACAGATACTCACAGTGTGACAGGCAGAGTCCTGCCCAGGTCCAGTTTCCACTGATCAGTTAGCAGTTGCAGGGAAGCCGCTCGAAGCTTGTTGTATGTCTGTAACCCGAACAGGAGACGAGTCTTATGACCCTTGGTAGACCAAAGCTGAGTTTTGAGTAACCAGACAGTGGATGCACACACATTGTTTAACCATTCTCTTTCCCTTCTTTGAAGTGTGCCCCAAATGTTATATATAAACCCAGCAGACCTGTGAAACAGGTTTTGGCACTTTAATGTCAAGAAGAGGCCTGCTGTGATTGGGGCTGATCTTGCTGGGGGGACAAAAGAAGAGTCCTGCCTAAATATCAGCTAACATTTGCATCTGACACGGAAGGCCTCTTTGAAGTGCGCCCCAAATATATGAAAAACCCTGGCAGACTTGTCAAGCATGTCTTGACAATCTGGCAGGATCTGACACTGTGATTTCAACAAGAGAACCACAGTGTTGGAGACCATCCTTACTGGGGGGGGGGCAAAAGAAGGGTGCAGACCTTGGTCATAGCTAAAGCTACATCTATCCAAGACAGGGTAGGTCTTCTTGAAGTCTATAATGTGTTTAGGTCCAGCCCACAAACCATTGTGTTGAGGGCACAGCAACACTTCCCCATACCCAAGGCCTGTCTCTGTCCTAAATGTTCATTACTGGCTGGCAAATGAGGGAGAGCAAGATGCAGATTTAGCTTCCAGATACTTCAAGCAGGGCAAAGATAACTTTCTAAAAGTCATATTTCCAAAACATGTACTACGAATATGACTTCATCGGTGAATTGGGCTACTAATAAATATTTTTAAAAATATAATGATTATGTTTCCGGGGCAAATATATTATTTATTAAACCTAATATTGTATCCCAATGTTTTCAGAAGGAACAGCCAACCCTGCTACACTGAAAATAGCTTTTAGGGCTTTTTCACTGTAAGGACATGTTTAACATTAACCTTTTACATTATCTACTTTTAAATATCATGCACCCTGCATTATGGACAGTAAGGCCTACTTAGGCATGGTTTGTTATTACTGAAAAGAACGGTGTAGGACTATCAAAAGGGGTTATTTTGACAAGTCACATTTGCAGTATTAAGGCTACAATGGTAGGGTTGGAGACATGCTTTACAGGGGCACTGCAGTGGATGGCATAATAAGTGATGCAGTTCATGGGTAGCACCAGTGTAAAGGCCGTCGGTACACTTGGTACCATATGCTAGGGGCTTATGAGGAAATAATATGCACCAATCAGAAGTATACACATTGTTTTTGTGAAAGGAGAAACACAAGCACTTTGCACTTTACCCTTGTTGACCAGTAGTAAAGAGTTCTATAGAAAACAAACATAGGGCTCATCAAAAGGAAAAAATATTCTAGGTGACCCTACAGAAAAGGTAAATTTCCAACAGTGGGAGCGGGCCTGGGGCGTATCCATCAGTGTTAGGCTCCTCCTCTTCCTTCAAACTCCTTTTGACTGCTGTTGGTGTCTTTGAAGATGTCCCAGTTGAGTCTGACTGCTATTTGACTCACTCGCTGTCCAGTAGTGAGTCTTGATCTGCACACTGCTTCCAGTGAGTCCATTGTGCACTTGGGGGTTCCCTACTGCCAGTGGTTCTCTTGGCGTCACTCCTCCCATTCTGTCATTTTCCTTTTGCTCTCTCTCCCTTCACTTTTTATAATCTGCTTCCCTCCTTCCTGGTCCTCTTCCATTCTCCTTCAAACCCTAGTCTGTCTTCCCTTTTACTCTGGCCTTCATCTCTAAGAAAGTTGAGTTTCTCACCAGTCCTCCGACAGACTCACTGGGAAGAGGTTCCATTATGAAATTCCTCCTTGAATATCTAGAGCATTTGCCTGCTGTTGATCTTCCATTCAAGGTTTTACCCAAGAAAAATCAATTTTTTTAGGTCCATGTTGAGGTTGCGAAACTCCAACAGCAAAACACCTTTTCATTAATTCTTGAGTAGAAGAAAGAATCTCGTGTGGGCACTGTCTCTATGGCATTCATTAGAAATTGGTTCAAAATCTTGTCTTTCAATTTCCACCGGTGCTGTCATGAACTCTGTGGAAAGGGTTTGTTTAAACCTCTTCTGTTTTTACTATATGCTTGCCTGGAAACTGTTCTGGACGTTGTGTTGTAACTACCACCAATGGAGTCAATCAATGTAAAACAATTACTTTGACGACTAAAGTTGTACTAAGCTTACTGCCTTGCATTGCATTTGCTGACTGTGAAATATGCATCATATGATAGACAGATCTCTCTTCCAATGTTCATGCCGACAACCTCAATGCTTGAACAATCAATGCCAATAAAATTCAATACACACTCTCTCTCGATCTACCAGAGCTGTTCCAATACATATGCCCATTTCCTTCATCATCTCGCAAAAGAAACAACACAAGGAACATATCTATGCTGTTCCAGGTGCCACATCCTTAAAGGCCAAAGCAAAAACTGTTGGATATTATGGAGAGTGCATGACTTCATCACTATTTATGAAAATATGATCTTCAGATCATGTTACCAGTGCCAAAGGGAAGAATACAGTTCCTGCTTTTCTGAAATTAAATGACGAAGAATGTGCAAAAAGAGCAGCTTGTACCCCTTATTCCTTTCTCTTTTTCTTTTTTTCTTTTGCACCTATGCATTGTATGCTTTTTCTAATCTATAAACCTGCATATAATAGTATATAATATAATTTGTATGCAGTATTTTCTGCAAAGTTTCATAAGATATTTTATGCCATGGTTTACTCATCAATAGCAAGCAGTATTTTATTACATTAGCTTATATACGTTTTACACATTTATTATGGATTTAATGATATTATAAATATCTTTTAAAACAACTATTTTGATTAATAATCTGGGAATGTCATTAACACAGTGAGAGGGCCCATTGAACCCTCTTTTTATTTTTATTGTATTCTTGATTGAAATCTCTTTTATCTCTTTCTTTTAGAGAATGATGTTTAGACATGCAAAGAAGTGTTAACATTATGTCTGCCTTCTGTCTAGGCTGACATTTTCTATTGTTTATGTTATGGTCACAGCCATGTTAATACTGACACTTACTTTGAAGGCTAGAACCTGAACATGAGAATCGATATGATACATTTATGATGCATATATCTCCATACTTATTTTCGTCTTGTTGAGACTTTAGTGTTGCCAAACTTATAAACATGAGATCAAACTCAGCTATCAGGTGTTATAACAGCCCCTGTATTTGGCCATAGTTTGGTAAGGCTTCACAACAGATATGGCAGGCCAGAGGTCATGCTGGTCTGCTGCAAATCAGCCCCTGTTGGTTGCGCCAGGGCTCCAAGAGCAGCACAGACAAGTGGATTTCTGCTGAGGCACTGCTTATTATTCCCTGGCAAGGCCTGTAATAGAGAATAGTTAAACAACTATTTCCGACTGTTAGAAATGGGGTCTCTGGTTGGCAGTCAGTTAGGACTCTGTCCAAGCAGGGACCTTCAGTCTAGTCAGGGCAATGGAGATACACACTAAGATAACCCCTGCTCACCCCCTTGGTAGCTTGGCACAAGCAGACAGGCTTCTCTCAAAAACAATGTGTAAAGTATTTGTACCAACACACACAGTAATACAGTGAAAACACTACAAAATAGACACCACACCAGTTTAGAAATATAGGCTCTATTTATCTAACAAGACAAGAACAACAAAAATCCAACATACACAAGTCAAGATATGAATTTTTAAAGTAAAAAGAGTTTTACTCCATAGAAAACGATGGAAACGTTGTTGTTACACAAAGTACCTGGTTTGCGTCAAAAATAAAGCCACACGGGCGAGCGTGCATCAGAAAAGTCAGCGATGCTCCGATTCCTGACTCCCAAGTGAGGCTGTGCATTTTTTCTTCTCCGGTCAGATAGGCGATGCTTTGTTTTTCACTCCAGCAAGAGATTGATGTGTCGATTTTCAGACCGGGCACCTTGGATCCGTGCAGGTTTACATTGATTTTGACGCCCAGCGTTTATGCGTGTGAAATCTAGCCGCTCAGTGATGGAAAACCATGATACATGGGGTTTGCATTGTTTTTAGCAGCTGCGAGCGGGGTTTGCATCGTTTCTCCAGCCGCAATGCAGGTGATATATCGATTTCCCAGCTGTGATACAGGAGGTGCATCGATTTCAGCAACAAGTGGGGTGGCACATCGTTTTTACAGCCGTGTTGCAGGTGGTGCGTCAAACATTTTCCTACATGCCATCCTGTGCGTGGATTTCAGTCCTTGTTCTACCAGCTTCACTTTTCAAGGGCTGAGGAACTGGAGTGGGCACCACTTGGCAGGAGTCTCAACAGGGAGTCCAGGTGCTGGCAGAGGAAGTCTTTGATGGCCCAGAGACTTCAAAACAGGAGGCAAGCTCAGTCCAAGCCATTGGAGACACTTCACAAGCAGGAATAAACCACAAAATGCAATCTTTGTCCTCTTTCAGGCAGAAGTAGCAACCGCCGGCCAACCCGGCAAAGCACAGTCACAGTACTCCTCCTCCAGCTCTTCAGTTCTTCTCCTTGGCAGAGGTTCCTCTTGGCTCCAGAAGTAATCTAAAAATCTGGGGTTTTGGGTTGACTACTTATACCACTTTCTGCCTTTGAAGTAAATAAACTTCAAAGGAAAGTCTCTGTTGTTCACAAGATCCTGCCTTGCCCAGGCCTGGCTCCAGACTCACACCACGGGGTTGGAGACTGTATTGTGTGAGGGCAGGCACAGCCCATTCCGGTGTATGTGACCACTCCTCCCTCCCCTCTAGCCCAGATGGCCCATCAGGATATGCAGGCTACACCCCAGCTCCCTTTGTGTCACTATCTAGTGGAGTTTAACAAACTGCCCAACTGTCAGTCTGACCCAGACAGGGTTACACAAGCAGGCATAGTCACAGAATGGTTTAAGCAAGAAAATGCCTACTTTCTAAAAGTGGCAGTTTCAAACTGACAATTTAAAAGCCAACTTTACTAAAATATGTATTTTTAAATTGTGAGTTCAGAGACCCTAAACATACACATCTCTATCTGCTCCCAAAGGGAAACTACACTTAAAAGATCTTTAAAGGCATCCCCATGCTAACCTATGAGATAGATAGGCCTTGCAACAGTGAAAACTGAATTTGGCAGTGTTTCACTGTTGGGACATGTAAAACACATCAGCACATGTCCCACCTTTAACATACACTGCACCCTGCCCATGGAGCTACTTAGGGCCTATTTTAGGAGTGCCTTACATATACAAAAAGTGATGGTTTGGGCTTGGCACGTGAGTACACTTGGTCGGTCGAATTGGCAGTGCAAGACTGCACATACAGCCACTGCAGTGCCAGGTCTGAGACCCAGGGCTACTCATGTGGGTGGCACAACCCGTGCTGCAGGCTCACTAGTAGCATTTGATTTCCAGGCCCTTGGCACCTCTAGTGCACTTTATTAGAGACTTACTAGCAAATCAAATGTGCCAATCATGAAAAAGCCAATTACACATACAATTTACACAGGGAGCTTCTGCACTTTAGCACTGGTCAGCAGTGGTCAATTGCCCAGAGTACCAAAACCAGCGAGAACAGAGTCCAGCACACAGTCAAAACATGGGAAGCACAGGCAAAAAAGACAGGTGAGACCACGCCAAGGATGCCAGGTCTAACGCTTACTGAAAAAAGGTATGCTTCTGACCCATCTTATGAAACTTGATTTATTGACTTTCTATTTCATGCTTCTGTTAAAACCTTAGCATAGTGTTTAGAAGTAGTGATAGGGTGTTAGAAAGCTTTGTAGTTTCTAATCATGTTAGGACTGTTCATATTGTATTCAGTGGCCATGTCATGCAGTGCTGCATATATTTTCGCATTCTGCATAGCTACCATTCATATTTACGCTCTAGACTTGGGTTTTAGAAATAAAAAGTTTAAAGTTTAATTTCATCTCGCTGTGATATTTTGAGGGTATTATTCATTTACAAAAGAGTGTTTGGAGTTCTGCTCTGTCCCTTAACTCCTCTAAAGGGAGTAATTGTAACCAAGAAACACTACCGGACAAGTATTGCTTAGCGATGTGTGTACGTTCACAATTCAACTGGATTTCTAATTAGTGTTAGTATACTGAGCTCCTTTCAACATGGGGGTTAGAAATCCAACCTCTGTGGCTCTTGGGTAACTCTCAGGTAATCTCAGGTTGTGAAGCCACGTTCATGGTGGATATTGAGGTGGCTTTTCCACAAAGTACCAGCTGTGTTCGTGAGGAACAATAGCAAGCATTCACCTGTTGGACGTTATATCGTGCCTACAAGATCAAATGAGAGGTGGAGAGATAGCGGGGTCCAAGTACAAATGGATTGATAATGGGACTGACAATACCCCGATCCTCTTCTTCTTTATCAATACATTATTATTTTTGTGTTTTACATTTGTATATAGCACATTTTACCTAAGTGGTGTATGTGCACTTCACAGAGCTTTCTCTTACTTTATACGTACTAATATAATCACAACTAAGACAGAAATGAATACTCTTTTACTGGACACTGTGCATTGCGATTCTTACAGAAAGAATGCGATGCGCATAATTGGCGAAAGCATTGTATTGAGAGAGGAAGAAGAAAAACTGAACAAGTGGTGGGGAGACAGGCAGGGGAAGTAGATAGAACAAAAAAACAGGAAAGCTTGACAATCAAGGACACTAAGTGATAGAAAAGCGGGTCAGAGACGAGAAGGAAAGGCTTAGACGAACAGGAAGATAATAAGTGGACGGCAGGGAATATGGTAAACAGCATAAGCCAGAAAAAGAAAAGAACGAGGGTGAGCAGGAGAAGGAGCTATTCTGAGTTTCCCGAGAAGCAGATCATTACTTAGTTGAACCAAAAAGGAGTAGAAGAGTAAATGCACTGAAAGAGAAGAGAAGAAGGAGAAGTAGTATTAAACTAAACGATTTGAATGAAATGATAATAGTAAATAATTAGCAAATCGAAAAAGTATTGTACAGAAGAGTGAATTAAGCATTCTCCTTCAGATGACACTGACATGTTTTGAAACGTTTCTGGAACAAAACAAGTCCTTGGTACATCTGATGTCTTTCAGCTGTAAATTACTAGGGGTGGAGACAGCACCAGAGAAAGACTGGTTTGGTCTCTGGAGCTTTAAAATGTTTCTGATTCTAATCGGGTTGTTTCTTTGCGTCTAAGATCATTGTAGCCGCCAGGGATTTTTAAAGAGTTGTGATAATATTCTGGTTGTTTTTCTTGCAGTATTTTGAAGATATTCCTAGTAGTTTTAAACGTAATTCTTACTTACAGAAGGAGTCAATGCAGAGCTCCAATTATGGGAGTGAAAGTCACATTTTTTGTAACAGAGACAACGCTAGCCTCTGTATAAAGAACAACTTTTTTAGGGCTCAAGGTTGAATTTGGCTCTCTGATCAAAGTTGATTTCCCATAAATAAGATAAGAAGCAATAAGTGCATAAAGACCTATAAAGAAAGCTATGGGTGTTATGCTTTAGGCCACAGGGGCTCTGTGGGTTTACTAACCTGTGTTTCTCTTTTGCAAGCTACTTTTACCATAAGGTTTGGTCACAGGGTCCTGGTGGCTCGCAGCGTTCTCTCTTCCCTTTTCATGGACTTTCAAGCCTGTTGCCTTCTGCACACCTTTGCTGAGGACTCAGACAGTGGCCACAGGCTTTTTTGGTAGCACCAGAACAGCAGCCCCTGAAGCATTTGTGCTTTCGTTCGCAAGCGCCCCAGTATCACTTATTTGTTGTCTCTGTACTCACAGTGCGATTGGAGCACCGCTGGTGAAATATTTCAGACAAGGGAATACTTAAACCAATTAGGAAATGTTACCCGGTATTTTGCTAACTTACCTTCCTCCTTGTCCTCTGCAACACCTGATAATAAGTACTTCTTTGGGTAAGACTTATTTTTATACTAACCAATCCAAGAAGGCCGGACCTCCAATTCTAGTTAGCCCATGTCCTTAAGCTAAGATGGATTCTCATTTTTTGACTCATGATGTCACTTACCGTTGTTTTCCATTTTAGTCAGCAGCATGCATTCGAATATTTTTCACTTGTTGTCACCCCTAGCTTCAGCTTTTTATTCACAATTTTTCACCTACGTATTTTTCTTTTTTTCATAAAGATTTTATGGATTCCAGATCCTATTCTGCCTAGTGTTTGGGTAATTTAGTGTCGGAGTACCTTTCACTTATCTTCTCTTCATGCCAAGTTTCTCTGGAGGTTTTGTTGGATGCTTGCTCCTCTCCATAGCAACCTATTTTTGGAGATACCTGCTGACTAACATGCTGGGCATAGGCAGCACCAAAGCTTCAGGAAAGTGTTGCCCTTTTCAGGTGCAGGCTAAATTTTAGCAGGAAAAATTACTGTTTCCCGCTTTTGACAACTGATTGCAAAAAATAATTTAGGCCCTCATTATGACATTGGTGGTAAATCCCACTTACCACCATGCTGACTGCCGCCAACGTAACGCCACCGCGGCGGATATCCGTTCACCATATTATGACACACACACACCAATCCGTCACTATACAGCCACACAACTCCGCCACACCAAAGGTCAGTGATAAACTGGCGGTATCAAAACCCACATTGTTACGCCAACAGAACTACGCCCACCACATTATGACCCACAAATCACCACAGCGGACATTCGATGGCGATAAACCATTGGCGGTACATAACGCTCCGTTCAAAATACACACATGCATGCACAACAACACCACATTGGACAATTCAAACTACACACACCTGACACCCATACACACACAACACCCACACACCCACACCACTATAAAACACCCACCCACAGTACCCACAACCCTTTATGAACACAAAAAAAGCCAAGAGACAGACACCATGACGACAGACAAGACCAGAGCCACACACCACCATCACCTATACACCACCCACTCACCTCACAACACACACCCCAACACATCACCCTACACACCCTCACCCACACTACTCACACAACACCCATGGCACCACAACAACACCCCAGTCATGGTGGAGGAAATCATCCCAGTAGAGCCACAGCTATTTGGAGCACAGGTGCAGTAGATATCCATTGGAAGGAAGGTGGAGCTATGGCGGAGGATCGTGGACAGGGTCAACGCCGTGGGACAGCAACCCAGAACTATGGATGACATCAGGAAGAAGTGGAATGACCTACGGGGGAAGGTGCATTCCATTGCAGCAAGACACCAACTAGCTGTACAGAGGACTGGTGGTGGACCCCCACTTCCTCCCCCACAACTAACAACATGGGAGAAGCAAGTCTTGGCAATCATGCATCCTGAGGGCCTGGCAGGAGTAGCAGGAGGAATAGACTCGGGTAATTCAACTCTTTACTACTATCACCCCTCTACCTGCATGCCATCCTATACCCCCACCCTCACTCCCAATACTCCAGTCCATCCCACACACCCCACCATCACAATCACAATGCACTCATCCCAATGCCAAGCCCTGCATGCACCACCAATGCATGGACACCACTCACAGGCCTGCATGGACACCTATCACTAAAGCATGCACACTTGAGAGAATCAGCTAGCCCACCACATACCAACTCACACAAGTTAAAGCTGCCAGGGCAAATATAACCAAAGAGGGCAACCCACCCACGCACAAAATGTCACACACTGTAAGAAACAATAACACTTCATTTACATCCCCACAGGTATCCCAGCCAATGTCACCAGAGAAGAGGTGCCAGCACTAACCAGTCCCCCCACAGAAGAGGCCCACAGTGACAACAGCAACTCTGTTTGCCTGGATCTGGATGACCAACCTGGCCCATTAGGGACCTCCGGACAGTCGGTTGCCCAGGCACAGTCACACACCACCACAGAGCCTCCCCCATCTGGAAACACCGCCACAGCACCCACCCAGCATACCCATACCTCTGTCCCCAGGACACGTCAATCAGCAGTGTGTCCACCACTACAGGGACCCTAGGGCACACCATGCCCCCAACACAATCAGGGACCTGGGGTCAGTGGCAGTGGGCATACGGTTCAAGGGACCGAGGCACAGGACAGCAGGGAAGCTGGGAGGACTGCTGTGCGCCAGGGGGAGGACAGGCCTAGGGAATCGACTCTCCAGGAGGCACTCACTGAGCTCCTGGGAGCATACTAACATTCCCAGGATACGCTGGACCAGATCCTGGACAACGTGCAGGAGAACAGGCGGCTGCAGGAGGGACTGTATCAGGGGATCAGGGAGGACTTGAAGACCATTAACACCAGCCTGGTCTACATTGCAGGGGAGTGGTCCGACATGGCCAACATTATGAGGGAGGCAGTCTTACAACAGTGGGCTCCTGCCACCTGCCAGATATCTGAACAACCTTCCACCTCCACTGCCGCTAGTGGACAGGTGGCCCCGCCACAGGACCAACAGGCCACCAGCACCCCTCACCCTGAAGAATAAGAACCACCCGCAAACATTCCCCGCGATGCGGGCAGAAGCCAGAAACTATTGCCAAGACCCCCGCCAGGAAATAAGACTCTCCTAATTGTCACCCTTGTGTCCCACTCAGTCACCCTGTCCACCTTGAACTGCCATAGCTCCCCTTCCTATGCCCCCTTGGACAATGCACTTCTGCTACAAATAGACTGGAACAACACCCTGGACTTTCCTCCATCATCACCGCAGCCCATTGCACTTTCCCCTTTTCTTCTTAGCACTGCAATAAACACACTTTGAAAAAATACAAGCATGGAGTATGTCACATGATTTAAGTATGTATTCGTTTAACAAGGTTCAAACATTGAAAATCAACTGTACAGTAATGTGCACATAGGATAGACCTGTAGTTGGCTGCAGTGAACACACAAGGAGCAATAGTGTGGCACCAACATCTGCAAAAAGAGTTTCCAATGGGTACAGTGAGTGGGCATAGATGTTAGAAATAACAGCCTGCCAGTGACAATGTTAAACAAAAAAATGACAATGAAATGTGAAGTACCACTGTCTTACCTGTGTGTCATTGGAAATATTGCCGGATCACTGCAGTTCTGTTGTCCTCATCCTCATCCTCATCCTCTGCCTCGTCATCTTCACTGTCCACAGGGTCCACTGCTGGCACACGGCCATCTCCAGCCTCCTCCTCCTGCAGAAAAGGTACATGGCATCTCAGGGCAAGGTCATGCAACATGCAGCATGCCACAATTATCTGGCAGACCTTCTTGGGTTAGTAGCACTGGGATCCACCTGTTAGATGGAGGCACCGAAACCTGGCCTTCAGGAGGCCAAAGGTACATCCAATGATCCTTCCTGTTCGCCCATGTGCCTCATTGTAATGTTCCTCTGCCCTTGTCCTGGGATCCCTCACAGGGGTCAGTAGCTATGATAAGCTGGGGTATCCAGAGTCACCTGCAAATATTGAGGGACAACATTTAGCCACACACACACTATCCCTTATGGCCCACACCATACACCAACATCCACTGGGTGGGAACCAGGGCTCACCTATTAGCCACACTCTGTGCCTCTGTAGTTGGCCCATTGCATTTGGGATGCTGCTATTCCTCAGGATAAAGGCATCATGCACAGACCCAGGATACTTTGCATTGACTTTGGAGATTTACTGGTCCGCCAGGAACACCATCTGGACATTGATGGAATGAAAACTCTTTTGATTTCTGAAGACCTGTTCATTTTGCCAGGGGGAGGGGGGAAACAAATGCAATATGTGTTCCATCAATCGCCCCAATTATGTTGGGGATATGTCCCATTGCATAGAAGTCAGCCTTCACTGTTGCCAAATCCTCCACCTGTGGGAAAACAATGTAGCTGCACATGTGTTTAATCAGGGCAGACAACACTCTGGTCAGCAATATTGAGAACACTGGCTGTGACATTCCTGCTGCCAAGCCCACTGTCACTTGGAAAGAACCAGTTGCCAAGAAATGGAGCACAGATAGCACTTGACACAAGAGGGGGGATCCCCGTGGGGGGACGAATAGCAGATAACAGGTGAGGCTCCAGTTGGGCACACAGCTCCGTGATTGTGGCCCTGTCAAGTCTGTAGGTGAGGATAATGTGCCTGTCCTCCATTGTTGCCAAGTCTACCAGGGGTCTGTACACGGGAGTATGTCTCCATCCCCTATTCATCCGCAGCAGTTGCAATCTATGGGGCAAAAGAGTGAGGAGCCAGTCATAAACTACATTGTAGCCACAACAGTACAATGCATGATGTTATTTTGAAATGTATATGTAGCATTTGTCCTGTATGTGACACAGTTATAATCCAGGGCCTGTCCTCCCACCCCCCTGAAATGGTGTCCGCCTGTCCTGTGTGGATGAACAGGTGGAAGTGAGGTAATTCCGCTGATGTTGTGCGCCGTTGCGGGAGGCGGTCAGGAACCGCCGTGCAATGACTCATTGGATAATATTGGGCCATATGGGGTACAGTGGCCAATGGTGATGTATGCCGGCGGTGATGGTATGCACCGCCGCAGACGTCACTGCCATTTTCTATCTGTTCACTCACTTGCTACCTGACCTTCGACAGGAGAGGACGTACACTGCATGTGCTGCTGTGACCTCTGTCTGGACCCTACCATGGCTCATGTGACTGGGGAAAAGGCCCCTGCCTTCACCTCAGCAGAGTTAGAGCGACTGGTGGATGGGATCCTACCCCAGTACGGACTGCTGTATGGGCCTCCAGACCAACAGGTGAGTACACTGTGAGCACGATGCATGGGGCATGAATGCATGGAGTGGTGTGTGTGAAGGCCTCGTGTAGGGGGGCGTTGGTGGATGTCCCCTGAGCGATGTGCAGCTTGTGTGCTGGGCCATGTCTGTGCAAATGGGGATGGAAAAGTGTATGGTGGGCGATGAGTGTAACAGGCAGGACGGTCTGACTAATACCTTTCCCTGTGTGTATTTTCTCTGCAGGTCAGCGCCCATCAAAAGAAGGGTATATGGCATGCGGTCGCCAAGGACGTGCAGACCCTGGGGGTCTACGGCAGGCAGAGCACCCACGGTCGGAAACGGTGGGAGGGCCTGAAACGCTGAGCACGGAAGACAGCGGAGGTCCCAGCTGGGGATGGCCTCCCAATGAGGAAGTGGTGCCTGTCGAACCCGGACCCCCTGATGGCCGGCATACTGGCGGTGGCCTATCCGGAGCTGGATGGGCACTTGAGGGCATCACAGC
Organism: Pleurodeles waltl; assembly: GCF_031143425.1. NCBI lineage: Eukaryota > Metazoa > Chordata > Amphibia > Caudata > Salamandridae > Pleurodeles > Pleurodeles waltl. The sequence goes on from NC_090445.1 coordinate 601,508,396, forward strand.
AGCCACAAGGGGGTGAGTACAGTTTGTCAACATCAAGGCAGTGCACGCTCTACGGGCGAATGGAATGCGAAAACCCAGCACTTCCAAGACAACGTAATTCATGCATTATGCTGATGTGCTGTTGTTTAACCTTTTGCATTGCAGAGTTTAATCCTGAAGACTTATATTCAAGGTGCTTATAAATACTGTTAATTTGCAATGTATTGCTGCAGGCTTTTTAGAGTGTGTCAGGGTATGGTCCCCTTCCAGGGCCTTCTAGAAACTTCCTCTGCAGCATGACTGGGTGTGGTTTGTGGGCTGGGCCAAGACTCTATATAAGGGAGCCAGCCCAGCTCCACCTGCTCACTATTCAGAGGTCCCGGTGCAGAGCAGCAGCATCTTCCTGAGCTCTTGTTCCGGAGGCCTACTTTGATCTTCCAGGCATTGCTCTTCACTTTGTTGGTGATTCTTGATCAGGGCGGTAAGACGGAGGTTGGGCTGGGCCCCCGATCCCGTTCTCGAAGGATTTTGAGTTCTTGGGCCTAATTTTCATGATAAAAGATTTTACCTTGTGTGTGTGAATGAGCGCTTGGCTTTTTCTGACATTTGCATGCTGACATTCGAATCGGCAAGACGCGCAATTCATTTCTTGTGCTTAACTCGTGATATTCATTGTGCGCTACCATTTCTTGGCATTCACATGGTGGCATTTGAATCGGCAAGACGCGCAATTCATTTCTTATGCTTAACTCGTGATATTCATTGTGCGCTACCATTTCTTGGCATTCACATGGTGGCATTCAAATCGGCAAGACGCGCGATTAATTTCTTGTGTTAAACACATGATATTCAGTGTGTGCTACCATTTCACGGCATTTACATGGTGGTTTTCGAATTGGCAAAATGCTCAATTCATTTCTTGTGTTTAACTCATGATATTCATTATGCGCTACCATTTCATGGCATTTACATGGTGGCTTTCGAATCGGCAAGACGTGCGATTCATTACTTGTGCTTAACTCATGATATTCATTGTGTGCTACCATTTCATGGCATTTACATGGTGGGTTTCGAATCGGCAAGATGTGCAATTCATTTCTTGTTCTTAACTCATGATATTCATTGTGCGCTACCATTTCATGGCATTTACATCGTGGCTTTCGAATCGGCAAGACGCGCAATTCATTTCTTGTGCTTAACTCATGATATTCATTGCGCATGACCATTTCATGGCATTTACATGGTGGCTTTCGAATCGGCAAGACGCGCAATTTATTTCTTGTGCTTAACTCATGATATTCATTGCGCGTGACCATTTCATTTCATTCCTTGTGTGTAACTCTTGATGTTCATTGTGCGCAACCATTTCTTGGCACTTACAAGATGGCATTCAAATCGGCAAGACGCGCAATTTATTTCCCGCAATTGAACTTGATGTTTCAGTTCGTTTGCAGTGTGCGCAATCATTTCATGGCATTTTCATATTCTTGTTGAAATCAGCAATGTGCGCAATTCATGTTTCTGCATTTAAAAACTAAGGGGGTCATTACGACCTCGGCGGTCTTTTCGCAAGACCGCCGAGGTACAGCCGTGCTGAAGACCGCCAGTGGTGGCGGTCTTCCGCGCCGCATATTATGACCGCTGGCAGCCCGCCATCCTTTTTTGTACGGAAAGCCGCCAGCAGCTATAGTGGTGGACGGCGGGAAAGTGGAGGTTGCTCAATCTCCACCGCCACATCAACAGAACACCGCCCACTGAATCACGTCCCATGATTCGGTGTGGCGGTGTTCTGGTGACGGTGTTCTGGTGGCAGAGCTGCCCCCATGGATCCCGTCCCCTCCTGGAGGATCAACGGACAAGGTAAGTTGATCGTCCGTTAGGGAAGGGGGTGGGGGGTTTTGTGTGTTGTGTACGTGCATGGGGGTGTGCGTGTGGGAGTGTAGAGGGGGTGAGTGAGTGAGTGTATGCGTGCGGGGGTGTTGTGTGTATGGGAAATGTGTGCAGGTTGGACGGTGTGCATGTCTGTGTGTATGTGTGTGGGTATGTGTTGTCGGGGTGTATGCGTGTGTAGGGGTGTGTATATGTGCATGTTGGGGGTGTGTGCATATAGGGGTGTGTATATGTGCATGTTCGGGGTCGGGTGGGAAGGGGGGTTGTGCCACCTTCGGGGGGTGGCAGGGTGGTGGGGGGTGTGGGGGGAGGATTCGTGGGGGGTAGCGGGAGGGTGGGGGAGACCCCTATCAGTGCCAGGGAAGGAGCTCCCTTGCACTGATAGTGCCTACCGCCAGGGATCGCATGGCGGTTCCCAACCACCCGAGATCCATGGCGGTATGCAGGGTCCTGATACCGTCGGCGGTCTAAGGACGTCCGCCGGGCTGGAGACCGCAATCTCCAGCCCAACGGTCTTCCCCGCCATGGCGGTCGGAATGGTGAAGTGGCGGATGACCGCAGCGGTTACCATTTTTTTTTCGCCGGCCTGTTTGCGGGCTTACCGCCGCTTTACCACTGACCGCCAGGGTCGTAATGAGGGCCTAAGTGTTAGAATCCTGGATGTTACATTATATGTGCATAATAAGTCCCTTAATACAACTCCTATGGTGTTCCAGAAAAAGTTCAGATTATTTCTTTGTCCTCATGCAAAAAGAGTATGGTGGTCATTACAACCCTGGCGGACGGTGTTAAAGCGGCGGTAAAACCGCCAACAGGCCGGCGGTAAAAAAATTGGAATTATGGCCGTGGCGGAAACTGCCAACAAAGACAGCCACTTTAACACTCCCACCGCCACGGCGGTACAGACAAACAGCGCGGCGGTCACCACGAACAGACAGGCGGAGGACAATGTACCGCCCACAGTATCACAACCTACCAATCCACCACCTTTTCCGGGGCGGATTCACTGCGGATAAAAACACGGCGGAAACAGCCATTTCAAAGAGAAAACGCTCACCTCTACACACTCCACAAGGAACGAGGGCACCATGGAGCCGGAACTCCCTATTCTGCCAGCGTTAGTCTTCCTGCTCCTATACGAGGATCATCAACGCCGGCGGCGAAGACCACGGTGAGTACTGCACCTACGACATAAGGGAGGGGGGCGGCAAAAACACAGGGACACACACAACCAACATCCCAACCCCCACCTGACCCTCACCCACTACAACACACACACCAATTCATATCTGTACATTACAGTAACAACCCCCAAACCCCCAGAAGAATGCAAAGACAAAAGGAAATGAGTTGAACCATTGTAATATATCAAAATACAGTAAGCAAATATATACATATATATATATATACACATTAAACAAAATATACACCACGATTAGTAGTGCAGGTATTGCACCATTCATTGTCCGTGGACCACTGGGCCCAAAATGCATGGGCGTGGCCCACACAAGATACCTGATCAAAATGGAAAGAACACTGCAGGGGCATCAGATAGAAATACAACAGGCACCTCAGGGGGAAGGGAAGGGGGGGCACCTCAGCCGGATCAGTGCACCACGCCAGATCCATGAGGGGGCTCCAAGCCCATTGATGTATCCTGGGGAGTGCAAAGCCACAGTCTCTCAAGTCTCTGCAGTGGGTGGGTTGCCCACTGTATCATCCTGGGGAGTGCAAAGCCACAGTCTCTCAAGTCTCTGCAGTGGGTGGGTTGGCCACTGTACCATCCTGGGGAGTGCAAAGCCACAGTCTCTCAAGTCTCTGCATTGGGTGGGTTGCCCACTGTATCATCCTGGGGAGTGCAAAGCCACAGTCTCTCAAGACTCTGCAGTGGGTGGGTTGCCCACCGTACCATCCTGGGGAGTGCAAAGCCACAGACTCTCAAGTCTCTGCAGTGGGTGGGTTGGCCCCTGTACCATCCTGGGGAGTGCAAAGCCACAGTCTCTCAAGTCTCTGCAGTGGGTGGGTTGCCCACTGTACCATCCTGGGGAGTGCAAAGCCACAGTCTCTCAAGTCTCTGCAGTGGGTGGGTTGCCCACTGTACCATCCTGGGGAGTGCAAAGCCACAGTCTCTCAAGTGGATGCAAGTCTCCACTGGTTCTGGAGGGGGACTGGTGCCCATAGTGCAGCACACCCCCGTGACGGTCCCAGTTGCGTCACTGCCCCTGCCGCAAATGGGCTAGCGTTGCATTCCATGGCAGTCTTTGCCCTGTTCAGCGGTCCCTGGCCTGTTCAGCGGTGCTTGCATTGCCAGTGTCAGACCTGTTCAGCGGTGCATTCCATGGCGGTCTTTGCCCTGTTCAGCGGTCCCTGGCCTGTTCAGCGGTGCTTGCGTTGCCAGTGTCAGACCTGTTCAGCGGTGCATTCCATGGCGGTCTTTGCCCTGTTCAGCAGTGCTTGCGTTGCCAGTGTCAGACCTGTTCAGCGGTGCATTCCATGGTGGTCTTTGCCTTGTTCAGCGGTCCCTGGCCTGTTCAGCGGTGCTTGCCAAGGTGGTCCTTCATTGCCCAGCAGGGCTGTGGCTGGCGGTCCTTCATGGGTCAGCTGGGCTGTGGCTTGTGGGCACTCCTGGCCAGCTGGCCAGTGACGATGGGGCTGGCGGTGGCCTCCTGGGCAGCGGGGATGATGGCGGTCTTCTCCGCCGTGCTGCTCCTCCTAGACTTTGGAGATTTCTTCTGCCCCTTCCCCACCTTGGGAGGAGTCACAGCTGAGTCGACACTCCCCCCGGGACCCTTGTGAGCGGCTTTGCTGGCTGGAGTCTTCCCCCTCTCCCGCCGGGCACTGTCCAACTTCTGGTGCTTCTCGGGGGGGGGGAGACTGGCTGTGCTGTGACTCCGTGCCACACTGGCTGTCCTGGTGGCCGGTGCACTCCACATACCTGTAACAACAGGCACCACTGGTCCCGGAGATTTTTGGGCTGAGGTGCTAGTACGGGACCTATGAGATTGGACAGGGGGGTGGTGGGAAATATGTTAAGGGGGGCCAGGAAAAGTTTTTGGGAGACACTGGGACAGGTATATGGAGGGGGTTTGGGAGTGGAGGAAGAGGTGGTGGTTGTAGGAGGTGTAACTTTTGTGGATTTGGGTGCAGGTGCATGGGCTGGAGGCTGTCGTAAGGTAGATGGCTGTTGGGTGGGTGTGTGCCTGCATATGTGTATCTTCGGAGGGGGCGTCACAGACACACTGGGAGAGGACACAGGGGACATGTAAATGGGAGTGGGGGTGGTGAGTGCACGTGAGCGGGGTGTGGTGGTGGGTGTGCTGGTGGGGGACATAGTGGCTGTAGTGGTAGTGCATGCAGGTGTGAGTGTAGACGAGACTGGGAGGGAGGAGAGAGACGAGGAGGGGGGACACAGTGGAGGCAGTGGAGGTTGGTGTGTCTGTATGTGTGTGATGCTTGCGTGAGTGCCTGTGGGATGTGTGGTGCTTATGTTTGTCTGAGCTTCCCTTGTGAGGTGAGGTGTATGCAGGCTGGTCTGATGGTGTGCTTGGGATAGGCTGGGGTACAGGGAATTGGGTCTGGGTGGAGGAAGTTGGAGGGGGGAGGCTAGAGACAGGGACAATGGCTGCCATCAGTGCTGAGGGCCAGAGTTTGCAGGGTTCGATGAAGGGCAGCCTTACCAGAATGAATGCCCTCCAGGAATGCATTTGTGTGTTGCAATTCCCTTTCTACACCCTGGATGGCATTCAAAATGGTAGACTGTCCAACAGTGAGGGACCTGAGGAGGTCAAAGGGCCTCCTCACTGAGGGCAGCAGAGGTGAAAGGGGCAGGGGCTGAGGTGCCTGGGGCGAAGGCGATGGCAACCCTCCGGGGTGAGCAGGCACGGGGCTCACGCTGAGGGGCTGCTGAGAGGGCGGTGCTGGTAGGGGGGGGGTGGCAGCTGTATCTGTAGAAGTGGGGGGCACAGATTTTGCCGCCACCACAAGGGAGCTCCCATCGGAGGACGAGTCCGTGTCACTGGTTGCAGATCCTGTGACCGCCATGGTGCTCCCCTCGCCCTCCGTCCCACTGGTGTATTCTGAGTCCGTGGTGTGGCCCTCCATGGCCATGTGGGATGCAGCTCCCTCGTGCTCCGGTGCCACTGTACCTCCGCCTGATGATATGCTGATGCACACAAGAACAGGGAGACCTCAAAAAGGGGGGGGGGACAGAAGAAAGGCAGGTTGAGTGCATGGCTTACCACTACCGTTGGCGGACAATACAGACACAGCAGCCCCCTGCACTACGTCGCGCTATTGGGCTCTACAGATGCAATTCCTGGGATATGGCCTACATGGCTATGGTCGACATCTGCACACATAGATGACACAGGGGCATGAATACCTGTACTTGGCACTCTACAGAGGTGGGTTGGGGTGCCACATGGCCTGCATTACGGAGGGGTCTAGCCTACGGAACTCGCCTTGGCCTAGGGAAACCCATAGCCCTCCTCCCCCACCCAGACACCTTCACTGCGCGCAAAGTCAGCTGAATGATGTTGTACTCACTCCCTTGTGTCTGCTGTGATGCCCTCAAGCACCCATCCAACTCAGGGTAGGCCACCGCCAGGATCCGGAACATCAGGGGGGTCATGGTTTGACGGGCACCCCTCCCACGTTGGGAGGCCATCCCCAGCTGAGCCTCCGCCGTCTTCTCGCTCCAGCGGCGAATGTCCTCCCATTTTTTATGGCAGTGGGTGCTCCGTCTGTGGTGGACCCCCAGGGTCCGGACGTCCTTGGCGATGGCACGTCAAATATCCTTCTTCTGGTGGGCGCTGACCTACATGACATGTACAGGGGAAGAAGAGAAGTCATTACCAACTGCACCGTCTAGGTGAGTGGCCCACATCCCTACCCTTGCCATGTGGCACATGCATTCACAGTCCTTCATGCACACAGAACTGTGCCCCCTTCATTCTTACAACCAGCCCTCTCCACACAGGCATAACCCACACAACGTGTTCCCTGTGTACTTACCTGTTGGTCTGGAGGACCGTAGAGTAGCGTGTACTGGGGGAGGACCCCGTCCACGAGCTTCTCCAACTCCTCTGCAGTGAAGGCAGGGGCCCTTTCCCCAGATGCACGAGCCATTGTCTCTTCCAGACCGAGGTCACAGCAGCACTTGCAGTGTAGGTCCTCTCCTGTCGAAGATCAGGTATCGAGTGATTGAACAGATAGAAAATGGCGGTCATGTCCGCGGCGGTGCGTACCATCACCACCGGCGTACATCGTCATTGGCTCCTGGGACCCATAGGGTCCAATGTTAACCAATGCAGCATTGCGCCGCGGTCTTCGACCGCCTACCGCGACGGTGTAGAACGCCAGCGCAGTTACCTCACATCCCATTGTCCACTTTAGTGGTCAGGCAGCGGCCATTTCAGGGGCCCACATGGCCTAATTACCAACAGCATCACACAGACCTAGGCCTTGTCGCACAACACAAATACAGGCCAGATTTTGTGTATGAATGGTGTTCTATGTAGACTGTGGGAGTTGTTTGACTCTGTGGTCGCTGTTGTCATTCCTAGGCAACGTCTGCTGGGACATGTGAGGAGATGGCGGAATCCTCCGGTGTACCGACCGTTGGTGGACCTGTCGACAATGGAGGAAAGACATTTGATCATCACCTACAGGTTTGACCGTGCCACAATCCAGGAACTGTGTCCCCAGTTGGAGCCTGACCTAATGTCAGCAATCCGCCATCCCACAGGGATCCCCCCTCAAGTGCAGGTGCTATCAGTGCTCCATTTCCTTGCAAGTGGGTCATTTCAAACAACAGTGGCCATGGCATCAGGGATGTCCCAGCCTATGTTTTCCAACATGTTGTCCAGAGTGTTGTCTGTCCTGCTGAAACACATGCAGAGCTACATCGTTTTCCCTCAGGTGGAGGGTTTGCCTACAGTTAAAGGTGACTTCTATGCCCTTGGACATATCCCCAACATCATAGGTGCCATTGATGGGACCCATGTAGCTCTGGTCCCCCCCCAAAGGAGTGAACAGGTGTACAGGAACCGGAAGAGATAATAATTTGATGAATGTACAGATGGTATGTTTGGCAGACCAGTACATCTCCCAGGTAAATGCTATGTTCCCTGGCTCTGTGCATGACGCCTACATCCTGTGGAATAGCAGCATCCCTTATGTGATGGGTCAACTACAGAGGCACCGGGTGTGGCTATTAGGGGACTCTGGTTACCCCAACCTGTCTTGGCTACTGACCCCAGTGAGGAATCCCAGGACCAGGGCAGAGGAACGCTACAATGAGGCCCATGTGCGGACTAGGAGGGTGATCGAACGCACCTTCGGCCTCCTGAAGGCCAGGTGCCTCCATATGACAGGTGGTTCCCTATTCTACTCACCAAAGAAGGTGTGCCAGAACATCGTGGCCTGCTGTATGCTTCACAACTTGGTTTTGCGACGACAGGTGCCTTTTCTGCCAACAGGGACTCAGTTATCCAGCAATATTTCCAGTGACACACAGGTGAGAACACATTCCTGCCTACTACAAGTACTTTCACACTTCTACCTCTATCCTGTCTGTCGATTTCAACCAGTATATGGTAACTGAGTTGTACATTTCCCTTACGGTTTCACAGGTGTGGTTTCCAACGTGTGTCATCTGCTTAGATTCCTCATGGACTTGAGATGTGTGACATAGGTATGTTGACATTACATTTTTAAACGCATTTTGTCACTGTCATTGCTAATACACATTTTCAAAATCACAGACTGACTCCAGATTGTTTTGTGCTTCAAGGGTGTTTATTGAAGTGCTAAATATTGGAGGGGGGTTGTAAAATGGTGAGGGGTGATGGTGGAGGAATGTTCATGGCAGAGTCTAGTCTATTAGTCTCACAGGTGCATTGCCCATATGGGCATAGGAAGTGGAGCTGGGGCAGTTCCAATATAGACAGGGTTACAAAGTGGGACAGTGGTTTGACAATCAGGGTGGTCTAATTTCTTGGCGGGGGTCTTGGCATCGTGCTCTGTCTTGTTCCTGGATCTCAGGGACCGTTTGCGGGGTGGTTCTCTGTCTGCAGGGGGTGGGGTGCTGGTGTGGTGGTCCTGTGGCGGGGCGTCCTGTCCACTAGCGCCGGCGGAGGTGGTGGGCAGTTCATCGTCCATGCTAGTGTCAGGGGCCCCTTGGAGTGCCACTGTGTCCCTCCTGGTGTTAAGTATTTCCTTCAGCACCCCTACGATGGTGCCCAGGGCGGAGCTGATGGTTCTGAGTTCCTCCCTGAACCCCAAATACTGTTCCTCCTGCATGCGCTGGGTCTCCTGAAACTTGGCCAGGACCGTTGCCATGGTCTCCTGGGAGTGGTGGTATGCTCCCATGATGGAGGAGAGGGCCTCGTGGAGAGTGGGTTCCCTAGGCCTGTCCGCCCCCTGTCACACAGCAGCCCTCCCAGTTCCCCTGTGTTCCTGGGCCTCCGTCCCCTGGACCGTGTGCCCACTACCACTGCCCCCATGTCCCTGTTGTTGTTGGGGTGGTGGGTTATCCTGGGTTCCCTGTAGTGGTGGACACACAACTGATTGACGTGTCCTGGGGACGGAGGTATGGGCCCGCTGGGTGGGTGCTGTGCTGGTGTTACCAGAGGGTGGAAGCTCTGTGGTGGCCTGTGACTGGGTGTGGGGAACCGACTGTCCCGAGGCCCACGATGGTCCGGGCTGGTCATCTGGATCCAGTTGGACAGAGCTGCTGTCATCACTGTGGGCCTCTTCTCTAGGTGGGGTGGAGATGTCTGGACCCTCCTGTCTGGTGACGTTGGGTAGTGGTCCTGCAGGGGTGTAAAAGCATGATTATTGCATCTGTTTGTGTCATGGTGTGCAATGGGTGGGTGACCGTGTACCCCAGTGCTAGCATTCCTGTGTGGGGGCTTGTGTGATGATGGTTGAGGGGGGTGTTATGGGTATGTGCAGTGGGCATGCTTTAGTGATGGGTGTCCATGCTTTGTTGTGTCATGCAGGGCTTGGTGTTGGGATGGGTGGTTTGTGTTATTAGTACATTTGTGAGGAGTTGGACTGATAGGGGAGGGGTGAGGGTGGGGGTCTGTGATAGCATGCAGGTAGGGTGGGGGATATGATAGTTAAGATTTGACTTACCAGAGTCCATTCCTCCACCGACTCCTGCAAGGCCCTCAGGATGCAGAATAGCCAAGACCTGCTCCTCCCATGTTGTTAGTTGTGGGGGAGGAGGTGGGGGTCCGCCGCCAGTCCGCTGTACCGCCAGGTGGTGTCTTGAGACCACAGAACGCACCTTACCCCGTAGGTCGTTCCACCTCTTCCTGATGTCGTCCCGATTTCTTGGGTGCTGTCCCGCTGCGTTGACCCTGTCGACTATTCTTCGCCATAGCTCCATCTTCCTAGCTATGGAGGTGTGCTGCACCTGTGATACAAATAGCTGTGGCTCTACCCGGACGATTTTCTCCACCATGACCCTGAGCTCCTCCTCCGAGAACCTGGGGTGTCTTTGCCGTGCCATGGGGTGGTGTAGGTGATGTGTGGGGTGGTGTATGTGGTGATAAGTGTGGTGATATGTAGTGGTGTGTGGTGTTTTGTGCGTGGAAGTAATGTGGGTGATGGTCTGCCTGTGGATGCTTGGTAGTAGTTTGTAGTGTCTCTCTCTGGCCTTCTTTCTGTGTTTTTGTCGTAGGGTTTTGTGGGTGATGTGGGTGTGTGTTTTATATTGTATTGGATGTGTGGAAGTGGTGTGTGTATGTGTCTCAGGTGTGTGTATTTTGAATTGTCCAATGTGGTAGTGTTTTGTAAATGTGTGTGTATTTTGAGCGCGGCGGTATGTACCGCCCATGGAATGCCGCGGTTGAAAGGCCGCCGAGTGGATTCGTGGGTCGTGATAGCATGGGCGTATTTCTGTTGCCGTGACGGTGGAGGTTTTGTTTTCACCAGTTTATCACTGACCTTTGGTGTGGCGGACTTGTGTGGGTGTCTGAATTTTGTCAGATTTTGAGATGTGGGTCATAATAGCTGTGGCGGAAATTCGCAGCGGTGTGTTGGCGGTCTTCTGCATGGCGGTAAGCGGCTTTTTCCGCCAATGTTGTAATGACCCCCTATGTTTGATTTTTAAACCATAATTCTAGAGGGTTCTTATGTTTCTAGTCAATGTGTAACATTTCATTAAAAGATTCATTGAGAAGTTGTATTAATCATTCTTAATTCCTTCCCAGGTACCCAGACGTCTTGAGGCTTAGTTGTTTGGTCCAGGCTTAGGTTATCCATGGTTGCAGTATGACAATGCTTAGAATCATAATCTAGTAAAGAATAATATAATATAATCTTGATATTTTGTGTGTTAACCTTTTGCTTCCTACAGGTCTCCTTCCCAGCTGTTTCCTACCTAATCCCCTTTTGCCCACTTGGACTCTCTTAGACTCTGTGACATTCTAATCAGAGTATTGGAGCTGTCTTGTGGTGGATTTGTTGGGAACGTGCGCAGACCCCGAGGATCTGGTGACTCTGACAGAATAGTGAGCCCACAAATTAATTATCCTCCTGGTTTGGGTGTGTTCTCAGCATGGCCACCTTGGACGAGCTAGTCAAGGTTATCACACAACTCCAAGCAGAGGTGGTGTCCTCAAAAGATATAGCAGCTCACCTAGCTGAGAGAGTGAGTCAGTTACAGGAAAAGGTAGAGAAGAAGGAACAAAATCCCTTAGGTGCGTCTTGGCCTGGTACTTCTTCTCAGGCTTCTGGAGGTAATCCTCCTACGAACATTTCTCTCAGCGTTCCTTCAGCCATTCCCCTAGCTCCTCCAGAATGTTTCTCAGACGACCCCTTGAAAGCACAATCTTTCCTGGTTCAAGTGGAACTGCATTTTACCTGCCAACCACACACTTTCCCTGATGCCCAATCCAGAGTAGCTTTCTTGTTATCATACCTTTCTGGGGATGCAGCTACCAGGGCTATTCCTCTTGTGCGTAAAGACAGTCCCCTGCTTTACAATTGGAAAAATTTTGCTTGTGAGTTTGAAAGAGTATTTGATCATAGAACTGTGACATTGTCGGCAGATTGTGAATTATTAGACTTGCGACAAGGTAACCAGGATCTAGTGTCATATTTAGCTAACTTTAATCGGCTGGTAGCCGAGACATCCTGGCCTGAAGAAAAGCAAGCGGCCGTGTTCTACAAGGGACTCAAGGAGGAGCTAAAAGATATTGTAGCTCAAATAGACCCGCAGCCTACAGACTGTCAAGACCTTATAAACCTTGTTTTAAGACTGGATCATCGTTTTGCGGACCAAAGGGAACATGCAAAAAGACTGAGAAAGATTCCTGGCGTCTTCACGATAATAGAGAATCAAGGACTCAGAAAGAACGAACGCCAGAACCTATGGAAATTGGTACAATCAGGAGGCCTCTGACCCAAGACGAAAATAACTTATGTAGGAAGAATGGACAATGTCTTTATTGCGGGCGCAAGAGTCATTTTGCCAAAGAATGTCCAATCAAACCAAAGAGCAAACTAGGTCCTGTCAAGAAACTTGCAGCCAATGCACAAGTCGAGCCGGAAAACTAAATCACCCAAGATGTAAAGAAGAGTTGCTCTTGGATGTCACCGTGGACCCTTCACAATCTAGACATCTCAAGCTGGGCATAAAAGTTCAAGTAAAGAAAAATAACTATTTCAAGAAGGCCCTTGTGGATTCTGGGGCTACTGGGAAGTTTGTTGACGCCCAATTGGTTCGTGCATGGGGGATCCCATGCATTGAGAAGAAGACTCCTGAAATAATACAAGCAGTCGATGGAAAACTCTTGACAGGAGGCCCACTAACTTTTCATACTGTCCCCTTGTCGGTGACCTGTGAAGAGAAGAACCAAAGAAACAAACATAAAGAAAAACTCATCCTTGACGTAATCCATGCTCCTCAGTATGGAATTATCCTTGGCTTACCCTGGTAAACGCGCCACAATCCTGAGATTAATTGGGCAGAAAGAAAGGTCATATTCTCCTCAGCTCTATGTAAAGAAAAATGCTTCCAAAAGTCTCAAGTAACCAAAGTTGGCAACTCTTACATAGCCACTGCAGCGGAGAAACAAGTTAAGTTGCCCAAGCAGTATTCATCCTATGAAGATGTATTTGATGAAAAGGAAGCAGAAAACTTGCCTCCTCATAGACCTTATGCCTGTCAAATTGATCTAATCCCAGGGGCGATACTTCCCAGCTGCCGTGTTTACGCCCTGTTAGAACATGAAAACCAACATTTACGAAAGTATCTAGATCAATTCTTAGAGAATGGTTTCATCTGCCCTTCTAAGTCTCCTGCAGCCTCTCCTTTGTTTTTTGTCCCTAAAGCAAATGGAGACCTTCGAGCTTGTATTGGCTATAGGGGTTTGAACAAGGTCACCATCAAGAATAAATACCCCTTACTCCTGATTCCAGTATTGCTGGAACAAGTAAAGAAAGCTAAAATCTACACTAAGCTCGATCTAAGAGGTGCTTATCATTTGGTCAGAATGAGAGATGGCGATGAATGTAAAACAGCGTTCAAGACAAGATATAGCCTCATTGAATACACCGTCATGCCTTTTGGTCTGTGCAATGCTCCAGCAGCATTTCAATTTTTCCTGAATGACGTTCTTAGAGAGTATCTCAACATTTTTGCAATAGTCTACATCGATGACATTCTGATCTACTCTGACAATGAAAACTAACATGTACAACATGTCAAGAAAATTCTTGCAGCTCTTCGAAAGCACCATTTATATTGCAAACTAACCAAGTGTGAGTTTCATGTTACCACAGTTGAGTGTTTATCCTTACCCCTCAAGGTAAAATTATGGCAGAAAAGAAAGTACAAGCCATTTCTGATTGGCCCACTCCAAAGACTGTCCGAGATGTACAATGTTTCCTGGGGTTTGCAAACTTTTGCTGCAGGTTTATAAACCATTTCTCTCATTTCTCTCAAGCAGTGGCCCCAATCACTAAGTTATTGAGAAAGAAAGAAAAGTTTGTATGGTCCCCAGAAGCTGACCAAGCCTTTTCAACTTTGAAGGAAGCTTTTTCCACTGCCCCAGTCTCGACTCACCCTGATGTGGCTCATCGCTTCATAGTGAAAGCCAATGCCTCAGATGTGGCAATTGGTGCAGTCTTGTCACAACGATGCAAAGACACTGGCCAACTTCATCCTGTAGTTTACATGTCTCGGAAGCTGAAGGAAGCCGAACAAAACTATGTCATTGCAGAGAAAGAGCTTCTGGCGATTTGTGACGCCTTTAAAGAATGGAGACATCATTTGTTGGGTGCCAAGTACACTGTCACAGTATATACTGATCATCACAATTTCCAGTTCATGAGGTCAGCCAGACTTTTGACTCCTCGGCAATTACGCTGGATGTTGTTTTTTGCCGAATTTGATTTTGTGGTAACATTCCGTCCTGGTAAAGACAATCGCAAAGCTGACGCCTTGTCCCGCCAAGAGTCTACCGCGGTGCCTGCAGTCCACCCCTCCAGAGCTGTCATTGGTCCAGACAAAGTCCTATGCATCATAAAAACTGAAGACTTCTTTGAAGATATCCGTAATTCCTTCACCATTGAGAAATGGCAGACATGGGCTCAATCAGACCCCAAAAGGTCAAGCAAGCAAGGACTACCTTTCCATGATGCTCGCTTGTTCGTGCCCACTACCAAGCTTCGCAAGTTAGTATTTCATTGGTTGCATGTTATACCTACAGCAGGTCATCCAGGAACTCCTAAAACTCTTGAATTAATTCAACGCTACTTTTGGTGGCCTACTCTGACAAAAGACGTCAAAACAATGGTAAACGACTGCAAAGTCTGTGCTCGCATCAAGACAAGTCATTCAAAATCAAAAGGTTTGTTGCATCCTCTCCCAACTCCATGTCGACCTTGGGAACACATCTCTTTAGACTTCATTACAGGACTGCCAGTGGTCCAACAACATTCAGTAATCCTTGTGGTAGTAGATAGTCTCACAAAATATGGGCATTTCATTGCCTGTAAGAAATTGCACACCTCCAGCGAACTGGTGACCATCTTACTAAATAGAGTGGTCCGTTATCATGGGCTGCTAAAAATTATTTTCTCCGATCAAGGGTCACAATTTGCCTTCAATTTCTGGAAAACATGGTGCAAAACACTTCAAGTCACTTCCCCACTATCTACTAGCCATCATCCTCAAACAGATGGTCAAACGGAGAGACTAAATCAGACTTTGAAGCAATACCTGCATGTTTACGCTGAAAAAGCACTTCATTCTTGGACATCAAAGCTCTGATTATCTGAGTTATACTACAATAACTCATTTCACACTTCCACTGGTGTTACACCCTTTTTTGGCTTGTTTGGCTATCATTCTGACACCTTGCCCATCACGATCCCTCAAGAAAGTTCTCTTACACCAGCTGTGCCGGAAACCATTCAACACCTTCACCAAACCCAGAAATTGATTCAACAACATTTAGAAAAGGCCAAACAAAAATACAAAAAGCATTACGACAAGAAACATTGTGAGGGACCTCAGTATCAACCAGGTGATAAAGTGTGACTTTCTACAAGACATATAGACTTCAAGAAAAATCACGTTTAATTCCGAATTCATCAGTCCCTAAACTGTTCTTCAGCAAATCAATCTGGTGACCTATAAGGAATGGTTTCTTACCTGTAACTCCAGTTCTCTCGTAGGGGTATTTCCATGATAGTCATAAGCACTGAATAGTTCCGTGCGTCTGCGGGGACCCCGGAGCACTGATGTGAAGTATATTCTTAAGTGCAAATATCAGCCCTTTGAAAAAAGGTCTGTCAAAAACCACTTAAGAATAACACTGTGCAGCCTATGTGAACAGCTACACAGGCCAAATTGTTGAAAAGAAATCAGCTGTAGTGTAAATTCATGTTCAAATACCTATTTATTCTAGAAATGTAATCACAAATACATTCTCATACTTTATTTACACCTCTCATGAGAATAAAACAATGCAGGTCAGTGTAGCCCATAGGCTGCCATTATACAGAATGCAAATAGAGCTGTGCCTTTAAGAAAGTAAAGTCTTCCTGTATCCCATCATGCACAGCAAAAGGCAGTTGCCTCAGTTCTTTTTGAAGGCTTGTAACCTGACATGAAGGAACAAAAACATTCATTGTAGTACCAACATCAATACTATTATGGCAACCTTTCCCATGTCAACTCCACCGGGGAGGAGGGAGGGTTGCTTATGACTATCATGGAAATACCCCTACGAGAGAACTGGAGTTACAGGTAAGAAACCATTCCTTCTCTCGTAGGGGATTTCCATGTATAGTCATAAGCACTGAATAGACTAGCAAGCCCATCCCCATAACCGCGGTGGAGTAGACAGAATAATACTGACCAAAAAACAAGTCATGCAAATAAATTCTTAAGCAAGGCCTGTCCAACCTGCGCATCTGCCCTAGCGTCTGTATCAAGGCAGTAATGCTGTGTAAAGGTATGGACCGATTTCCAAGTGGCTGCCTTGCATATCTCTGCCAAAGGGATATTTCTCATTAAGGCCGCAGTAGCTGCCTTCCCTCTAGTAGAATGGGCTTTTGGCCTGCCACCAAGAGATTTGTTCGCTAACTGATAACATAACAGTATACATGAAACAATCCACCTGGATAATGATTGCTTAGACGTGCCCAACCCTGTTCTAACTGGGCCATAGTTAACAAAGAGTTGCTGCGATTTACGTAAGCATTTTGTCCTGTCCAAGTAAAATTTCAAAACCTTCTTTACATCCATAGAATGCAGAGTTCTCTCGGCAGGGGTAGTTGGATTTTGAAAGAAAGTTGGTAATGAAATGGTTTGGTTCACATGAAAGTCGGAAACGACTTTTGGTAAAAATTTGGGATGGGTCCTCATCACTACTTTTACAGAATGAAAGACCGTGTAGGGTTCTTGAGCGCAAAGGGCCTGGATTTCGCTGACCCTACGCGCTGATGTGATTGCAACCAGAAAGGCAGTTTTCCACGTGAGATGTTGAAGTGATGCTTTATGTATTGGCTCGAATGGAGGTAGCATCAGACGTGATAGGACAACATTCAGTTCCCATGGAGGAGATGGCCTCCTAATGGGAGGAAAGACCTTTTTTAAGCCCTCCAGGAAGTCTTTGATAACTGGGATCCTAAAAAAGGAGGTTTGAGAGGGGCTCTTTCTATATGCCGTTAGAGCCGCCAAGTGCACTTTTATTGATGACAATTGTAAACCCGATTTTGCCAAACTTAGTAAGTATGGCAGGATGGTTTCCTCTCCACAGGATATCGGGTCAAAGTTGTTGTCCAAACACCACACACAGAATCTTTTCCACTTGCATGCGTAAGCCGATCGTGTGGAAGGTCGCTTTGCCTCTGTTAGGATTTCCATACAGTCCTGAGGTAGGTTCAAGTGTCCATATTGCGCTAGCTCAGGAGCCATGCTGCCAAACTCAATGATGAGAGGTTGGGATGAGATATCTGCCCTCTGAACTTCGTGAGCAGATCTGGACGATGAGGCAGTCTGATGTGTGGCTTGAGTGACCGGTGAAGAAGGTCTGGAAACCACCATTGGCGTGGCCATTCTGGAGCAATTAGAATCATTTTGGATTGGGCATTGGATAGCTTCTGAAGGACTGCCGGTATCAGGGGAAGCGGTGGAAAGGCGTAAAGAAATGCTCCTGACCAGTTTATCCACAGGGCATTCCCCATTGTCCCTGGATGGTAATATCTGGAGGCGAAGTTTTGGCATTTTTTGTTTTCTGGGGTTGCGAAAAGGTCTATAGAGGGGGTACCCCATAGTGCGAAAATGGAACGAACGACGTCGTTGTGTAATACCCATTCGTGGTTCTCGTCCATTACTCGGCTGAGAGCATCGGCTTGAACATTCTGGCTGCCCGGCAGGTGATTTGCTACTAGCGACAGGTTCCTGGCTAGAAGCCAATGACAGATTGCCTGAGCCTCCCTGGATAATATCCTGGACCTGGTGCCTCCTTGTTTGTTTACATAATACATGGAGGCCACGTTGTCCGTCTGGAGGAGGAGAGTTTCAGTTTTCAGAGAAGGTAGGAAGGCTTTGAGCGCAAGATGGACTACGCGAAGCTCCAGCAGGTTGATATGATAGAGACTCTCTCTCTCTGACCACTTGCCTTGGACTCGAAGATGATCCATGTGCGCTCCCCATCCGAGCAGTGATGCATCTGTTACAATGGTTTGAGCTGTAGGCTGTTGCTGGAAAGGAATCCCCACCAATAGATTGTTGGGTGAACACCACCACTTGAGGGACTGTAGGGCGTGGGGAGCAAGAAGAACTCTGCTCTCCCAATCGTCCATCAGTTGACACCATTGATCCTCCAGGCATTCCTGTAAGGGTCTCATATGGAGGCGAGCATTGGGAACGAGGTGGATACAAGACGCCATCGAGCCCAGTAGAGAGGCTATTACTCTTGCAGTGGTCTGTGGAGTTCTCTCTAGTTGTTTGCACTTTTGGAGAATCGATAATCGTCGTTCCTCCGAAGGAAACACCTTTCCTTGATTGGTATCTATAATGGCCCCTAAGTCATGCAGCCTCTGAACAGGCGTTGCTGTGGACTTCAGAAGATTGACTTGAAGACCGAGATTCTGTAGCAGCTGTTGAGCCCATTTGAAATGTTGTTGGGCCTCTAGATAGTTCGATGCTTCCTCAGATGGGCGGCTACCACCGCCATGCATTTGGAAAAGGTTCTCGGCGCTGATTTGAGGCCGAAGGGTAGAACCGCAAATTGGTAATGACTTTTGCTGACGGTGACCCTTAGGAATTTTCGATGTTTCTTGCTTACGGGAATGTGAAAATAAGCGTCGCAAAGGTCTATCACGCAGAGCCAATCGCCCTGACGAAGATGCGGATAAATTTAGTGCAAGGATAGCATCCTGAATTTCTCTTTGCGAATCCACTTGTTTGCTGTCCTTAGGTCTAGAATGGGACGAAACTCTTGTTTGTCCTTCTTTGGTACTAGAAAATACCTCGAATTAATCCCTTTCCTGCGTTGATTGATCGGGAAGGGTTCTATAGCTCTTTTTTGTAATAGAATAGCGACTTCCAACTGAAGAGCTTCGAGGAGGTGGCTGGATGGTTTGGGTGGAACAGATGGAGGAGGACTGGTGAATCTGAGAGTGTAACCATGTCGCACAATATTCAATACCCAGGCGTCTGATGTGATGTGTAGCCACTCGTCCAGATGATTTGAGATACTTCCCCCTACCGGAGTGGATAACGGAGGAGGGGGAAGCGAAGATTCAGGGCTTAGACGCTGGAGCCTGGCGAGTTGCCAGAGTTTGCTGCGTGGATCGACCCCTTGTCGACTTTCGCTGCGTCGAGAAGGGCCTTTGATGTTGCTGTTGTTGCTGGGGACGTGAAGACATCCAGTGTGGTGTCTGATATCTGTGGGTGAAAAGCCTTCGCTGGTAGGGACGGAATACTTTTCGCTGTTCTTTTGGGCGTTCGATGCCTACCGCTTTTAAAGTGTCTAGCTCAGACTTCATTCTTGACATCTCGTCATCGGCATGAGAGCCGAACAAAGTAGAGCCTGAGAATGGTAAATTTTGAATTCTCTGTTGTGCCTCTGGTTTGAGAGATGTCAATCGCAACCATGCGTGTCGTCTTAGCGCTACTCCATGAGCGTAGTTATGTGCCGAAAGTACCGAAGAATCAGCAGCAGTGCTTATTATCTGGTTGGAAACCATGGATCCCTCACCCACTACCTCCAAGAAATCTTCCTTTTTGTCCTTGGGTAGGTGTTCCGCAAACTGCAGTATAGAGTCCCAAAGGGACCGATCATATCTTCCTAATAAAGCAGTGGCACTGGCTGCTTTCATTGTGATGGCTGCGGAAGAGCATACTTTTCTGCCTGCAGCATCGATTTTTCTGCTCTCCTTGTCCTGAGGCGAGGAGGAAGATGGTGATGTAGAGTGTAGTTTCTTTGCAGCTACTATCACCACCGAGTCCGGCACCGGGTCCGACCTTAGAAATAGAGGATCTTGCTCCGGTGGGCGATACTTTTTAATAAGTCTGGAAGGAGCAGATTTTGTTGTGGCCGGTGTTAGAAAAATATCCATTGCTGGTTCAATAAGACCTGGGACCAGTGGAAGTAAAGGTCTTGAAGATGTCCTCAGTCGTAAAGTCTCGAAAATCACTGAGGTCGATGGGGCGGGTACCGCCAGCGGGATATTTAGTTTGGTTGCCCCGCGCACTAGGACCTCTTGGAATGTATTCACGTCATCTATGGGGGACACTGTCGGGGACGGTGAGTCCGATAGGGTTGGAGACTAGTCCCGTGTAGACGAAGAAGAATGCCTATGGCGTGAATGTGGAGATCTACGATGGTGCCGAGAAGAAGATGAACGTCTAGAGGAATGTCTGGAATGTCTTATGGATTCCGCTGGTGTCCTCGGAACAGACTCTGAAGGGGGATCCAGAAGAGGAGCCGTAGGTGTTACTGGTGTCTGCGGCAACGGCGCCTGTTGAGGAGAGAGCTGCGGTGAAGCTGGAAGCAGGATGAGTGAGGCCGAGGATTCTGAAGTGGTATAAACCCTTCTAGGTCTCTTTGACTGCCGCCTCGACGTTGACACACTCCTCAATGTCGAAGTACGGTGACGTCGGGTGCCTCTTGACGTCGATTCTCCTCGTCGCTGAGATCCTCTCGACGACGACCTTTCTCGCCGTCGATGCGATGACGGCGACTGTCTTCGACGGCAAGCACTCTCTCTCGACGCCGATCGTCCTTGCGGCGTCGACGGCTAACCGGACCCAGATCTTCTCGACGTCCACCGCCCTCGTCGCGTCGACGGCGACCCAGACCTTCTCGACAGCGAGCGTTCACGCCGTCTCGACGGCGAAACGGCTGCCGACGTCGAACGATGTTTCTTTCTCGTCGGTGAACCGGTCCTCGACGGGCGAGCATGTTGGCGCCGTTCCTGGTCTCGACGTCGATGCCCTCGACGTCGTCGGAGACCTATGTCATTTATGAGCAGGTCTGGCCGAAGTTGCAGAGGAAACAGGGTGAGCCCTGGTAGAAGACTGACCTTCTCCTCGCTCTGTGGCAGATTAACCACTTCTTCTCCTGTCCTCTCTTGCTTGAAGTCGAATTTTCTCCCTATCACGAAGAGTCCTTCTGGAGAAAGTTCTACAGATGTCACAGGAATCAGGTTTGTGGCTGGATGGAAGGCAAATTATACAGACCCGGTGTGGATCTGTTTTAGCCTTTTTTCTGCCACAAGAAGGGCATTTATCAAAAAGTGAAGGCATTTCTAAAATAGAAAAACCTTAAATTTCTGTCAGAATTTGACAGAAAAGATTAGCAAATGTTCACTCAATATTAAAAACGTCGAGTGAAATTGAAAATTCAAAAGATTTTAATTGAATTTCTGTCAAAAACAGCTTTGTGAGGTAGAGCTCAATGCTTCAGGGTCCTGTCAGCAGGAGCCAGAAAAAAGAACTGAGGCAACTGCCTTTTGCTGTGCATGATGGGATACAGGAAGACTTTACTTTCTTAAAGGCACAGCTCTATTTGCATTCTGTATAATGGCAGCCTATGGGCTACACTGACCTGCATTGTTTTATTCTCATGAGAGGTGTAAATAAAGTATGAGAATGTATTTGTGATTACATTTCTAGAATAAATAGGTATTTGAACATGAATTTACACTACAGCTGATTTCTTTTCAACAATTTGGCCTGTGTAGCTGTTCACATAGGCTGCACAGTGTTATTCTTAAGTGGTTTTTGACAGACCTTTTTTCAAAGGGCTGATATTTGCACTTAAGAATATACTTTACATCAGTGCTCCGGGGTCCCCGCAGACGCGCGGAACTATTCAGTGCTTATGACTATACATGGAAATCCCCTACGAGAGAAACTGCAATTACCAAGGTCACTACGTATTCATCCAGTATTCCACACTTCCCTCCTGAAAAAAGCAGTCCAGAAGATCCACCCTCATCCAGCTCCAATTTTAGTACAGGGGGAAGTGGAATACGAAGTCAAGAAGGTGTTGGATTCCAAACTGAGAGGGTGTAACCTATGGTACTTGATCTCGTGTAAAGGTTATGGCCATGAAAGTAACTCATGGGTTTCCGCATCTGATGTTCATGCTCCACTACTTGTGAGGTGTTTTCATTGTCTCAATCCAGGCAAGCCAGGCCCTAGAGCGCATCTGGGAGAGGGGAGTAACGTCAACATCAGGGCAGTGCGCGCTCTACGGGCGACTGGAATGCAAAAACCCGGCACTTCCAAGACAACGTAATTCATACATGTAGGAGGCTGGCCTGGCTTGTAGTGGGTACCAAGGGGTACTTACACTCTGTACCAGGTCCAGTTATCCCTTATTAGTGTAGAAGAGGTGTTTCTAGCAGCTTAGGCTGATAGAAGGTAGCTATAGCAGAGCAGCTTAGGCTGAACTAGGAGACATGCAAAGCTCCTATTATACCATAGGTGTCATATGCACAATACCATAAGAAAACACAATACACAGATATACTAAAAATAAAGGTACTTTATTTTTATGACAATATGCCAAAAGTATCTCAGTGAGTACCCTCAGTATGAGGATGCCAAATATACACAATGTATATGTACACAATACCAAAAATATGCAGTAATAGCAAAAGGAAGTAATGCAAGCAATGTAAAGTTACTGTAGATTGCAGTAGGAGCACATAGGTATAGGGGCAACACAAACCATATACTCCAAAAGTAGAATGCGAACCACGAATGGACCCCAAACCTATGTGAGCTTGCAGAGGGTCGCTGGGACTGTAAGAAAACAGTGAGGGTTAGAAAAATAGCCCACCCCAAGACCCTGAAAAGTAGGTGTAAAGTGCACCTATAACCCCCAGAGAGCACAGAAGTCGTGATAGGGGGTTTCTGCAAGGAAGACCAACACCAGCAAAGCAACAACAGTGGATTTCCGGACCTGAGTACCTGAGAAACAAGGGGACCAAGTCCAAGAGTCGCAACAATGTCGAGAGTGGGCAGATGCCCAGGAAATGCCAGCTGAGGGTGCAAAGAAGCTGCCACCAGATGGAAGAAGCTTTGATTTCTGCAAGAACGAAAAGGACTACGAACTTCACCTTTGGAGGATGGATGTCCCACGTCGTGAAGAAGCTTGCAGAGGTATTCCCATGCAGAAAGACCGCAAACAAGCCTTGCCAGCTGCAAGGGTCGTGGTTAGGGTTTTTGGATGCTGCTGTGGCCCAGGAGGGACCAGGATGTCGCCACTCAGATGAGGAGACAGAGGGGGCACCCAGCAAGTCAGGGAGCCCTCACAGAAGCAGGCAGCACCCGCAGAAGTACCAGAAAAGGCACTTGGAAGAGGAGTGAACCGGAGTCCACCCGAAGACACAAAAGGGAGTCCCACGACGCCAGAGGACAACTCAGAAGGTTGTGCACTGCAGGTTAGAGTGTTGGGGACCCAGGCTTGGCTGTGCACGAAGGAAATCCTGGAAGAGTGCACAGGAGCCGGAGCAGCTGCAAATCACGCAGTACCCAGCAATGCAGTCTAGTGTGGGGAGGCAAGGACTTACCTCCACCAAACCTGGACTGAATAGTCACTGGACTGTGGGAGTCACTTGGACAGAGTTGCTGAGTTCCAGGGACCACGCTCGACGTGCTGAGAGGGGACCCAGAGGACCGGTGATCCAGTCTTTTGTTGCCTGCGGTTGCAGGGGGAAGATTCCGTCGACCCCCGGGAGATTTCTTCAGAGCTCCTGGTGCAAGAAGGAGGCAGGCTACCCCCAGAGCATGCACCACCAGGAAACAGTCAAGAAAGCCGGCAGGATGAAGCGATACAAGGTTGCAGTAGTCGTCTTTGCTAATTTGTTGGGGTTTTGCAGGCGTCCTGAGCAGTCAGCGGTCGATCCTTTGGCAGAAGGTGAAGAGAGAAGTGCAGAGGAACTCTGGTGAGCTCTTGCATTTGGTATCTGAAGAATTCCCCAAAGCAGATACCCTAAATAGCCAGAAAAGGAGGTTTGGCTACCTAGGAAGGAGGATAGGCTAGTAACACAGGTAAAAGCCTATCAGAAGGAGTCTCTGACGTCACCTGCTGGCCCTGGCCACTCAGAGCAGTCCAGTGTGCCAGCACACCTCTGAATCCAAGATGGCAGAGGTCTGGGGCACGCTAGAGGAACTCTGGGCACCTCCCCTGGGAGGTGCAGGTCAGGGGAGTGGTCACTCCCCTTTCCTTTGTCCAGTTTCGCGCCATAGCAGGGCTGGGGGATCCCTGAACCGGTGTAGACTGGCTTATGCAAAGATGGGCACCATCTGTGCCCATCAAAGCATTTTCAGAGGCTGGGGGAGGCTACTCCTCCCCAGCCCTGACACCTTTTTCCAAAGGGAGAGGGTGTAACACCCTCTCTCTGAGGAAGTCCTTTGTTCTACCTTCCTGGGCCAAGCCTGGCTGGACCCCAGGAGGGCAGAAACCTGTCTGAGGGGTTGGCAGCAGCTGCAGTGAAACCCCGGGAAAGGTAGTTTGGCAGTACCCGGGTCTGTGCTAGAGACTCGGGGGATCATGGAATTGTCTCCCCAATGCCAGAATGGCATTGGAGTGACAATTCCATGATCTTAGACATGTTACATGGCCATGTTCGGAGCTACCATTGTGAAGCTATACATAGGTAGTGACCTACGTATAGTGCACGCGTGAAATGGTGTCCCCGCACTCACAAAGTCTGGGGAATTTGCCCTGAACGATGTGGGGGCACCTTGGCTAGTGCCAGGGTGCCCAACCACTAAGTAACTTTGCACCCAACCTTCACCAGGTGAAGGTTAGACTTATAGGTGACTTATAAGTTACTTATGTGCAGTGTAAAATGGCTGTGAAATAATGTGGGCATTATTTCACTCAGGCTGCAGTGGCAGGCCTGTGTAAGAATTATCAGAGCACCCTATGGGTGGCAAAAGAAATGCTGCAGCCCATAGGGGTCTCCTGGAACCCCAATACCCTGGGTACCTCAGTACCATATGCTAGGGAATTATCAGGGTGTTCCAGTATGCCAATGTGAATTGGTGAAATCGGTAACTAGCCTGTTAGTGACAATTTAGAAAGCAGAGAGAGCATAACCACTGAGGTTCTGGTTAGCAGAGCCTCAGTGAGACAGTTAGTCATCACACAGGGAACACATACAGGGCACACTTATGAGCACTGGGGCCCTGGCTGGCAGGGTCCCAGTGACACATACACTAAAACAACATATATAGAGTGAAATATGGGGGTAACATGCCAGGCAAGATGGTACTTTCCTACAATGCATTATGCTGATGTGCTGTTGTTTAACATTTTGCATTGCAGAGTTTAATCCTGAAGACTTATATTCAAGGTGCTTATAAATACTGTTTATTTGCAATGTATTGCTGCAGGATTTCAGAGTGTGTCAGGGTGTGGTCCCTTTCCATGGCCTTCTAGAAGCTTCCTCTGCAGCATGACTGGGTGTGGTTTGTGGGCTGGGCCAAGACTCTATATAAGGGAGCCAGCCCAGCTCCACCTGCTCACTAATCAGAGGTCCCAGTGCAGAGCAGCAGCAACTTCCTGAGCTCCTGTTCCGGAGGCCTACTTTGATCTTCCAGGCATTGCCCTTCACTTTGTTGGTGATTCTTGATCAGGGCGGTAATACGAAGGTCGGGCTGGGCCCCCGATCCCGTTCTCGAAGGATTTCGAGTTCTTTGGCCTAATTTTCATGATAAAAGATTTTACCTTGTGCGTGTGAATGTGCACTTGGCTTTTTCTGGCATTTACATGCTGACATTCGAGTCGGCAAGATGCGCAATTCATTTCTTGTGCTTAACTCGTGATATTCATTGTGCGCTACCATTTCTTGGCATTTCCATGGTGCCATTCGAATCAGCAGGACTTGTGATTCATTTCTTGTGCTTAACTCGTGATATTCTTTGTGCGCTACCGTTTCTTGGTATTCACATAGTGGCATTCGAATCGGTAAGACGCATGATTCATTTCTTGTGCTTAACTCGTGATATTCATTGTGCGCTACCATTTCTTGGCATTTACATGGTGGGTTTCGAATCGGCAAGATGCGCAATTCATTTTTTGTGTTTAACTCATGATATTCATTGTGCGCCACCATTTCATGGCATTTACATGGTGGCTTTCGAATCGGCAAGACGCGCAATTCATTTCTTGTGCTTAACTCATGATATTCATTGTGCGCTACCATTTCATGGCATTTACATGGTGGCTTTCGAATCGGCAAGACGCTCGATTAATTTCTTGTGCTTAACTCATGATATTCATTGTGCGCTACCATTTCATGGCATTTACATGGTGGCTTTCGAATCGTCAAGACGCATAATTCATTTCTTGTGCTTAACTCATGATATTCATTGCGCGCGACCATTTTATGGCATTTACATTCTGGCATTCAAATCGGCAAGACGCGTAATTCATTCCTTGTGTGTAACTCTTGATGTTCATTGTGCGCAACCATTTCTTGGCACTTACAAGGTGACATTCGAATCGGCAAGACGCGCAATTCATTTCCTGCAATTTAACTTGATGTTTCAGATCGTTTGCAGGTTGAGCGATCATTTCATGGCATTTGCATATTCTTGCTTAAATCAGAGATGTGCGCAATTCATGTTTCTGCATTTAAAAACTAAGGGGGTCATTCCGACCCTGGCGGTCCATGACCGCCAGGGCCGGGGACCGCGGAAGCACCGCCAACAGGCTGGCGGTGCTTCCTGGGCCATTCTGACCGCAGCGGTAAAGCCGCTGTCAGAAAAGGGCAACCGGCAGATTCCCGCCGGTTTACCCCTGGCCCAGGGAATCGTCTAGCGCCGCCATGGGGATTCCGACCCCCTTCCCGCCATCCTGTTCCTGTTCTGTTTTAGCCTTTTTTCTGCCACAAGAAGGGCATTTATCAAAAAGTGAAGGCATTTCTAAAATAGAAAAACCTTAAATTTCTGTCAGAATTTGACAGAAAAGATTAGCAAATGTTCACTCAATATTAAAAACGTCGAGTGAAATTGAAAATTCAAAAGATTTTAATTGAATTTCTGTCAAAAACAGCTTTGTGAGGTAGAGCTCAATGCTTCAGGGTCCTGTCAGCAGGAGCCAGAAAAAAGAACTGAGGCAACTGCCTTTTGCTGTGCATGATGGGATACAGGAAGACTTTACTTTCTTAAAGGCACAGCTCTATTTGCATTCTGTATAATGGCCGCCTATGGGCTACACTGACCTGCATTGTTTTATTCTCATGAGAGGTGTAAATAAAGTATGAGAATGTATTTTTTATTACATTTCTAGAATAAATAGGTATTTGAACATGAATTTACACTACAGCTGATTTTTTTTCAACAATTTGGCCTGTGTAGCTGTTCACATAGGCTGCACAGTGTTATTCTTAAGTGGTTTTTGACAGACCTTTTTTCAAAGGGCTGATATTTGCACTTAAGAATATACTTTACATCAGTGCTCCGGGGTCCCCGCAGACGAGCGGAACTATTCAGTGCTTATGACTATACATGGAAATCCCCTACGAGAGAAACTGCAATTACCAAGGTCACTACGTATTCATCCAGTATTCCACACTTCCCTCCTGAAAAAAGCAGTCCAGAAGATCCACCCTCATCCAGCTCAAATTTTAGTACAGGGGGAAGTGGAATACGAAGTCAAGAAGGTGTTGGATTCCAAACTGAGAGGGCGTAACCTATGGTACTTGATCTCGTGTAAAGGTTATGGCCATGAAAGTAACTCATGGGTTTCCGCATCTGATGTTCATGCTCCACTACTTGTGAGGTGTTTTCATTGTCTCAATCCAGGCAAGCCAGGCCCTAGAGCGCATCTGGGAGAGGGGAGTACCGTCAACATCAGGGCAGTGCGCGCTCTACGGGCGACTGGAATGCAAAAACCCGGCACTTCCAAGACAACGTAATTTATGCATGTAGGAGGCTGGCCTGGCTTGTAGTGGGTACCAAGGGGTACTTACACTCTGTACCAGGTCCAGTTATCCCTTATTAGTGTAGAAGAGGTGTTTCTAGCAGCTTAGGCTGATAGAAGGTAGCTATAGCAGAGCAGCTTAGGCCGAACTAGGAGACATGCAAAGCTCCTATTATACCACAGGTGTCATATGCACAATACCATAAGAAAACACAATACACAGATACACTAAAAATAAAGGTACTTTATTTTTATGACAATATGCCAAAAGTATCTCAGTGAGTACCCTCAGTATGAGGATGCCAAATATACACAAGGTATATGTACACAATACCAAAAATATGCAGTAATAGCAAAAGGAAGTAATGCAAGCAATGTAAAGTTACAGTAGATTGCAATAGGAGCACATAGGTATAGGGACAACACAAACCATATACTCCAAAAGTGGAATGCGAACCACAAATGGACCCCAAACCTATGTGAGCTTGCAGAGGGTCGCTGGGACTGTAAGAAAACAGTGAGGGTTAGAAAAATAGCCCACCCCAAGACCCTGAAAAGTAGGTGTAAAGTGCACCTATAAGCCCCAGAGAGCACAGAAGTCGTGATAGGGGGTTTCTGCAAGGAAGACCAACACCAGCAAAGCAACAACAGTGGATTTCCGGACCTGAGTACCTGTGAAACAAGGGGACCAAGTCCAAGAGTCGCGACAATGTCAAGAGTGGGCAGATGCCCAGGAAATGCCAGCTGAGGGTGCAAAGAAGCTGCCACCAGATGGAAGAAGCTTTGATTTCTGCAAGAACGAAAAGGACTAGGAACTTCACCTTTGGAGGATGGATGTCCCACGTCGTGAAGAAGCTTGCAGAGGTATTCCCATGCAGAAAGACCGCAAACAGGCCTTGCCAGCTGCAAGGGTCATGGTTAGGGTTTTTGGATGCTGCTGTGGCCCAGGAGGGACCAGGATGTCGCCACTCAGATGAGGAGACAGAGGGGGCACCCAGCAAGTCAGGGAGCCCTCACAGAAGCAGGCAGCACCCGCAGAAGTACCAGAAAAGGCACTTGGAAGAGGAGTGAACTGGAGTCCACCCGAAGACACAAAAGGGAGTCCCACGACGCCGGAGGACAACTCAGAAGGTTGTGCACTGCAGGTTAGAGTGTTGGGGACCCAGGCTTGGCTGTGCACGAAGGAAATCCTGGAAGAGTGCACAGGAGCCGGAGCAGCTGCAAATCATGCAGTACCCAGCAATGCAGTCTAGCGTGGGGAGGCAAGGACTTACCTCCACCAAACCTGGACTGAATAGTCACTGGACTGTGGGAGTCACTTGGACAGAGTTGCTGAGTTCCAGGGACCACGCTCGACGTGCTGAGAGGGGACCCAGAGGACCGGTGATGCAGTCTTTTGTTGCCTGCGGTTGCAGGGGGAAGATTCCGTCGACCCCCGGGAGATTTCGTCAGAGCTCCTGGTGCAAGAAGGAGGCAGGCTACCCCCAGAGCATGCACGACCAGGAAACAGTCAAGAAACCCGGCAGGATGAAGCGATACAAGGTTGCAGTAGTCGTCTTTGCTACTTTGTTGGGGTTTTGCAGGCGTCCTGAGCAGTCAGCGGTCGATCCTTTGGCAGAAGGTGAAGAGAGACGTGCAGAGGAACTCTGGTGAGCTCTTGCATTTGGTATCTGAAGAATTCCCCAAAGCAGAGACCCTAAATAGCCAGAAAAGGAGGTTTGGCTACCTAGGAAGGAGGATAGGCTAGTAACACAGGTAAGAGCCTATCAGAAGGAGTCTCTGACGTCACCTGCTGGCCCTGGCCACTCAGAGCAGTCCAGTGTGCCAGCACACCTCTGAATCCGAGATGGCAGAGGTCTGGGGCACGCTAGAGGAACTCTGGGCACCTCCCCTGGGAGGTGCAGGTCAGGGGAGTGGTCACTCCCCTTTCCTTTGTCCAGTTTCGCGCCATAGCAGGGCTGGGGGATCCCTGAACCGGTGTAGACTGGCTTATGCAAAGATGGGCACCATCTGTGCCCATCAAAGCATTTTCAGAGGCTGGGGGAGGCTACTCCTCCCCAGCCCTGACACCTTTTTCCAAAGGGAGAGGGTGTAACACCCTCTCTCTGAGGAAGTCCTTTGTTCTACCTTCCTGGGCCAAGCCTGGCTGGACCCCAGGAGGGCAGAAACCTGTCTGAGGGGTTGGCAGCAGCTGCAGTGAAACCCCGGGAAAGGTAGTTTGGCAGTACCCGGGTCTGTGCTAGAGACTCGGGGGATCATGGAATTGTCTCCCCAATGCCAGAATGGCATTGGAGTGACAATTCCATGATCTTAGACATGTTACATGGCCATGTTCGGAGCTACCATTCTGAAGCTATACATAGGTAGTGACCTACATATAGTGCACGCGTGAAATGGTGTCCCCGCACTCACAAAGTCTGGGGAATTTGCCCTGAACGATGTGGGGGCACCTTGGCTAGTGCCAGGGTGCCCACACACTAAGTAACTTTGCACCCAACCTTCACCAGGTGAAGGTTAGACTTATAGGTGACTTATAAGTTACTTATGTGCAGTGTAAAATGGCTGTGAAATAATGTGGGCATTATTTCACTCAGGCTGCAGTGGCAGGCCTGTGTAAGAATTGTCAGAGCACCCTATGGGTGGCAAAAGAAATGCTGCAGCCCATAGGGGTCTCCTGGAACCCCAATACCCTGGGTACCTCAGTACCATATACTAGGGAATTATCAGGGTGTTCCAGTATGCCAATGTGAATTGGTGAAATTGGTCACTAGCCTGTTAGTGACAATTTAGAAAGCAGAGAGAGCATAACCACTGAGGTTCTGGTTAGCAGAGCCTCAGTGAGACAGTTAGTCATCACACAGGGAACACATACAGGGCACACTTATGAGCACTGGGGCCCTGGCTGGCAGGGTCCCAGTGACACATACACTAAAACAACATATATACAGTGAAATATGGGGGTAACATGCCAGGCAAGATGGTACTTTCCTACAATGCATTATGCTGATGTGCTGTTGTTTAACCTTTTGCATTGCAGAGTTTAATCCTGAAGACTTATATTCAAGGTGCTTATAAATACTGTTTATTTGCAATGTATTGCTGCAGGCTTTCAGAGTGTGTCAGGGTGTGGTCCCTTTCCATGGCCTTCTAGAAGCTTCCTCTGCAGCATGACTGGGTGTGGTTTGTGGGCTGGGACAAGACTCTATATAAGGGAGCCAGCCCAGCTCCACCTGCTCACTATTCAGAGGTCCCAGTGCAGAGCAGCAGCAACTTCTTGAGCTCCTGTTCCGGAGGCCTACTTTGATCCTCCAGGCATTGCCCTTCACTTTGTTGGTGATTCTTGATCAGGGCTGTAAGACGGAGGTCGGGCTGGGCCCCCGATCCCGTTCTCGAAGGATTTCGAGTTCTTTGGCCTAATTTTCATGATAAAAGATTTTACCTTGTGCGTGTGAATGTGCACTTGGCTTTTTCTGGCATTTACATGCTGACATTTGAATCGGCAAGATGCGCAATTCATTTCTTGTGCTTAACTCGTGATATTCATTGTGCGCTACCATTTCTTGGCATTTACATGGTGCCATTCGAATCAGCAGGACTTGTGATTCATTTCTTGTGCTTAACTCGTGATATTCTTTGTGCGCTACCATTTCTTGGTATTCACATGGTGGCATTCGAATCGGTAAGACGCATGATTCATTTCTTGTGCTTAACTCGTGATATTCATTGTGCGCTACCATTTCTTGGCATTTACATGGTGGGTTTCGAATCGGCAAGATGCGCAATTCCTTTTTTGTGTTTAACTCATGATATTCATTGTGCGCCACCATTTCATGGCATTTACATGGTGGCTTTCGAATCGGCAAGACGCGCAATTCATTTCTTGTGCTTAACTCATGATATTCATTGTGCGCTACCATTTCATGGCATTTACATGGTGGCTTTCGAATCGGCAAGACTCTCGATTAATTTCTTGTGCTTAACTCATGATATTCATTGTGCGCTACCATTTCATGGCATTTACATGGTGGCTTTCGAATCGGCAAGACGCATAATTCATTTCTTGTGCTTAACTCATGATATTCATTGCGCGCAACCATTTTATGGCATTTACATTGTGCCATTCAAATCGGCAAGACGCGTAATTCATTCCTTGTGTGTAACTCTTGATGTTCATTGTGCGCAACCATTTCTTGGCACTTACAAGGTGACATTCGAATCGGCAAGACGCGCAATTCATTTCCTGCAATTTAACTTGATGTTTCAGATCGTTTGCAGGTTGAGCGATCATTTCATGGCATTTGCATATTCTTGCTGAAATCAGAGATGTGCGCAATTCATGTTTCTGCATTTAAAAACTAAGGGGGTCATTCCGACCCTGGCGGTCCATGACCGCCAGGGCCGGGGACCGCGGAAGCACCGCCAACAGGCTGGCGGTGCTTCCTGGGCCATTCTGACCGCAGCGGTAAAGCCGCGGTCAGAAAAGGGCAACCGGCAGTTTCCCGCCGGTTTACCCCTGGCCCAGGGAATCCTCCAGCGCCGCCATGGGGATTCCGACCCCCTTCCCGCCATCCTGTTCCTGTTCTGTTTTAGCCTTTTTTCTGCCACAAGAAGGGCATTTATCAAAAAGTGAAGGCATTTCTAAAATAGAAAAACCTTAAATTTCTGTCAGAATTTGACAGAAAAGATTAGCAAATGTTCACTCAATATTAAAAACGTCGAGTGAAATTGAAAATTCAAAAGATTTTAATTGAATTTCTGTCAAAAACAGCTTTGTGAGGTAGAGCTCAATGCTTCAGGGTCCTGTCAGCAGGAGCCAGAAAAAAGAACTGAGGCAACTGCCTTTTGCTGTGCATGATGGGATACAGGAAGACTTTACTTTCTTAAAGGCACAGCTCTATTTGCATTCTGTATAATGGCAGCCTATGGGCTACACTGACCTGCATTGTTTTATTCTCATGAGAGGTGTAAATAAAGTATGAGAATGTATTTTTTATTACATTTCTAGAATAAATAGGTATTTGAACATGAATTTACACTACAGCTGATTTCTTTTCAACAATTTGGCCTGTGTAGCTGTTCACATAGGCTGCACAGTGTTATTCTTAAGTGGTTTTTGACAGACCTTTTTTCAAAGGGCTGATATTTGCACTTAAGAATATACTTTACATCAGTGCTCCGGGGTCCCCGCAGACGCGCGGAACTATTCAGTGCTTATGACTATACATGGAAATCCCCTACGAGAGAAACTGCAATTACCAAGGTCACTACGTATTCATCCAGTATTCCACACTTCCCTCCTGAAAAAAGCAGTCCAGAAGATCCACCCTCATCCAGCTCCAATTTTAGTATAGGGGGAAGTGGAATACGAAGTCAAGAAGGTGTTGGATTCCAAACTGAGAGGGCGTAACCTATGGTACTTGATCTCGTGTAAAGGTTATGGCCATGAAAGTAACTCATGGGTTTCCGCATCTGATGTTCATGCTCCACTACTTGTGAGGTGTTTTCATTGTCTCAATCCAGGCAAGCCAGGACCTAGAGCGCATCTGGGAGAGGGGAGTACCGTCAACATCAGGGCAGTGCGCGCTCTACGGGCGACTGGAATGCAAAAACCCGGCACTTCCAAGACAACGTAATTTATGCATGTAGGAGGCTGGCCTGGCTTGTAGTGGGTACCAAGGGGTACTTACACTCTGTACCAGGTCCAGTTATCCCTTATTAGTGTAGAAGAGGTGTTTCTAGCAGCTTAGGCTGATAGAAGGTAGCTATAGCAGAGCAGCTTAGG
This sequence comes from Pleurodeles waltl, assembly GCF_031143425.1. Lineage (NCBI taxonomy): Eukaryota > Metazoa > Chordata > Amphibia > Caudata > Salamandridae > Pleurodeles > Pleurodeles waltl. The sequence continues at coordinate 601,541,969 of NC_090445.1, forward strand.
CTGAACTAGGAGACATGCAAAGCTCCTATTATACCACAGGTGTCATATGCACAATACCATAAGAAAACACAATACACAGATACACTAAAAATAAAGGTACTTTATTTTTATGACAATATGCCAAAAGTATCTCAGTGAGTACCCTCAGTATGAGGATGCCAAATATACACAAGGTATATGTACACAATAACAAAAATATGCAGTAATAGCAAAAGCAAGTAATGCAAGCAATGTAAAGTTACAGTAGATTGCAATAGGAGCACATAGGTATAGGGGCAACACAAACCATATACTCCAAAAGTGGAATGCGGACCACAAATGGACCCCAAACCTATGTGAGCTTGCAGAGGGTCGCTGGTACTGTAAGAAAACAGTGAGGGTTAGAAAAATAGCCCACCCCAAGACCCTGAAAAGTAGGTGTAAAGTGCACCTATAACCCCCAGAGAGCACAGAAGTCGTGAAAGGGGGTTTCTGCAAGGAAGACCAACACCAGCAAAGCAACAACAGTGGATTTCCGGACCTGAGTACCTGTGAAACAAGGGGACCAAGTCCAAGAGTCGCGACAATGTCAAGAGTGGGCAGATGCCCAGGAAATGCCAGCTGAGGGTGCAAAGAAGCTGCCACCAGATGGAAGAAGCTTTGATTTCTGCAAGAACGAAAAGGACTAGGAACTTCACCTTTGGAGGATGGATGTCCCACGTCGTGAAGAAGCTTGCAGAGGTATTCCCATGCAGAAAGACCGCAAACAGGCCTTGCCAGCTGCAAGGGTCGTGGTTAGGGTTTTTGGATGCTGCTGTGGCCCAGGAGGGACCAGGATGTCGCCACTCAGATGAGGAGACAGAGGGGGCACCCAGCAAGTCAGGGAGCCCTCACAGAAGCAGGCAGCACCCGCAGAAGTACCAGAAAAGGCACTTGGAAGAGGAGTGAACCGGAGTCCACCCGAAGACACAAAAGGAATGGTTTCTTACCTGTAACTCCAGTTCTCTCGTAGGGGTATTTCCATGATAGTCATAAGCACTGAATAGTTCCGCGCGCCTGCGGGGACCCCGGAGCACTGTTGTGTAGTATATTCTTAAGTGCAATCATCAGCTCCTTGACAAAAAAGGTCTGTGAAAAACACTTAAGAATAACAATGTGCAGCCTATGTGAACAGCTACACAAGCCAAAATTGTTAGAAGAAAAAACAGTTGTAGTGTAAATTTCACGTTTAAACCTTTATTTATTCTATAAATACATAAATAAATACATTCTCATATTTTATTTACACCTCTCATGAGAATAAAACAATGTAGGGCAGTGTAGCCCATAGGCTGCCATTATACAGAATGAAAATAGAGCTGTGCCTTTAAGAAAGTAAAGTCTTCCTGTTTCCCATCATGCACAGCAAAAGGCAGTTGCCTCAGTTCTTTTTTGGAGGCTATTAACCTGACATGAAGAAAAAATAAAACATTTGTTGGAGTACCAACCTCCATAATATTCATATTCTATGTCAACTCCACCGGGGAGGAGGGAGGGTTGCTTATGACTATCATGGAAATACCCCTACGAGAGAACTGGAGTTACAGGTAAGAAACCATTCCTAGGGGATTTCCATGTATAGTCATAAGCACTGAATAGAGTAGCAAGCCCATCCCCATAACCGCGGTGGAGTAGATATAAGAATACTGAGAAAAAACATGAATCATGCAAACAAATTCTTGAGCAAAGCCTGTCCAACCTGAGCATCTGCCCTAGCGTCTGTATCAAGGCAGTAATGCTTAGTAAAGGTATGGACCGACCTCCAAGTGGCAGCCTTGCATATTTCTGCCAAAGGGACATTTCTCATCAAGGCTACAGTAGCTGCTTTCCCTCTGGTAGAGTGGGCTTTTGGCCTACCACCAAGGGATTTCTTTGCTAACTGATAACATAACATTATACATGAAACAATCCACCTGGATAAAGATTGTTTAGATGTGCCCAAACCTGTTCTGATTGGGCCATAGTTAATAAAAAGCTGTTGTGATTTTCGTAAGCTTTTTGTCCTGTCCAAGTAAAATTTCAATACTCTCTTTACATCCAGAGAGTGCAGAGTTCTCTCAGCAGGAGTAGCTGGATTCTGAAAGAAAGTCGGTAATGAAATTGTTTGGTTCACATGGAAGTCGGAGACTACCTTAGGTAGAAATTTTGGATGAGTTCTCATTACCACTTTTGTAGAATGAAAAACCGTGTAGGGTTCCTGAGCGCAAAGGGCCTGGATTTCGCTGACCCTACGCGCTGAAGTGATTGCCACCAGAAAAGCAGCTTTCCATGTGAGATGCTGCAGCGATGCCTTGTGTATCGGCTCGAATGGCGTCAGCATCAGACGTGATAAGACAACGTTCAGTTCCCATGGAGGAGAAGGCTTTCTAATGGGAGGAAAAACCTTCTTTAAACCTTCTAGGAAATCCTTAATAATCGGAATCCGAAAAAAGGACGTTTGTGAAGGACTCTTTCTGTATGCCGTTATCGCCGCCAAGTGAACTTTTATTGACGACAGTTGTAAGCCCGATTTTGCCAAACTTAACAGGTATGGCAGGATAGATTGTTCTCCACAGGAAACCGGGTCAATGTTGTTGTGTAAACACCAAATGCAGAATCTCTTCCACTTGCTTGCATAGGCTGATCGTGTGGAAGGGCGTTTTGCTTCCTTCAGAATTTCCATACAGTCCTGAGGTAGGTTCAAGTGTCCATATTGCACTAGCTCAGGAGCCATGCTGCCAAACTCAACGATGAGGGGTTGGGATGAGATATCTGCCCTCTGAACTTCGTGAGAAGGTCCGGACGATATGGTAGCCTGATGTGTGGTTTGAGTGACCGGTGAAGAAGGTCTGGGAACCACCACTGGCGTGGCCACTCTGGAGCAATTAGGATCATTTTGGTCTGAGCATTGGACAGCTTCTGGAGGACCGCCGGAATCAGGGGAAGCGGTGGAAAGGCGTAAAGAAATGCTCCTGACCAGCTTATCCACAGGGCATTCCCCAGTGTCCCTGGATGGTAATATCTGGAGGCGAAGTTTTGGCATTTTTTGTTTTCTGGGGTTGCGAATAGGTCTGTAGAGGGGGTACCCCAGAGTGCGAAAATGGAATGAACGACGTCGTCGTGTAGTACCCATTCGTGGTTCTCGTTCATTACCCGACTGAGGGCATCCGCTTGAACATTCTGGATGCCGGGCAGGTGAGTTGCCACTAGCGACAGGTTCCTGGCTAGAAGCCAATGCCAGATTGTCTGAGCCTCTCTGGATAAAATTCTGGACCTGGTGCCTCCTTGTTTGTTCACGTAGTACATAGTGGCCACGTTGTCTGTCTGAAGAAGGAGAGTTTCCGTTCTCAGAGAGGGAAGGAAGGCTTTGAGCGCAAGGTGGACTGCGCGAAGTTCCAGCAGGTTGATGTGATAGAGACTCTCTCTCTGTGACCACTCGCCTTGGACTCGAAGATGTTCCATGTGCGCCCCCCATCCGAGCAGTGACGCATCTGTTACGATGGTTTGAGATGGAGGCCGTTGTTGGAACGGAATCCCCACCAAGAGATTGCTGGGTAAACACCACCACTTCAGGGATTGTAGGGTGTGAGGAGAAAGAAGGACTTTGTTCTCCCAATCGTCCCTCAGTTGACACCACTGATCCTCTAGATTTTCCTGCAATGGTCTCATATGGAGGCGAGCATTGGGAACCAGATGGATACAAGACGCCATCGAGCCCAGTAGAGAAGCTATTATTCTTGCAGTGGCTTGAGGTCTTTCCTGCAGTTGTTTGCACTTTTGGAGAATCGATAACCGTCGTTCCTCCGAAGGAAACACCTTTCCTAGCCTGGTATCTACAATGGCCCCTAAGTAATGCAACCTCTGAACAGGTGTTGCTGTAGATTTCAGAAGATTGACTTGAAGACCAAGTTTTTGTAGCAGTTGTAGAGTCCATTCGAAATGCTGCTGTGCCTCGAGACAGCTGGAGGCCTTTATGAGCCAATCGTCTAGATAGGGGTAGACGAATATTCGCTGTTTCCTCAAGTGGGCGGCTACTACCGCCATGCATTTGGAAAAAGTTCTTGGCGCTGATTTTAGGCCGAAAGGTAGAACTGCAAATTGGTAATGGCGTTTTCCGACGGTGAACCTTAGGAATTTTCGGTGTTTCTTGGTTACTGGGATATGAAAGTAAGCGTCGCAAAGATCTATCGCACATAGCCAGTCGCCCTGACGTAGATGTGGGTAAATTTGGTGTAAGGCTAACATCCTGAATTTTTCTTTGCGAATCCATTTGTTTGCTGTCCTCAGATCTAAGATGGGACGAAACTCTTGTTTGTCTTTTTTCGGTACAAGGAAATATCTCGAATAAATCCCCTTCCCTTGTTGGCTGATGGGAACGGGTTCTATGGCTCTTTTCTGCAATAGGATATTGACCTCTAACTGCAGAGCTTCGAGATGGTGGTTGGCTGTTTTGGGTGGAACAGATGGTGGAGAACTGGTGAATCTGAGAGCGTAACCATGTCTCACAATATTCAATACCCAGGCGTCTGTTGTGATGCGTTGCCACTCGTCCAGATGATTTGAGATACTTCCCCCTACCGGAGTGGGTAACGGAGGAGGGGGAAGCAAAGATTCAGGGCTTAGATGTGGGAGCTTGTCGAGGTGTCTGGGTCTGAGGTGTTGAACGACCCCTTGTCGACCTTCTGGAGAAGCCTCTCTGATGCTGCTGCTGTTGCTGTTGCTGTTGCTGAGGGCGTGAAGACGTCCAATGTGGAGCCTGATACCTGTGGGTGAACAGTCTTCTTTGATATGGGCGGAATCCTTTTCGCTGTTCTTTAGGTCGCTCCATGCCTACCGCTTTCAGGGTATCCAGCTCCGACTTCATTCTGGCCATCTCATCATCGGCATGAGAGCCGAACAAAGTGGAGCCTGAGAAAGGCAGGTTCTGTATCCTCTGCTGTGCTTCGGGTTTAAGCGATGTAAGCCGCAGCCATGCATGTCTCCTGAGCGCTATACCATGAGCATAGTTATGTGCGGATAGTGTTGAAGAATCCGCCGCAGCACTTATAATCTGGTTAGAAACCATAGCTCCCTCGCTCACGACCTCTAGGAAATCTTCCCTTTTGTCCCTAGGGAGATGCTCTGCGAACTGCAGTATAGAGTCCCAGAGGGATCGATCATATCTCCCTAATAAAGCAGTGGCACTGGCTGCTTTCATGGTGATGGATGCCATCGAGCATACTTTTCTTCCTGCAGCATCGATCTTTCTGCTCTCTTTGTCTGGGGGAGCAGAGGAAGACGGTGACGTCGAATGCGATTTCTTCGCTGCCACTATAACTACCGAGTCTGGTACTGGGTCCGACCTCAAGAATAGAGGATCTTGCTCTGGTGGACGGTACTTTTTAATGAGTCTGGAAGGAGCAGACTTTGTTGTAGCCGGCGTGAGAAAAATGTCCATTGCTGGCTCAATAAGACCCGGAACCAGTGGAAGTAAAGGTCGTGAAGATGTCCTTTGATGCAAGGTCTCAAAGATCACTGATGTCGATGGGGCCGGAGCTGCTAGCGGGATATTCAGCTTGGTTGCCCCTCTTACTAAGACCTCCTGAAATGTGTTGACATCATCTATGGGAGACACTCTTGGGGACGGTGAGTCCGATAAGGTTGGAGAGTAGTCTTGTGTGGACGATGAAGAATGTCCATGATGTGATTCCTGACGACGGTGCCTAGAGGTAGATGTACGCCTCGAGGAATAACCAGAACGCCCTGCAGATCGCGTTGGAGTCCTCGGAACAGGTTCTGGAGGAGGCGCCGGAAGAGGAGCCGTAGGTGTTACCGGCGTCTGTGGTAACGGCGACTGCCTTTGCGAGAGCTGTGGCGATGCTGGAAGTAGGATAAGCGAGGCCGAGGATTCCGAGGTTGTATAAACCCTTCTAGGCCTCTTAGATGGTCTTCTCGACGTCGAAGCACTCCTCGACGTCGAACTGCGGTGACGGCGAGTGCGTCTAGACGTCGACTCGTCTCGCCGCTGAGAACCTCTCGACGACGAACCTCGACGTCGGTGCAGTGACGGTGAACGCCTCCGACGGCGAACACTCTCTCTCGACGGCGATCTCCCTCGCCGTGTCGACGGCGAGCCCGACTCGGATCTCCTTGACGTTGACTGTGTTCGCCGTGTCGACGGCGACCCAGATCCTCTCGACGTCGGGTGTCTTCGCCGCCTCGACGGCGAAATAGCTGTCGACGGCGAACGATGCCTTTTTCTCGCCGGCGAAGCACTCCTCGACGGCGAACATGTTGGCGCCATTCCCTGCTTCGACGTCGACGCTCTCGACGTCGTCGGAGATCTATGTCGTTTTTCAGCAGGTCTGGAAGGAGTCATGGAGGAAACAGGTTGAGCCCTGGTAGAAGTCTGACCTTCTCCTCGCTCTGTAGTGGAATGGCCACTTTTTCTCCTGTCCTCTCTCGCCTGAAGTCGGATCTTCTCTCTATCACGAAGGGTTCTTCTAGAGAAGGTTTTACAAATGTCACACGACTCCGGTTTGTGGCTGGATGGAAGACAAATTATACAGACCCTATGTGGATCTGTTTTAGCCTTCTTTCTTCCACAAGAAGGACATTTATCAAAAAGTGAAGGCATTTCTAACTAGAAAAAACCTCAAAATTCTGTTAGAATTTAACAGAAATCAGTAGAAAATGATCACTCAAAGGTAAAAACGTCGAGTGAAAATGAAATTCAGAAGATATTTCAATGAATTTCTGTCACAAAAGCTTTTGTGAGGTAGAGCTCAATGCTTCAGGGTCCTGTCAGCAGGAGCCGGAAAAAAGAACTGAGGCAACTGCCTTTTGCTGTGCATGATGGGAAACAGGAAGACTTTACTTTCTTAAAGGCACAGCTCTATTTTCATTCTGTATAATGGCAGCCTATGGGCTACACTGCCCTACATTGTTTTATTCTCATGAGAGGTGTAAATAAAATATGAGAATGTATTTATTTATGTATTTATAGAATAAATAGAGGTTCAAACGTGAAATTTACACTACAACTGTTTTTTCTTCTAACAATTTTGGCTTGTGTAGCTGTTCACATAGGCTGCACATTGTTATTCTTAAGTGTTTTTCACAGACCTTTTTTGTCAAGGAGCTGATGATTGCACTTAAGAATATACTACACAACAGTGCTCCGGGGTCCCCGCAGGCGCACGGAACTATTCAGTGCTTATGACTATACATGGAAATCCCCTACGAGAGAAGGGAGTCCCACGACGCCGGAGGACAACTCAGAAGGTTGTGCACTGCAGGTTAGAGTGTTGGGGACCCAGGCTTGGCTGTGCACGAAGGAAATCCTGGAAGAGTGCACAGGAGCCGGAGCAGCTGCAAATCACGCAGTACCCAGCAATGCAGTCTAGCGTGGGGAGGCAAGGACTTACCTCCACCAAACCTGGACTGACTAGTCACTGGACTGTGGGATTCACTTGGACAGAGTTGCTGAGTTCCAGGGACCACGCTCGACGTGCTGAGAGGGGACCCAGAGGACCGGTGATGCAGTCTTTTGTTGCCTGCGGTTGCAGGGGGAAGATTCCGTCGACCCCCGGGAGATTTCTTCAGAGCTCCTGGTGCAAGAAGGAGGCAGGCTACCCCCAGAGCATGCACCACCAGGAAACAGTCAAGAAAGCCGGCAGGATGAAGCGATACAAGGTTGCAGTAGTCGTCTTTGGTACTTTGTTGGGGTTTTGCCTGTGTCCTGAGCAGTCAGCGGTCGATCCTTTGGCAGAAGGTGAAGAGAGAAGTGCAGAGGAACTCTGGTGAGCTCTTGCATTTGGTATCTGAAGAATTCCCCAAAGCAGAGACCCTAAATAGCCAGAAAAGGAGGTTTGGCTACCTAGGAAGGAGGATAGGCTAGTAACACAGGTAAGAGCCTATCAGAAGGAGTCTCTGACATCACCTGCTGGCCCTGGCCACTCAGAGCAGTCCAGTGTGCCAGCACACCTCTGAATCCAAGATGGCAGAGGTCTGGGGCACGCTAGAGGAACTCTGGGCACCTCCCCTGGGAGACGCAGGTCAGGGGAGTGGTCACTCCCCTTTCCTTTGTCCAGTTTCGCGCCATAGCAGGGCTGGGGGATCCCTGAACCGGTGTAGACTGGCTTATGCAAAGATGGGCACCATCTGTGCCCATCAAAGCATTTTCAGAGGCTGGGGGAGGCTACTCCTCTCCAGCCCTGACACCTTTTTCCAAAGGGAGAGGGTGTAACACCCTCTCTCTGAGGAAGTCCTTTGTTATACCTTCCTGGGCCAAGCCTGGCTGGACCCCAGGAGGGCAGAAACCTGTCTGAGGGGTTGGCAGCAGCTGCAGTGAAACCCCGGGAAAGGTACTTTGGCAGTACCCAGGTCTGTGCTAGAGACTCGGGGGATCATGGAATTGTCTCCCCAATGCCAGAATGGCATTGGAGTGACAATTCCATGATCTTAGACATGTTACATGGCCATGTTCGGAGCTACCATTGTGAAGCTATACATAGGTAGTGACCTACGTATAGTGCACGCGTGAAATGGTGTCCCCGCACACACAAAGTCTGGGGAATTTGCCCTGAACGATGTGGGGGCACCTTGGCTAGAGCCAGGGTGCCCACACACTAAGTAACTTTGCACCCAATCTTCACCAGGTGAAGGTTAGACTTATAGGTGACTTATAAGTTACTTATGTGCAGTGTAAAATGGCTGTGAAATAATGTGGGCATTATTTCACTCAGGCTGCAGTGGCAGGCCTGTGTAAGAATTGTCAGAGCACCCTATGGGTGGCAAAAGAAATGCTGCAGCCCATAGGGGTCTCCTGGAACCCCAATACCCTGGGTACCTCAGTACCATATACTAGGGAATTATCAGGGTGTTCCAGTATGCCAATGTGAATTGGTGAAATTGGTCACTAGCCTGTTAGTGACAATTTAGAAAGCAGAGAGAGCATAACCACTGAGGTTCTGGTTAGCAGAGCCTCAGTGAGACAGTTAGTCATCACACAGGGAACACATACAGGGCACACTTATGAGCACTGGGGCCCTGGCTGGCAGGGTCCCAGTGACACATACACTAAAACAACATATATACAGTGAAATATGGGGGTAACATGCCAGGCAAGATGGTACTTTCCTACAATGCATTATGCTGATGTGCTGTTGTTTACCCTTTTGCATTGCAGAGTTTAATCCTGAAGACTTATATTCAAGGTGCTTATAAATACTGTTTATTTGCAATGTATTGCTGCAGGCTTTCAGAGTGTGTCAGGGTGTGGTCCCTTTCCAGGGCCTTCTAGAAGCTTCCTCTGCAGCATGACTGGGTGTGGTTTGTGGGCTGGGCCAAGACTCTATATAAGGGAGCCGGCCCAGCTCCACCTGCTCACTAATCAGAGGTCCCAGTGCAGAGCAGCAGCAACTTCCTGAGCTCCTGTTCCGGAGGCCTACTTTGATCTTCCAGGCATTGCCCTTCACTTTGTTGGTGATTCTTGATCAGGGCGGTAAGACGGAGGTCGGGCTGGGCCCCCGATCCAGTTCTCGAAGGATTTCGAGTTTTTTGGCCTAATTTTCATGATAAAAGATTTTACCTTGTGCGTGTGAATGTGCACTTGGCTTTTTCTGGCATTTACATGCTGACATTCGAATCGGCAAGATGCGCAATTCATTTCTTGTGCTTAACTCGTGATATTCATTGTGCGCTACCATTTCTTGGCATTTACATGGTGCCATTCGAATCAGCAGGACATGTGATTCATTTCTTGTGCTTAACTCGTGATATTCTTTGTGCGCTACCATTTCTTGGTATTCACATAGTGGCATTCGAATCGGTAAGACGCATGATTCATTTCTTGTGCTTAACTCGTGATATTCATTGTGCGCCACCATTTCATGGCATTTACATGGTGGATTTCGAATCGGCAAGACGCGCAATTCATTTCTTGTGCTTAACTCATGATATTCATTGTGCGCTACCATTTCATGGCATTTACATGGTGGCTTTCGAATCGGCAAGACGCTTGATTAATTTCTTGTGCTTAATTCATGATATTCATTGTGCGCTACCATTTCATGGCATTTACATGGTGGCTTTCGAATTGGCAAGACGCATAATTAATTTCTTGTGCTTAACTCATGATATTCATTGCGCGCGACCATTTTATGGCATTTACATTGTGGCATTCAAATCGGCAAGACGCGTAATTCATTCCTTGTGTGTAACTCTTGATGTTCATTGTGCGCAACCATTTCTTGGCACTTACAAGGTGACATTCGAATCGGCAAGAAGCGCAATTCATTTCCTGCAATTTAACTTGATGTTTCAGATCGTTTGCAGGTTGAGCGATCATTTCATGGCATTTGCATATTCTTGCTGAAATCAGAGATGTGCGCAATTCATGTTTCTGCATTTAAAAACTAAGGGGGTCATTCCGACCCTGGCGGTCCATGACCGCCAGGGCCGGGGAGCGCGGAAGCACCGCCAACAGGCTGGCGGTGCTTCCTGGGCCATTCTGACCGCGGCGGTAAAGCCGCGGTCAGAAAAGGGCAACCGGCAGTTTCCCGACGGTTTACCCCTGGCCCAGGGAATCCTCCATGGCGGCGCTGCTTGCAGCGCCGCCATGGGGATTCCGACCCCCTTCCCGCCATCCTGTTCCTGTTCTGTTTTAGCCTTTTTTCTGCCACAAGAAGGGCATTTATCAAAAAGTGAAGGCATTTCTAAAATAGAAAAACCTTAAATTTCTGTCAGAATTTGACAGAAAAGATTAGCAAATGTTCACTCAATATTAAAAACGTCGAGTGAAATTGAAAATTCAAAAGATTTTAATTGAATTTCTGTCAAAAACAGCTTTGTGAGGTAGAGCTCAATGCTTCAGGGTCCTGTCAGCAGGAGCCAGAAAAAAGAACTGAGGCAACTGCCTTTTGCTGTGCATGATGGGATAGAGGAAGACTTTACTTTCTTAAAGGCACAGCTCTATTTGCATTCTGTATAATGGCAGCCTATGGGCTACACTGACCTGCATTGTTTTATTCTCATGAGAGGGGTAAATAAAGTATGAGAATGTATTTTTTATTACATTTCTAGAATAAATAGGTATTTGAACATGAATTTACACTACAGCTGATTTCTTTTCAACAATTTGGCCTGTGTAGCTGTTCACATAGGCTGCACAGTGTTATTCTTAAGTGGTTTTTGACAGACCTTTTTTCAAAGGGCTGATATTTGCACTTAAGAATATACTTTACATCAGTGCTCCGGGGTACCCGCAGACGCGCGGAACTATTCAGTGCTTATGACTATACATGGAAATCCCCTACGAGAGAAACTGCAATTACCAAGGTCACTACGTATTCATCCAGTATTCCACACTTCCCTCCTGAAAAAAGCAGTCCAGAAGATCCACCCTCATCCAGCTCCAATTTTAGTACAGGGGGAAGTGGAATACGAAGTCAAGAAGGTGTTGGATTCCAAACTGAGAGGGCGTAACCTATAGTACTTGATCTCGTGTAAAGGTTATAGCCATGAAAGTAACTCATGGGTTTCCGCATCTGATGTTCATGCTCCACTACGTGTGAGGTGTTTTCATTGTCTCAATCCAGGCAAGCCAGGCCCTAGAGCGCATCTGGGAGAGGGGAGTACCGTCAACATCAGGGCAGTGCGCGCTCTACGGGCGACTGGAATGCAAAAACCCGGCACTTCCAAGACAACGTAATTCATGCATGTAGGAGGCTGGCCTGGCTTGTAGTGGGTACCAAGGGGTACTTACACTCTGTACCAGGTCCAGTTATCCCTTATTAGTGTAGAAGAGGTGTTTCTAGCAGCTTAGGCTGATAGAAGGTAGCTATAGCAGAGCAGCTTAGGCTGAACTAGGAGACATGCAAAGCTCCTATTATACCACAGGTGTCATATGCACAATACCATAAGAAAACACAATACACAGATACACTAAAAATAAAGGTACTTTATTTTTATGACAATGTGCCAAAAGTATCTCAGTGAGTACCCTCAGTATGAGGATGCCAAATATACACAAGGTATATGTACACACTACCAAAAATATGCAGTAATAGCAAAAGGAAGTAATGCAAGCAATGTAAAGTTACAGTAGATTGCAATAGGAGCACATAGGTATAGGGGCAACACAAACCATATACTCCAAAAGTGGAATGCGAACCACAAATGGACCCCAAACCTATGTGAGCTTGCAGAGGGTCGCTGGGACTGTAAGAAAACAGTGAGGGTTAGAAAAATAGCCCACCCCAAGACCCTGAAAAGTAGGTGTAAAGTGCACCTATAACCCCCAGAGAGCACAGAAGTCGTGATAGGGGGTTTCTGCAAGGAAGACCAACACCAGCAAAGCAACAACAGTGGATTTCCGGACCTGAGTACCTGTGAAACAAGGGGACCAAGTCCAAGAGTCGCGACAATGTCAAGAGTGGGCAGATGCCCAGGAAATGCCAGCTGAGGGTGCAAAGAAGCTGCCACCAGATGGAAGAAGCTTTGATTTCTGCAAGAACGAAAAGGACTAGGAACTTCACCTTTGGAGCATGGATGTCCCACGTCGTGAAGAAGCTTGCAGAGGTATTCCCATGCAGAAAGACCGCAAACAGGCCTTGCCAGCTGCAAAGGTCGTGGTTAGGGTTTTTGGATGCTGCTGTGGCCCAGGAGGGACCAGGATGTCGCCACTCAGATGAGGAGACAGAGGGGGCACCCAGCAAGTCAGGGAGCCCTCACAGAAGCAGGCAGCACCCGCAGAAGTACCAGAAAAGGCACTTGGAAGAGGAGTGAACCGGAGTCCACCCGAAGACACAAAAGGGAGTCCCACGACGCCGGAGGACAACTCAGAAGGTTGTGCACTGCAGGTTAGAGTGTTGGGGACCCAGGCTTGGCTGTGCACGAAGGAAATCCTGGAAGAGTGCACAGGAGCCGGAGCAGCTGCAAATCACGCAGTACCCAGCAATGCAGTCTAGCGTGGGGAGGCAAGGACTTACCTCCACCAAACCTGGACTGAATAGTCACTGGACTGTGGGAGTCACTTGGCCAGAGTTGCTGAGTTCCAGGGACCACGCTCGACGTGCTGAGAGGGGACCCAGAGGACCGGTGATGCAGTCTTTTGTTGCCTGCGGTTGCAGTGGGAAGATTCCGTCGACCCCCGGGAGATTTCTTCAGAGCTCCTGGTGCAAGAAGGAGGCAGGCTACCCCCAGAGCATGCACCACCAGGAAACAGTCAAGAAAGCCGGCAGGATGAAGCGATACAAGGTTGCAGTAGTCGTCTTTGCTACTTTGTTGGGGTTTTGCAGGCGTCCTGAGCAGTCAGCGGTCGATCCTTTGGCAGAAGGTGAAGAGAGAAAAGCAGAGGAACTCTGGTGAGCTCTTGCATTTGGTATCTGAAGAATTCCCCAAAGCAGAGACCCTAAATAGCCAGAAAAGGAGGTTTGGCTACCTAGGAAGGAGGATAGGCTAGTAACACGGGTAAGAGCCTATCAGAAGGAGTCTCTGACGTCACCTGCTGGCCCTGGCCACTCAGATCAGTCCAGTGTGCCAGCACACCTCTGAATCCAAGATGGCAGAGGTCTGGGGCACGCTAGAGGAACTCTGGGCACCTCCCCTGGGAGGTGCAGGTCAGGGGAGTGGTCACTCCCCTTTCCTTTGTCCAGTTTCGCGCCATAGCAGGGCTGGGGGATCCCTGAACCGGTGTAGACTGGCTTATGCAAAGATAGGCACCATCTGTGCCCATCAAAGCATTTTCAGAGGCTGGGGGAGGCTACTCCTCCACAGCCCTGACACCTTTTTCCAAATGGAGAGGGTGTAACACCCTCTTTCTGAGGAAGTCCTTTGTTCTACCTTCCTGGGCCAAGCCTGGCTGGACCCCAGGAGGGCAGAAACCTGTCTGAGGGGTTGGCAGCAGCTGCAGTGAAACCCCGGGAAAGGTAGTTTGGCAGTACCCGGGTCTGTGCTAGAGACTCAGGGGATCATGGAATTGTCTCCCCAATGCCAGAATGGCATTGGGGTGACAATTCCATGATCTTAGACATGTTACATGGCCATGTTCGGAGCTACCATTGTGAAGCTATACATAGGTAGTAACCTACGTATAGTGCACGCGTGAAATGGTGTCCCCGCACTCACACAGTCTGGGGAATTTGCCCTGAACGATGTGGGGGCACCTTGGCTAGTGCCAGGTTGCCCACACACTAAGTAACTTTACACCCAACCTTCACCAGGTGAAGGTTAGACATATAGGTGACTTATAAGTTACTTATATGCAGTGTAAAATGGCTGTGAAATAATGTGGGCATTATTTCACTCAGGCTGCAGTGGCAGGCCTGTGTAAGAATTGTCAGAGCACCCTGTGGGTGGCAAAAGAAATGCTGCAGCCCATAGGGGTCTCCTGGAACCCCAATACCCTGGGTACCTCAGTACCATATACTAGGGAATTATCAGGGTGTTCCAGTATGCCAATGTGAATTGGTGAAATTGGTCACTAGCCTGTTAGTGACAATTTAGAAAGCAGAGAGAGCATAACCACTGAGGTTCTGGTTAGCAGAGCCTCAGTGAGACAGTTAGTCATCACACAGGGAACACATACAGGGCACACTTATGAGCACTGGGGCCCTGGCTGGCAGGGTCCCAGTGACACATACACTAAAACAACATATATACAGTGAAATATGGGGGTAACATGCCAGGCAAGATGGTACTTTCCTACAATGCATTATGCTGATGTGCTGTTGTTTAACCTTTTGCATTGCAGAGTTTAATCCTGAAGACATATATTCAAGGTGCTTATAAATACTGTTTATTTGCAATGTATTGCTGCAGGCTTTCATAGTGTGTCAGGGTGTGGTCCCTTTCCAGGGCCTTCTAGAAGCTTCCTCTGCAGCATGACTGGGTGTGGTTTGTGGGCTGTGCCAAGACTCTATATAAGAGAGCCATCCCAGCTCCACCTGCTCACTAATCAGAGGTCCCAGTGCAGAGCAGCAGCAACTTCCTGAGCTCCTGTTCCGGAGGCCTACTTTGATCTTCCAGGCATTGCCCTTCACTTTGTTGGTGATTCTTGATCAGGGCGGTAAGACGGAGGTCGGGCTGTGCCCCCGATCCCGTTCTCGAAGGATTTCGAGTTCTTTGGCCTAACTTTCATGATAAAAGATTTTACCTTGTGCGTGTGAATGTGCACTTGGCTTTTTCTGGCATTTGCATGCTGACATTCGAATCGGCAAGATGCGCAATTCATTTCTTGTGCTTAACTCGTGATATTCATTGTGGACTACCATTTCTTGGCATTTACATGGTGCCATTCGAATCAGCAGGACATGTGATTCATTTCTTGTGCTTAACTCGTGATATTCTTTGTGCGCTACCATTTCTTGGTATTCACATAGTGGCATTCGAATCGGTAAGACGCACAATTCATTTCTTGTGCTTAACTCGTGATATTCATTGTGCGCTACCATTTCTTGGCATTTACATGGTGGGTTTCGAATCGGCAAGATGCGCAATTCATTTTTTGTGTTTAACTCATGATATTCATTGTGTGCCACCATTTCATGGCATTTACATGGTGGCTTTCGAATCGGCAAGACGCGCAATTCATTTCTTGTGCTTAACTCATGATATTCATTGTGCGCTACCATTTCATGGCATTTACATGGTGGCTTTCGAATCGGCAAGACGCTCGATTAATTTCTTGTGCTTAACTCATGATATTCATTGTGCGCTACCATTTCATGGCATTTACATGGTGGCTTTCGAATCGGCAAGACGCATAATTCATTTCTTGTGCTTAACTCATGATTTTCATTGCGCGCGACCATTTTATGGCATTTACATTGTGGCATTCAAATCGGCAAGACGCGTAATTCATTCCTTGTGTGTAACTCTTGATGTTCATTGTGCGCAACCATTTCTTGGCACTTACAAGGTGACATTCGAATCGGCAAGACACGCAATTCATTTCCTGCAATTTAACTTGATGTTTCAGATCGTTTGCAGGTTGAGCGATCATTTCATGGCATTTGCATATTCTTGCTGAAATCAGAGATGTGCGCAATTCATGTTTCTGCATTTAAAAACTAAGGGGGTCATTCCGACCCTGGCGGTCCATGACCGCCAGGGCCGGGGAGCGCGGAAGCACCGCCAACAGGCTGGCGGTGCTTCCTGGGCCATTCTGACCGCGGCGGTAAAGCCGCGGTCAGAAAAGGGCAACCGGCAGTTTCCCGCCGGTTTACCCCTGGCCCTGGGAATCCTCCATGGCGGCGCTGCTTGCAGCGCCGCCATGGGGATTCCGACCCCCTTCCCGCCATCCTGTTCCTGTTCTGTTTTAGCCTTTTTTCTGCCACAAGAAGGGCATTTATCAAAAAGTGAAGGCATTTCTAAAATAGAAAAACCTTAAATTTCTGTCAGAATTTGACAGAAAAGATTAGCAAATGTTCACTCAATATTAAAAACGTCGAGTGAAATTGAAAATTCAAAAGATTTTAATTGAATTTCTGTCAAAAACAGCTTTGTGAGGTAGAGCTCAATGCTTCAGGGTCCTGTCAGCAGGAGCCAGAAAAAAGAACTGAGGCAACTGCCTTTTGCTGTGCATGATGGGATACAGGAAGACTTTACTTTCTTAAAGGCACAGCTCTATTTGCATTCTGTATAATGGCAGCCTATGGGCTACACTGACCTGCATTGTTTTATTCTCATGAGAGGTGTAAATAAAGTATGAGAATGTATTTTTTATTACATTTCTAGAATAAATAGGTATTTGAACATGAATTTACACTACAGCTGATTTCTTTTCAACAATTTGGCCTGTGTAGCTGTTCACATAGGCTGCACAGTGTTATTCTTAAGTGGTTTTTGACAGACCTTTTTTCAAAGGGCTGATATTTGCACTTAAGAATATACTTTACATCAGTGCTCCGGGGTACCCGCAGACGCGCGGAACTATTCAGTGCTTATGACTATACATGGAAATCCCCTACGAGAGAAACTGCAATTACCAAGGTCACTACGTATTCATCCAGTATTCCACACTTCCCTCCTGAAAAAAGCAGTCCAGAAGATCCACCCTCATCCAGCTCCAATTTTAGTACAGGGGGAAGTGGAATACGAAGTCAAGAAGGTGTTGGATTCCAAACTGAGAGGGCGTAACCTATGGTACTTGATCTCGTGTAAAGGTTATGGCCATGAAAGTAACTCATGGGTTTCCGCATATGATGTTCATGCTCCACTACGTGTGAGGTGTTTTCATTGTCTCAATCCAGGCAAGCCAGGCCCTAGAGCGCATCTGGGAGAGGGGAGTACCGTCAACATCAGGGCAGTGCGCGCTCTACGGGCGACTGGAATGCAAAAACCCGGCACTTCCAAGACAACGTAATTCATGCATGTAGGAGGCTGGCCTGGCTTGTAGTGGGTACCAAGGGGTACTTACACTCTGTACCAGGTCCAGTTATCCCTTATTAGTGTAGAAGAGGTGTTTCTAGCAGCTTAGGCTGATAGAAGGTAGCTATAGCAGAGCAGCTTAGGCTGAACTAGGAGACATGCAAAGCTCCTATTATACCACAGGTGTCATATGCACAATACCATAAGAAAACACAATACACAGATACACTAAAAATAAAGGTACTTTATTTTTATGACAATATGCCAAAAGTATCTCAGTGAGTCCCCTCAGTATGAGGATGCCAAATATACACAAGGTATATGTACACAATACCAAAAATATATGCAGTAATAGCAAAAGGAAGTAATGCAAGCAATGTAAAGTTACAGTAGATTGCAATAGGAGCACATAGGTATAGGGGCAACACAAACCATATACTCCAAAAGTGGAATGCGAACCACGAATGGACCCCAAACCTATGTGAGCTTGTAGAGGGTTGCTGGGACTGTAAGAAAACAGTGAGGGTTAGAAAAATAGCCCACCCTTAAGACCCTGAAAAGTAGGTGTAAAGTGCACCTATAACCCCCAGAGAGCACAGAAGTCGTGATAGGGGGTTTCTGCAAGGAAGACCAACACCAGCAAAGCAACAACAGTGGATTTCCGGACATGAGTACCTGTGAAACAAGGGGACCAAGTCCAAGAGTCGCGACAATGTCAAGAGTGGGCAGATGCCCAGGAAATGCCAGCTGAGGGTGCAAAGAAGCTGCCACCAGATGGAAGAAGCTTTGATTTCAGCAAGAACGAAAAGGACTAGGAACTTCACCTTTGGAGGATGGATGTCCCACGTCATGAAGAAGCTTGCAGAGGTATTCCCATGCAGAAAGAACGCAAACAGGCCTTGCCAGCTGCAAGGGTCGTGTTTAGGGTTTTTGGATGCTGCTGTGGCCCAGGAGGGACCAGGATGTCGCCACTCAGATGAGGAGACAGAGGGGGCACCCAGCAAGTCAGGGAGCCCTCACAGAAGCAGGCAGCACCCGCAGAAGTACCAGAAAAGGCACTTGGAAGAGGAGTGAACCGGAGTCCACCCGAAGACACAAAAGGGAGTCCCACGATGCCGGAGGACAACTCAGAAGGTTGTGCACTGCAGGTTAGATTGTTGGGGACCCAGGCTTGGCTGTGCACGAAGGAAATCCTGGAAGAGTGCACAGGAGCCGGAGCAGCTGCAAATCACGCAGTACCCAGCAATGCAGTCTAGCGTGGGGAGGCAAGGACTTACCTCCACCAAACCTGGACTGAATAGTCACTGGACTGTGGGAGTCACTTGGACAGAGTTGCTGAGTTCCAGGGACCATGCTCGACGTGCTGAGAGGGGACCCAGAGGACCGGTGATGCAGTCTTTTGTTGCCTGCGGTTGCAGGGGGAAGATTCCGTCGACTCCCGGGAGATTTCTTCAGAGCTCCTGGTGCAAGAAGGAGGCAGGCTACCCCCAGAGCATGCACCACCAGGAAACAGTCAAGAAAGCCGGCAGGATGAAGCGATACAAGGTTGCAGTAGTCGTCTTTGCTACTTTCTTGGGGTTTTGCAGGCGTCCTGAGCAGTCAGCGGTCGATCCTTTGGCAGAAGGTGAAGAGAGAAGTGCAGAGGAACTCTGGTGAGCTCTTGCATTTGGTATCTGAAGAATTCCCCAAAGCAGAGACCCTAAATAGCCAGAAAAGGAGGTTTGGCTACCTAGGAAGGAGGATAGGCTAGTAACACAGGTGAGAGCCTATCAGAAGGAGTCTCTGACGTCACCTGCTGGCCCTGGCCACTCAGAGCAGTCCAGTGTGCCAGCACACCTCTGAATCCAAGATGGCAGAGGTCTGGGGCACGCTAGAGGAACTCTGGGCACCTCCCCTGGGAGGTGCAGGTCAGGGGAGTGGTCACTCCCCTTTCCTTTGTCCAGTTTTGTGCCATAGCAGGGCTGGGGGATCCCTGAACCGGTGTCGACTGGCTTATGCAAAGATGGGCACCATCTGTGCCCATCAAAGCATTTTCAGAGGCTGGGGGAGGCTACTCCTCCCCAGCCCTGACACCTTTTTCCAAAGGGAGAGGGTGTAACACCCTCTCTCTGAGGAAGTCCTTTGTTCTACCTTCCTGGGCCAAGCCTGGCTGGACCCCAGGAGGGCAGAAACCTGTCTGAGGGGTTGGCAGCAGCTGCAGTGAAACCCCGGGAAAGGTAGTTTGGCAGTACCCGGGTCTGTGCTAGAGACTCGGGGGATCATGGAATAGTCTCCCCAATGCCAGAATGGCATTGGAGTGACAATTCCATGATCTTAGACATGTTACATGGCCATGTTCGGAGCTACCATTGTGAAGCTATACATAGGTAGTGACCTACGTATAGTGCACGTGTGAAATGGTGTCCCCGCACTCACAAAGTCTGGGGAATTTGCCCTGAACGATGTGGGGGCACCTTGGCTAGTGCCAAGGTGCCCACACACTAAGTAACTTTGCACCCAACCTTCACCAGGTGAAGGTTAGACATATAGGTGGCTTATAAGTTACTTATGTGCAGTGTAAAATGGCTGTGAAATAATGTGGACATTATTTCACTCAGGCTGCAGTGGCAGGCCTGTGTAAGAATTGTCAGAGCACCCTGTGGGTGGCAAAAGAAATGCTGCAGCCCATAGGGGTCTCCTGGAACCCCAATACCCTGGGTACCTCAGTACCATATACTAGGGAATTATCAGGGTGTTCCAGTATGCCAATGTGAATTGGTGAAATTGGTCACTAGCCTGTTAGTGACAATTTAGAAAGCAGAGAGAGCATAACCACTGAGGTTCTGGTTAGCAGAGCCTCAGTGAGACAGTTAGTCATCACACAGGGAACACATACAGGGCACACTTATGAGCACTGGGGCCCTGGCTGGCAGGGTCCCAGTGACACATACACTAAAACAACATATATACAGTGAAATATGGGGGTAACATGCCAGGCAAGATGGTACTTTCCTACAATGCATTATGCTGATGTGCTGTTGTTTAACCTTTTGCATTGCAGAGTTTAATCCTGAAGACTTATATTCAAGGTGCTTATAAATACTGTTTATTTGCAATGTATTGCTGCAGGCTTTTAGAGTGTGTCAGGGTGTGGTCCTTTTCCAGGGCCTTCTAGAAGCTTCCTCTGCAGCATGACTGGGTGTGGTTTGTGGGCTGGGCCAAGACTCTATATAAGGGAGCCAGCCCAGCTCCACCTGCTCACTAATCAGAGGTCCAAGTGCAGAGCAGCAGCAACTTCCTGAGCTCCTGTTCCGGAGGCCTACTTTGATCTTCCAGGCATTGCCCTTTACTTTGTTGGTGATTCTTGATCAGGGCGGTAAGACGGAGGTCGGGCTGGGCCCCCGATCCCGTTCTCGAAGGATTTCGAGTTCTTTGGCATAATTTTCATGATAAAAGATTTTACCTTGTGTGTGTGAATGTGCACTTGGCTTTTTCTGGCATTTGCATGCTGACATTCGAATCGGCAAGATGCGCAATTCATTTCTTGTGCTTAACTCGTGATATTCATTGTGCGCTACCATTTCTTGGCATTTACATGGTGCCATTCGAATCAGCAGGACATGTGATTCATTTCTTGTGCTTAACTCGTGATATTCTTTGTGCGCTACCATTTCTTGGTATTCACATAGTGGCATTCGAATCGGTAAGACGCACGATTCATTTCTTGTGCTTAACTCGTGATATTCATTGTGCGCTACCATTTCTTGGCATTTACATGGTGGCTTTCGAATCGGCAAGATGCGCAATTCATTTTTTGTGTTTAACTCATGATATTCATTGTGCGCCACCATTTCATGGCATTTACATGGTGGCTTTCGAATCGGCAAGACGCGCAATTCATTTCTTGTACTTAACTCATGATATTCATTGTGCGCTACCATTTCATGGCATTTACATGGTGGCTTTCGAATCGGCAAGACGCTTGATTAATTTCTTGTGCTTAACTCATGATATTCATTGTGCGCTACCATTTCATGGCATTTACATGGTGGCTTTCGAATCGGCAAGACGCATAATTCATTTCTTGTGCTTAACTCATGATATTCATTGCGCGCGACCATTTTATGGCATTTACATTGTGGCATTCAAATCGGCAAGACGCGTAATTCATTCCTTGTGTGTAACTCTTGATGTTCATTGTGCGCAACCATTTCTTGGCACTTACAAGGTGACATTCGAATCGGCAAGACGCGCAATTCATTTCCTGCAATTTAACTTGATGTTTCAGATCGTTTGCAGGTTGAGCGATCATTTCATGGTATTTGCATATTCTTGCTGAAATCAGAAGTGTGCGCAATTCACGTTTCTGCACTTAAAAACTAAGGGGGTAATTCCGACCCTGGCGGTCCATGACCGCCAGGGCCGGGGACCGCGGAAGCACCGCCAACAGGCTGGCGGTGCTTCCTCGGCCATTCTGACCGCGGCGGTAAAGCCGCGGTCAGAAAAGGGCAACCGCAGTTTCCCGCCGGTTTACCCCTGGCCCAGGGAATCCTCCATGGCGGCGCTGCTTGCAGCGCCGCCATGGGGATTCCGACCCCCTTCCCGCCATCCTGTTCCTGGCGGTTTTTACCTTAGGGGAACGACCCCCTAAGTGTTAGAATCTTAGATGTTACATTATATGTGCATAATAAGTCCCTTAATACAACTCCTATGGTGTTCCAGAAAAAGTTCAGATTATTCCTTTGTCCCCATGCTAAAAGACTATGGGGGTCATTACAACATTGGCAGTAAAAGCTGCTTACCGCCGTGCAGAAGACTGCCAACACACCGCCGCGGCCGTGGAATTCCGCCACAGTCATTATGACCCACAGCTCGGAATCCGCCAAAATCCAGACACCAACACAAGTCTGCCACACCAAAGGTCAGTGATAAACTGGCGATAACAAAACCTCCACCGTCACGCCAACAGGAATACGCCCACACTATCACGACCCACGAATCCACGCAGGGGTCTTTCAGCCGCGGTATTCCATTGGCGGTACACACCGCTGCGCTCAAAATACACACACATTTACAAAACACATTCACATTGGACAAATTGAAATACACACACCTGATACACATACACACACCACTCCCACACATCCCATACAATATAAAACACACACCCACATCACCCACAAACCCTTACGTCAACAATTGCGACAGAAGGCCAGAGAGAGACACCACCAGAAAGAACAATAGCATCCACAGGCACCCTATACCATCACTCACACAACATCCAAGCACCTCTCACAACACATGTCTAAATATCACCCCACACATCACAACACACATCACCCCACACATCACCCACACTAACCCATGGCACCGCAAAGACACCCCAGGTTCTCTGAGGAGGAGCTCAGGGTCATGGTGGAGGAAATTATCCGGTTAGAGCCACAGCTATTCGGATCACAGGTGCAGCACACCACCATAGCTAGGAAGATGGAGCTACGGTGAAGAATCATGGACAGGGTCAACGCAGTGGGACAGCACCCAAGAACACAGGATGACATCAGGAAGAGGTGGAACGACCTACGGGGGAAGGTGCATTCTATGGTCACAAGACACCACCTTGCAGTTCAGAGGACTGGCGGCGGACCCCCACCTCCTCCCCCAGAACTCACTACATGGGAGGAGCAGGTCTTGGCTGTACTGCATCCTGAGGGCCTCGCGGGAGTAGCTGGAGGAATGGACTCTGGTAAGGCAAATCTTTACTTTAGCAACACAAAAGGATGATGGAAGGAGTGCTGAACAATGCAAACACTCACCCCCAGTCACAGATCTGGGTTTAATCCATCGTTCTTTAGCTCACCATGCCACCCCAGTTTGGAACCAGCCATATGCAAATCAGTCTTGACCCTGTTCCCTCATGGGAACAGTCCAGCCTGAAATGCCAAGCCAGGTCCTTCCTGGACCAGAAACAAGCATCCTGGGACCGGTTTCAGGGCTTCACCCTTCATCAGCCAGGCTAGTTTGAATCCAGTGGCACAGTGAGCAAGGGACCCACGTCTGGGCATACCCTTCCCACTTAGGGCAACTTTAGCAACACAAAAGGATGATGGACGGAGTGCTGAACAATGCAAACACTTACCCCCAGTCTCAGATCTGGGTTTAATCCATCGTTCTTTAGCTCACCATGCCACCCCAGTTTGGACCCAGCCATATGCAAATCAGTCTTGACCCTGTTCCCTCATGGGAACAGTCCAGCCCGAACTGCCAAGCCAGGTTCTCCCTGGACTGGAAACAAGCATCCTGGGACCGGTTTCAGGGTTTCACCCTTCATCAGCCAGGCTAGCTTGAATCCAGTGGCACAGTGAGCAAGGGACCCACGTCTGGGCATACCCTTCCCACTTAGGGCAACTTTAGCAACACAAAAGGATGTTTTACTACCTTATCCCCCCCACCTGCATGCCATCACATACCCCCACCCTCGTCCTCACCCCCATCACTCCAACTCCTCACGTGTGTCCCAATATCACAAACCACACATCCCAAACCCAAGCCCTGCATGTAACACCAAAGCATGGACACCCATCACCAAAGCATGTCCACATACCCATACACCCCCCTAAACCATTATCACACAAGGTCCTACACAGGAATGCAAGCACTGGGGTACACGGTCACCCACCCATTGCACACCCTGGCCCACACAGATGCAATAATCATGCCTTTACACCCCTGCAGGACCCCTACCCAACGTCACCAGAAAGGAGGGTCCAGACATGTCCACTCCACCCACAGAAAAGGCCCACAGTGATGCCAGCAGCTCTGTCCAACTGGATCTAGATGACCAGCCTGGCCCATCTGGGACCTCGGGACAGTCGGTTCCCCTCACACTGGCACAGGCCACTACAGAGCTTCCCACCTCTGGAAACACCAGCACAGCACCCACCCAGCGGGCCCATACCTCTGTCCCCAGGACATGTCAATCAGCAGTGTGTCCACCACTACAGGGAACCCAGGCTAACCCACCACCCCAACAACAACAGGGACCTGGGGGCAGTGGCAGTGAGCACACGGTTCAGGGGACAGAGGCCCAGGAACACAGGGGAACTGGGAGGGCTGCTGTGCGACGGGGGAGGACAGGCCCAGGGAACCCACTCTCCACGAGGCCCTCTCCAACATCATGGGAGCCTACCAACATTCCCAGGAGACAATGGCAACAATACTGGCCAAGTTTCAGGAGACCCAGCGGCTGCAGGAGGAACAGTATCTGGGCTTCAGGGAGAAACTAAAATCCATCAATTCCACCCTGGGCACCATTGTAGGGGTGCTGAAGGAACTCGTCAACACCAGGAGGGACACTGTGGCACAACAAGGGGCCCCTGACACTAGCCTGGATGATGAACTGCCCACCACCTCCGCTGGCGCTAGTGGACAGGAGGCACCGCCACAGGACCACGACACCTGCACCCCACCCCCTGCAGATGGAAAACCACCCCGCAAGCGGTCCCTGAGATCCAGGACAAAGACAGAGAACAATGCCAAGACCCCTGCCAAGAAATTAGACCACCCTGAATGTCATCCTTCTGTCCCTCTTTGTCACCCTGTCCATACCTAAACTGCCCCAGCTCCACTTCCTATGCCCCTTTGGACAATGCACCTGTGAGACTAATAGACTGGACTCTGCCATGGACATTCCTCCACCATCACCCCTGACCATTTTACAACCCCTCCACTATTTAGCACTTAAATAAACACCCTTAAATCACAAAACAATCTAGAGTCAGTCTGTGCTTTCACAATTGTGTATTTGCAATAACTGAGGGAAATCGCAATGTCCATTGTATTGTCAACATACCTATGTCACACAGCTCTAGTCCATGCGGAAACAAAGCAGATGTCACACAGTGGGACCCACATCTGTGAAATCATAAGGGAAAGTGACAACTCAGTGACCATACACTGGGTGAAAATGACAAGACAGATGAGAGGTAGTAGAATAAAATCAGATGTAGCAGGCAGTGTTGTCTTCTTACCTGTGTCTCACTGGAAGCATTGGTGGATCACTGTGTTCCTGTTGTCTATGTCCTCTTCCTCTGCTTCCTCGTCTTCAATGTCCACAGGCTCCACTGCTGCCACAACACCTCCATCTGGACCATCCTCCTGCGAAAAGGCACCTGTCATCGCAAAGCTAAGTTGTGAAGCATACAGCAGGCCACGGTGATCTGAAATACCTTCTTTGGTGAGTAGAATAGGGAACCACCTGTCATAGGAGGCACCGGAACCTGGCCTTCAGGAGGCCGAAGGTCCTCTCTATAATCCTCCTAGTTCGCCCATGGGCCTCATTGTAGCGTTCCTCTGCCCTTGTCCTGGGATTCCTCACAGGGGTCAGTAGCCATGACAGGTTGGGGTAACCAGAGTCACCTGCAAATTGCGAGGGACAACTGCTAGACACACACTAACTCTTAGGGACATCCCCAGACGCCTATTCACACTGTATATGGTCCATGTCCTCACCTAATAGCCACACATGGTGCCTCTGGAGTTGCCCCATCACATAAGGGATGCTGCTATTCTTCAGAATGTAAGAGCCAGGAAACTTGGCATTCACATGGGAGATGTACTGGTCGGCCAAGCACGGCATCTGCACATTCATCGAATGGTAACTTCCAGTTTCTGTACACCTGTTCACTCCTGCGTGGGGGGACCAAGGCCACATGTGTCCCATCAATGGCACCTATGATGTTGGGGATATGTTCCAGGGCATTGAAGTCACCTTTCACTGTAGGCAAATCCTCCACCTGAGGGAAAACGATGTAGCTGCGCATGTGTTTCAGCAGGAGAGACAACACTCTGGACAACACGTTGGAAAACATAGGCTGGTACATCCCTGATGCTATGGGCACTGTTGTTTGAAAAGACCCACTTGCTATGAAATGGAGTACTGACAGCACCTGCACTAGAGGGGGGATTCCTGTGGGATGGTGGATAGCTGACATCAGGTCTGGCTTCAACTGTGCACACAGTTCCAGGATTGTGGTAGATCAAGTCTGTAGGTGATGATCACATGTCGCTCCACCATTGTCGACAGGTCCACCAGTGGTCTGTACACCGGTGGATGCCGCCATCTCCTCACCTGCCCCAGCGGACGTTGCTTATGGAGGAGAACAGCGAGCAGAGAGTCAACCAACTCTGAGGTACATAAACACAACTTAATCGGAAAATGTTTGCAAATCAACATATGGCTGTATTAGTGTTTAAGCAAGGCCTAGATCTGTGTGACGCAGTCCAAAATAAAGCCATGTGGGCCCCTGAAATGGCGGCTGCCTGACCTGTAAAGTGGGACAAGGGGATCGGAGGTAACTGCGCTGGCGTTGTACACCGCCGCGGTAGGCGGTTGAAGACCGCAGCGCAATCCTGCATTGGTTAACATTGGACCCTATGGATCCCGGGAGCCAATGACGATGTACGCCGGCGGTGACGGCACGCACCGCCGCAGACGTGACCGCCATTTTCTCTCTGTTCAATCACTTGATACCTGATCTTCGACAGGAGAGGACCTACACTGCAAGTGCTGCTGTGACCTCAGTCTGGAAGAGACAATGGCTTGTGTGTCTGGGGAAAGGGCCACTGCCTTCAGCACGGAGGAGTTGGAGAAACTAGTGGATGGGGTCCTCCCCCAGTACATGCTACTCTACGGTCCTCCAGACAAACAGGTGAGTACACTGTGAGCATGCTGTATGGGCAGTGGCTGTTTGAAGTGGTGTGGATGAAAGATAGTGGGGGGAGAAAGAGGCGTGAATGAAACAACGGTGAGTGCATGTGCGTTCATGGCAAGGGTAGGGATGCGGACCAATGACTGTGACGGTGGGGACGGGGATATCTTCTCCTTTTCCCCTGTACTATTCCTGAAGGTCAGCGCCAACCAGAAGAAGGATATTTGGCGTGCCATCGCCAAGGAAGTCCGGACTCTGGGGGTCTACCACAGACAGAGCACCCACTGCCGGAAAAGATGGGAGGACATTCGCCGCTGGAGCAAGAAGACGGCGGAGGCCCAGCTGGGGATGGCCTCCCAACATGGGTCCGGATCCTGGTGGTGGCATACCCGGAGTTGGATGGGCACTTGAGGGCATCACAGCAGCCACAAGGGGGTGAGTACACTCTCATTCAGCTGATTCAGCTCGCATTGTAGATGTCTGGGTGGGGGAGGTGGGCTGTGGGTTCCCCTAGGCCAGGGCAAGTTTAGTAGGTAAGGTCCCTTCTGAAGGCAGGCCCTGTGGCACCCCACCCCACCTTGTACAGTGCCAACTACACCTAGTCAGGCTCTTGTGACATCCATGTGTGCAGCTATCGGGCATAGCCTTGTAACCCATGTCCCTGCGATTGATTAGGGAACTCCAAGTGCACGGCGTAGTGCAAGGGGCTTCTGTGTCTGTAGTGTCCGCCAACGGTAGCGGTATTGGATGCACTCAACATGTCTTTTTTCTGTCTTCCCCCCTCTTTTTGTGGTCTCCCTGTTCTTGTGTGCATTGGCATCATCAGGCGGGGAACAGTGACACCGGAGCAAGAGGGAGCTGCATCCCACATGGCCCTGGAGGGCGACACAACGGAGTCTGAATTCACCAGTGGGACGGAGGGCGAGGGGAGCTTCACGGAGGGGACAGGAGCTGAGACCAGCGATAGGACTCCTCCTCTGATGGGAGCTCCCTTGCAGTGGCGGGCCCATCTGTGCCCCCCGCATCTACAGGTACAGCGCCACCCCACCTACCAGCAGCGCCCTCCCAGCAGCCCCTCAGCGTTTGCCCCGTGGCCGCTCACCCAGGAGGGTGGGCATCTCCTTCCCCCCAGGCACCTCAGGCCCCGCCCCTGTCACCCCTGCTGCCCTCAGTGAGGAGGCCATTGACCTCCTCAGGTCCCTCACTGTTGGGCAGTCTACCATTTTGAATGCCATCCAAGGTGTAGAGAGGCAGTTGCAACAAACCAATGCATACCTGGAGGGCATTCATTCTGGTCAGGCAGCCCAACAGCGAGCTTTTCAGACTCTGGCCTCAGCACTGATTGCAGCCATTGTCCCAGTCTCTAGCCTCCCCCCTCCAACTTCCTCCACCCAGACCCAAACCCCTGTACCTTAGCCTATCCCAAGCACACCATCAGACCAGCATGCACACACCTCAACACACAAGGGAAGCTCTGGCAAACATAAGCACCACACATCCCACAGGCACTCACGCAAGCATCATACACATGCAGACATACCAACATCCACTGCCTCCACTGTGTCTCCCTCCTCCCTCCCTGTTTTGTCTTCACTCACACCTGCATGCACTACATCCTCAGCCACTACCTCCATCACTAGCACACCCACCACCACACCTCGCTCACGTGCACTCACCACCCCCACCCCCACTACCATTGTATTGTATTGTAATCGTATTTATATAGCGCTTACTACCCCTGACGACGCGTCAAAGCGCTTTTCGATGAGTAGCACGCTACTCCGGAACCCAACAAGAATTAGTGATGGATTAGTATTGTTTAATAATGAGTACAGTTTTAGTATTATTATGAGTTAATTTGAGCCGCGGATATGAGAGTTTGTTAGTTAGATTGACTGGAGTAATGGAGGGGTGGAGGAGGAAAGAAATCCAGAAGTGTTAATTGGGAGTATATCCTTCATTTACTCAACCCAAAGGCTTGGGATGAGTAAAGGGGGGCAGAGGGGGAAGAGTATGTAGAAGGGTTAGGCAGAGCATAGTAGCAGAGTGAGATGAATGCAGGAGAATTTAGTAGGGTTGTGTGGGAGGTCACAGAGGTAGAGTGAGGTTTGGTGAGTTAGATGTGGAGGTGGAGGGAAGAGCTTAGGCAGAGATATTTAGGAGATGAAAGTGGTAGAAGGGATTTGGGATGAGTCAGAGTGAGAATGGAGGATAGTTTGATAGAGACATGACATAAGAGTGATGAGTAGATAAGTGTGATAAGATGAGAGCAGGAATTCATAGATATCTAGTATAACAACCCAAAAACCAGGAGCCATGCAATGATCCACGAACATGCCAAGCACAGAAACAACATATACACCCACATATATATATATATACACACACACACACACATGAACACACACACATATGCACATACAATACATAATTAGAATCATGGGTAAAAAATACTTAGTCAGACAGGTTTAAAGAGTGTGTGTGTATTTTATTGTTATGACAGTAGCAATACATATTTTCCAAAGAAACTATAAATAAATAGAAATATACATATAATCTGAAAAAATATTTATCCACATAGGCATATGCAGTTAATAGTTGTTTGAAAAAGGTGGTTATGAAGGAAAGAGCCAACTCTTGAGTAGTTTTCTGAAGACAAGAAAGTTATCCGTGGCTCTTATAGTTGGGGGTAATGAATTCCATAGTTTGGCTGCTTGGACGGAGAAGGATGTACCACCTATAGTCTTTTTCTTGTATGGTGGTGTTCTAAGGCGGGGTGCCAGTCTTGAGCGGAGGGTTCTTTGTTGGATGTATTTGGTAATTTTCTTTCTGATAAAAAGCGGTCCTGTTCCATGTATAGCTTCGTGGGTGATACAAAGCAGCTTGAAACTGCATCTTCTGGCAACGGGTAACCAGTGTAGTGCTCTCATGGCAGGGGAGATGTGGGCTTGTGGCTTTATATGTATTAGTAGCCTGGCTGCGGAATTCTGGATACGTTGTAGTTTTTTCATAACAGATAGAGATGATCCATGGTAGAGGCTATTGCCATAATCCAGTTTGGATAGTACAAGCGAGATAGTAGGTTGCACCTTGTGTGGAAATCCGAGGTGGGGGAAGATGTGTCGTAAAGTCTTTAAGATGATGAAGCTTGTGCGTGCTGATTTGTCTACTTGGGCATTCATAGTTAGCTTGGAATCCATGGTGATTCCTAGGTTTTTAACTTTTTGGGGTCTTCTAATTTAAGTAGTATTTGTGTGTCATCTGCATAGTTGTAGCATGTGAGATGGAAATCATTGATCAGTTCTGGTAAAGATATCATGTAGATGTTGAAAAGCAAAGGTGAGATGATTGACCCTTGGGGGACCCCTGCTTTTGTGAGGTAGGGTTCGGACGAGAAGGGGGGCGAGTGGATGATATTAGCTCTTTTTTGGAGATAGGAAGTAATCCAGTCGAGAGCAATCCCTTGTATGCCGGCTTCGTGGAGTCTTTGAGTTAGGGTGTCATGGTCAACCGTACCAAAAAGGCAGCTGAGAGGTCCAAGAGAAGTAGTGCAGCAACTCCATTTTGGTCGACTGTGTTTTTAAGATCGTCCCAGATTGCCATGAGTGCTGATTCAGTGCTTCTTCCTGGGCGGAATCCAGTTTGGAAGTCTGAAAGTATAGAATTGTCTTCAATGAATTGTGACATCTGGGCGAATGCTACTCTTTCTATCAATTTGCCCAGGAAAGGTCCATTTGTGATTGGTCACAAATCCCCTGTGTCCTCTCCCAGTGTGTCTGTGAGCCCACCTCCCAAGATACACAAACGCAGCCACACACCCACCCAACAGCCATCCACCTCACGACAGCCTCCAGCACAGGCACCTTCACCCAAAGTCAGCAAACGTACACCTCCTACAACCAGTATCTCTTCCTGCACCACTGCCAAGGACACCACCGCCACCAGCACCACTGAACAGGACACCGCCACCACCAGCACCGCTGAACAGGACACCGCCGCCACCAGCACAGCTGCCAAGGACACCGCCGCCACCAGCACCGCTGAACAGGACACCGCCGCAACAAGCACTGCTGCCAAGGACACCGCCGCCACCAGCACCGCTGAACAGGACACCTCTGCAACAGTCACCGCAGGCCAGTGAGCGCCAAAGATTCTGAGGCCGCCACGAGCAGGATGAAGCACTCTGGGCACAAAGCCCCCTCCAGAACCAGTGGAGAATGACATCCACTACCTCAGGCCTTGGCAGGATGAAGCACTCTGGGCACAAAGCCCCTCCAGAACCAGTGGAGACTGTTATCCACTTGAGAGACTGTGGCTTTGCACACCCCAGGATAAAGCAGTGGGCAACACACCCACTGGAGAGACTTGAGAGACTGTGGCTTTGCACTCCCCAGGATAAAGCAGTGGGCAACCCACCCACTGGAGAGACTTGAGAGACTGTGGCTTTGTACTCCCCAGGATAAAGCAGTGGGCAAACCACCCACTGGAGTGACTTGAAAGACTGTGGCTTTGCACTCTCCAGGATGCATCAATGGGCATGGAGCCCCCTCGTCGATCTGGCGTCGTGCACTCATCCGGCTGAGGTGCCCCCACCTTCCCTTCCCCCTGAGGTGCCTGTTTTATTTCTATGTGATGCCCCAGCAGTGTTCTCTCCGTCTTGTTTGGGTATTGAGTGTGGGCCTCGCCCATGCATTTTGGGCCCAGTGGTCCACGGACTATGATGGTGGGATCCCTTGGACTTGTATTCTTGGTGTATATATTTGTTTATAGTGTGAATATCTTTATATATGTATATATTTTTGATTCATGTATTTGAATATATTACAATCATTCGACTCTTTTCCTTTTGTCCTTGCATTCTTCCAGGGGGGTGTAACTGTGATGTATCATGATGTATTAGTGTGTGTGCTGTAGTGGGTTAGGGTGGGGGTGGGAGTGTTGCGTGTTGGGTGTGTGTGTCACTGTTTTTTCCCTCCCCTGTGTCGTAGGTGCAGTACTCACCGTGGTCTTCGCCGCCGTCTTTGTTGTTCCTGGTAGAGAAGCAGGAAGATAAAGGCTGGCAGTATATGGAGCCCGGGTTCCATGGCGTCCTGATTCCTCGTGGGGTGTGTAGAGGTGAGCGTTTTCCCTTCCAAGTCCTGTTTCCGCCGTGTTTTTGTTCACAGTGAATCCGCCCCGGAAAAGGTGGCGGATTGGACTATTGTAATTCTGTGGGCGGTACATTGTCCTCCGCCTGTCTGTTGGCGGTTACCGCCGCAGTGTTTGTTTGTACCGCCTTGGCGGTCGAAGTGTTAAAGTGGCTGTTTATGTTGGCGTTCTCCGCCACGGTCGTGATTCCAATTTTTTTTCCACCGGCCTGTTGGCGGTTTTACAACCACTTTAACACTGACCGCCAGGGTTGTAATGACCACCTATGTTTGATTTTGAAAACATAATTCTAGAGGGTTCTTATGTTTCTAGTCAATGTGTAACATTTCATTAAGAGATTCATTGAGAAGTTGTATTAATCATTCTTAATTCCTTCCCAGGTACCCAGACGTCTTGAGGCCTAGTTGTTTGGTCCAGGCTTAGGGTATCCATGGTTGCAGTATGACAATGCTTAGAATCATAATCTAGTAAAGAATAATATGATATAATCTTTCTATTGTGTGTTTTAACCTTTGGCTTCCTACAGGTCTCCTTCCCAGCTGTTCCCTACCTAATCCCCTTTTCCCCACTTGGACTCTCTTAGACTCTGTGACATTCTAATCAGAGTATTGGAGCTGTCTTGTGGTGGACATGTTGGGAACGTGCGCAGCCCCGAGGATCTGGTGACTCTGACACAGTTCCCATCATTACAATTTACACATGGTAGGGTGGTATCCAGTTGGGGGATGTGTGTCTGTGGGTGCCCCTAGGCCAGGCCTGACATCACAGAGTAGGTCCAATGTTGGGCAGGGTTCTGATGTGATATTCCTCCTAACTAGCTAGTAGGCATCCACTACTGGGCAGTGCTGTGTGGGTCCCAGGTATACTGCAGTTGGCGGTATGTGTCCCTCCCCATGCCCTGGTGACTAGCATTGTTACTGGTAGTGCACTGCATAGTGCGTAGGGCTGTTCACTGTGTGCGAGGGAGCTGTGTACGCCAGTGGTGGTGTTGGTGCAGCCATTGATCAAGTGTTTCCTTTGTCTCTCCCCCCTTTTTGTTTTGTCATCCTGTCCTTAAGTCCATTAGCATCATCTGGCGGGGAGCAGAGGCACCGGCGACAGAGGGAGCTGCATCCCACAGGACCCAGGAGGCAGAGTCCACCGACGGTGAGGGCACCAGTGGGACGGAGGGCGAGGGGAGCACTACGGTGGAGACTCGAAGGGACAGTTCGGACACAGATACCTCCTCCAATTGAAGCTCCCTGGTGGTGGCGGACACCGTGGTGCCCACCCCAGCTACAGGTACAGCCGCCACCCCCCTACCAGCACCGCCCTCCCAGCAGCCCCTCAGTGAGTTGCCCGTGCCCGCTCACCCAGGAGGGTGGGCATCTCCTTCGCCCCAGGAACCTCAGGCCCTGCCCCAGTTAGCCCTGCTGCCCTGAGTGAGGAGTCTATTGATCTCCTGAGATCCATCTCTGGTGGGCAGTCAAGCATTGTGAATGCCATCCAGGGGCTAACAGCCCAAATGCAACAAACCAATACATTTCTGGAGGGCATTTACACAGGCTTAGCGGCCCAACAGAGATTCATCCAGGCTCTGGCCTCCTCTCTGATGGCAGCCATTGTCCATGTTTCCTCCCTCCCCCCTCCAACTTCCTCTATTCAATCCCATTCCCCTCAACCCAACCCTATCCCAAGCACACAGGCAGACCAGCATGCACACAAGACAACACACAAGAGTGGTTCAGGCAAAAACAAGCACCACATTTCATCCCATAGGCACTCACACAAACACCATCCAGATGCAGACATAGCAACATCCACTGCCTCCACTGTGTTCCCCTCTTCCTCCTCCACCTCCCTCCCAGTTGCGTCTACACTCACACCTGTCTGCACAATATCCTCATCCACTACCGCCATCACCAGCACACCTATCAGAACACACACCTCAGTGGCAGACACAGCCCCAACAGCCATGCACACGTCCCCTGTGTCCTCTCCCACTGAGTCTGTGTCCCCCCCCAAGGTACACAAACGCAAGCAGTCAGAAACCCAACAGCCATCCACCTCACAAAAGCATCCAGCACATGCACCTGCACCCAAACACAGCCGATACGTCCTACTCCCTCTTCCTCCACTCCTAAACCTTCTCCCTCTTCCCGCCCCAATGTCCCTAAGAAGTTATTCCTCTCCACCATTGACCTCTTCCATAACCCTCCCCCCATCCTTCACGTCTGGCCAGGTTGGGTAAAACCCAAGCAAGCACCTCAGCCACCCAGTCCACGGGCCCAGTAGTGTCCGCAGCAACTTGTGGTGGTAAAGGATCCAGGGCACCAGGCAGCCTCACGGAAAGGGTGCCTGCTCCAAGTGCTGCCCAGAAGGGCAAGCAGCCATCCCCAGCTGCTGCCAGGAAGGGCAAGGAGCCATCCCCCGCTGCTGCCAAGAAGGGCAATGGGCCTGCACCAGATGTTGCCCTGAAGAGCAAGGAGCCACCCCCACCTGCTGCAAGGAAGGACAAGGGGCCTGCACCAGCTGCTGCCCTTAAGAGCAAGGGGCCATCCCCAGCTGCAGCCAGGAAGGGCAAGGGTCCTGCACCAGCAGGCACGGAGGACAAGGGGCCTGGTGCAGGTACCCAGTCGGAGACCCCGCCACCAACCATGGTTGTGCAGCCGTCCGAGGCTGCAGGGGATGGGCTGGAGCTTCTCCCCACCACTACCACCAGCAGAAGCATCACCACCACCAGCAGTGGGCAGCTGTCCGAGGCTGCAGGGGATGGGCTGGAGCTTCCCCCCATCACTGGCACCAGCAGCAACACCAGTGGGCAGCCGTCCGAAGCTGGCAGGGATGGGCTGGAGCTTCCCCCCACAACCACCAACAGCACCAGCAGCACCACCACCAGCAGTGGGCAGCCGTTCGAGGCTGCTGGGGATGGGCTGGAGCTTCCCCTCACCACCACCAGCAGCACCAGCAGCAACACCAGTGGGTAGCCAGGGATGGGCTGGAGCTTCCCCCCACAACCACCACCAGCAGCAGCACCACTGCCACCACTGAGCAGCCGTCCCCGCCGGCGGACATTCTGTAGACCTGCCTCCATGGGCTGTTGTGAGGCCTGCCCCCTTGAAATCCTGTGGGTATGACACCCAGCTGAGAGACTGTGACCTTGCACTCCCCAGGATCAGAAGCACAGGGCACGCTGCCCCCTCCAGAACTAGTGCGGAAGTCACCCACTCACCCCAACCTCCCCAGGATGAAGATCACAGGGCATGATGCCCCCCTCCAGAGCCAGTGGGGAAGCCACCCAGGATAAAGATCACAGGGCACTTTGACCTCTCCAGAACCAGTGGGAAGCCACCCACTCACCCCATCATCCCCAGGATGAAGATCGCAGGGCATGTTGCCCCCTCCAGAGCAAGTTGGCAAGTCACCCACTTGCGGGACTGTGGTCTTGCACTCCCCAGGACCAAGCACAGGGCATGTTGCTCCCTTAAGAGCATGTGGGCAAGTCACCCACTTGAGAGACTGTGGCCTTGCACTCCCCAGGACCAAGCACAGGGCATGTTGCCCCCTCCAGAGCATGTGGGCAAGTCACCCACTTGAGAGACTGTGGCCTTACACTCCCCAGGACAAAGCACAGGGCATGTTGCCCCCTCCAGGAACAGTGGTGTTGTTCCATCTGCCGGCTGAGGTGCCCCCTCATTCTCCGTCCCCCTGAGGTGCCTGCCTCTTTTCGAACTGATACCCCTGCAGTGTTGTCTCCGTGTTGTTGCAGGAGACAAGTGGGGCCTTGGACTTTGTCATGTGGCCCTGTGGCCCACGCACATTGAGGACTGGGCAGTGTCCCTTGATTTGTACATATGTATATACTTTTAGATTGGATGTACTTATTTTTGATGTTTTATATTATTACTCTCACTTTCATATATTTCTGTTGTCCTTGCATTATTCCTGAGGGGTACGGGGTATATATGTTTTCTTACTACATCTGATTGTGTGTATGGTGCTGGAGGTGGGGGGGGTGCTGTGGGGGGGGGGGGATCACTCTCTTTTACCTCCCCCACCCCTGTGTGCTAGGCGGCTGTACTCACCGTGGTCGTCTTCGCCGTCGTTGGTGTTCGTGGTGGAGCAGGACGTAGAAGATAATTGGAAAAATCTGTAGCTCGGGTTCCATGGTGGCGTGGTTGTTCCCTGTGTCTCCAAAGGTGAGTCGTCTCTTTTCTGTGCAGTGTTTCCGCCAGGCTTTTGATGTCGTTGATACCACCCGGAAAAGGTGGCGGATTGGATTGTCATTATACGGTGGGCTAAACATTGTCTTCCACCTGGCTGTAGGCGGCTACCGCCGTGGTGGCTGTTGTTTCCGCCCTGGCGGTCGGTGTGGTAAAGTGGGTGTCTATCTGAACTCTATCTGCCATGGTCTTAATTTGACGGTATTTACCACCAGCCTGTTGGAGGTATTACCGCCACTTTATCACCGACCGCCAGGGTTGTAATGAGGGCCATAGTGCTTTTAAGGAGAACAACAGATACTGTGTGTGCAATACTGGAAAACACGCTGACTGAGCACCAACATTTTGAGGCACACAGTCAGCACGCCTCCTGGTGGCCTTTAGGTCTTTGCATCCATGTCCATAATATGGTGCAGGTGCAGAATCAAAGAGTTTCCTTCATTCGAATGAGCCCACGCCTCCATTCAAATGAAGGAATGCTCTATGTGTGTCAGCACTATCTGTATTACAGTAGGAGTGCACAATCATCTGCGGACCCTTCGATTATACAACAGTGCACTGGGGGAGCAGAAAACAGGCACACATACATGTTTTGCCCTGTGGCACTGTATGTAATACAGCCACTGATGCTCTGGAATGAAATACAAAATTAGATACGGCTAAGTATTACATTGTGATCTCCGTGGTTCCATATCCATATAAATGTTAAATAGGGTTGGGGCTAAAATGGACCCATGGGGGAGAGCACATAGTATAGAAGCGATATTAGAACTTGAACTGCCTAATCTAACTAGGTGCTTTCATTTTGAGATGTATAATGAGAACCATCAAAGAAGTGTGCTTGTGCTGACTGAAAATGTAGATTCGTTTCTGGTGGTGGATTGTAATGGGGAAGCTGGTTATCATTTTCAAGGACAAGTGTTTTGATTCTCCAAAGTGTCTCTAAAGTTTCTAAAGCAATCTTCTTTTGTTGATGAGTTTAGTCATGCACCAAGGATTATATATTCTCAAAGCGATTTTGTTATTTTTGGGGGACAATATTGAGTCAATGGATCAGGAGCAACCCCTCCACTACGGGGGAGGAGTGTTGTCCCACTGCCGAAAAGCAGACAAAAAAAGGGATAATAAGAAAATGTGTTACTTACCTGTAACTGTAGTTCTCCAGTATTGGTATCTTTCATAGATTCACATGCTTGAATATTCCCCGTCGTCAAAGTGGGAGTCCCACATTACATTAATAAAGCAGTGTATCTATAGTCATTTACATATATATATATAGGCTACAATAGGAATAACGTTATCTTAATAGCCTATCTACATCCTTTTCTTTAAAAAATAACCAAAGTTCACTTTAACCAATCAGATGAGAGCACGCTCTAGAACCTTCCCCACAGAGGCTGAAGCCCTCAGATTTTTTAGCACTAGTGTACTTTAAATTAACTGTTTATGCGTACGGGGAGCCTCTGAGGGGAGGAGGGTGGGTCACATGTGAATCTATGAAAGATACCAATACCGGAGAAGAAAACAAGTTACTTACCTGTAACTACAGTTATCCATCATTGATATCTTTCATAAATTCACATGCTTGAATCATCCCCGTCGCTGATGTGGGAGTCCCACGGTACATGAAAAAAAGCAGTGAGTAAAAAATTTCCATAGGCTATAATGCTAGCAAAATCACACATATAGCCTATCCATGTCCTTTTGTAAAAAAGAACCAAACTTGACTTATGATCAATCAGGCTCTAGCACCCGCTAGAATATTTCCCAGAAAGGCTCATTCCCTCAGATTTTCTAGCACAAGAGTGGGGAATATGCAATGAAAAGCCTCAAAGGGGAGGAGGGTGGGTCGCATGTGAATTTATTAAAGATACCAATACTGGATAACTGTAGTTAGAGGTAAGTAACTTGTTTTCTTATCCAGTATTGGATCTTTCATAAATTCACATGCTTGAATCTGAATAGCCAGCAGTACTCCTAATAACCATTATGCCCGCAGTGGATGGTGGGTGCGAGCAGTGTAATCTTTTTAATTATACTACTATATAACATATCTATATATATTCCTCTACACCTTCAGAATAAAATGTATCAAACAATAATTGCGACTATAAACTGTTACATATAGAGTTAGATATACAAATTCAAGGAAAATTCTCACCTCAATGAAAAAGATGACGTAGTACCGCCTGTCCAACAAGTGAATCAGCTCTTTGTGTTGATTCCAAAGAGTAATGCTGCGCTAAAGAATGCGTAGTCTTCCACGTTGCAACCTGACATATCTTGTCCAAGGAGATCCCTTTAAATAGAGCAACCGATGTGGAAATTGCTCTTGTAGAGTGTGCTTTCAGGTGGCTAATTAATGGTTTTCCCACCTTCGTGTGGCAAAACTGAATGGTGGATGCAATCCAACAAGCTATCGTAGTCCTAGTAACTCCTGTACCCTGAGGACCTTGGGCATATGAGACTAATAGCTGATCTGTCTTCCGGAGCTGTTTAGTACACTAAAGGTAGAACTTCAAGCATCGTTTAATACCCAATGTGTGGAGAGTCCTTTCCGCTACTGATGATGAATTCGGGAAGAAGGTTCTTAATATCACTGGTTTGTTCAAATGAAAAGATGAAGGCATCTTAGGGATGTTTCTTGGGTTTGTTCTAAGAAGAACAGTCGTCTGAAAAAATAAGGTAGGGTTCCTTAGTGGTAAAGGCCTGTAGATCACTGGCTCTTTTCGTGGATGTAAGAGCAAGTAGAGTTGCTACCTTTCATGTAATATATTTCAGCTCCGCTATGTGAATAGGCTTGAACGGGGCTTTCATTAATTGTGAAAGAACTACGTTTAAATGCCATTGAAGGGGAGGTGGTCGCACCGGAGGGAAAGTGCAAAACAGACCCTTCATAAACTCCTTGATTAGTCTGGATGAACCAAGGGAGGGCGTATCCGCAGAGCGTCTATAAGATGATATGGCAGCCAAATGGACCTTAACAGATGCATGACCGAGCCCAGCCTTTGATAGAGTGAGAAGTTATAATATAATTTGCTCTGGCAAGACCTTTAACGGATGCAAATTGTTTTGATGGCACCAGATACAAAACCTCTTCCATTTGAACCTGTAAATCCGGTTTGTACTGTCAGCTTGTGCCCTAGACAAGATAACTTTGCATTCTTCATCAGTGCTCATGCCCTGGAATTCATGGAATTCAGGAGCCATGCGTGCAATCGGAGAGATGCTGGATCTGGATGAAATATTTGACCTTGACTCTTCATGAGAAGGTTGTTCTGGCAGGGAAGGTGTAAGGGTTTGGCCACTCACAGGAGAAGGAGGTCCGTGTACCAATACTGCCTGGGCCACGTGAGTGCTATGAGTATGAGCTTGCAACCCTCTGACTGTATCTTCTTCAGAAGCCTGGGGATTTGAGTCAAAACAAACTCAAACTAATACTCATAGCACCAACATGGGCTCGCCAACCGTGGTATACCACACTGTTAGACTTCTCGGTAGTACCGCACATCAAACTACGAAACAGACCAGATCTGTTAACACAAAACAAACAACAGATCAGACACCAGAATCCAGCATCGCTCAACCTAGCAATCTGGCTCCTGAAGTCTTAGAATTCGGATATCTAATCCTCTCAAAAGAGTGTATGGAGGTCATTAAACAAGCAAAAAAAACACAACAAGGCGTTGTTATGCTAATAAATAAAAAAAGGTTTGTTTTCTACTGCCAGGCTAATCAAATTACGCCGCTAAACGCCTCCATACAAAACATTGTAAGTTATTTACTACACTTACAAAAATCAAATCTAGCTTTTCCTTCCATTAAAATCCATCTCACTGCAATATCTGCTTATCTGCTTATCTGCAGATTAAACATACAAAATCGCTTTTTAGAATCCCAGTTATTAAAGCCTTTATGGAAGCACTAAAAAGAATCATACCCCCAAGGATACCACCAGTTCCTTCGTGGAAACTTAATATTGTACTAACACGACTCATGGGGCCACCATTTGAACCCATGCATTCTTGTCAAATCCAATTCTTGACTTGGAAAGTAGCCTTTCTAATAGCCATCACTTCACTACGAAGAGTTAGCGAAATACAAGCATTTACTATCCAAGAACCCTTTATACAAATACATAAACATAAAGTGGTTCTCCGTAAAAATCCACAATTTGTACCAAAAGTCATATCACTGTTTCATCTAAACCAAACTGTTGAACTCCCAGTCTTCTTTCCACAACCAGACTCAGTAGCAGAAAGAGCATTGCATACATTAGACATAAAAAGAGCGCTAATGTATTATATTGATAGAACAAAACAATTTTGTAAAACAAAACAATTGTTCGTAGCTTTCCAAAAACCACATGCAGGTAACCCTATATCCAAACAGGGCATTGCCAGATGGATAGTCAAATGCATTCAGACCTGTTACCTTAAAGCTAAAAGAGAATTACCCATTACACCAAGGGCACACTCCACCAGAAAGAAAGGCGCCACAATGGCTTTTCTTGATAATATACCAATGACAGAGATTTGTAGAGCAGCCACCTGGTCTACACCCCATACATTTACTAAGCATTACTGTGTAGATGTGTTAGCAACACAACAAGACACAGTAGGACAGGCTGTATTAAGAACATTATTTCAGACAACTTCAACTCCTACAGGCTGACCACCGCTTTTGGGAGGATTACTGCTTTGTAGTCTATGCACAGCATGTGTATCTGCAGATACACATGCCACCAAACGGAAAATGTAACTTACCCAGTGTACATCTGTTCGTGGCATGTTGCGCTGCAGAATCACATGCGCCCTCCCACCTCCCCGGGAGCCGGTAGCCGTTTTAGTTGCATGTAAATTGTAAATATGTAAATAAACATTCCTTTACTACACACTATGTACATACAGTACATATCTACTCCATTGCATGGGCACCTATAGTATCCTTACTTTAACAACTCCTACCTCACCCTATGCGGGGAAGGCGGTCTGGAATGGAGTCGACGCCCATGCGCGGTGGAGCCAGGCGGAGGAGTCGCTCGGTCCCGTGGCTCGGGGGACTTCTTCGGGGGGTGGGCGGCTTGTGGCGCTCCGGACCCGGCACTGGATGGCGGGAGCGGTGCGCAGCATGTGGGTCTGCAGCGCAACATGCCATGAACAGATGTACACTGGGTAAGTGACATTTTTCATACATGTATGTATGTGTATATGTTGTTTCTGTGCTTGGCATGTCCGTGGGTCATTGCATGGCTCCTGGGTGGGTTGTTATACTAGATATCTATGAATTCCCTGCTCTCATCTTATCACACTTATCTACCCATCATCATATGTCATGTCTCTATCAAACTATCCTCCATTCCCACTCTGACTCATCCCAAATCCTTTCTACTACTTTCATGTCCTAAATAACTCTGCCTAAACTCTTCCCTCCGATTCCA
Source organism: Pleurodeles waltl (assembly GCF_031143425.1). Classification (NCBI taxonomy): domain Eukaryota; kingdom Metazoa; phylum Chordata; class Amphibia; order Caudata; family Salamandridae; genus Pleurodeles; species Pleurodeles waltl. The sequence continues at coordinate 601,583,794 of NC_090445.1, forward strand.
CATCTAACTCACCAAACCTCACTCTACTACCATGACCTCCCACACAACCCTACTAAATTCTCCCTCATTTATCTCACCCTGCTACTATGCTCTCCTAACCCTTCCACACTCTTCCCTCCTCCATCCCCCTTACCTCATCTCAAGACTTTGGGTTGAGTAAATGAGGGATATGCTCCCAATTAACACTGCTGGATTTCTTTCCTCCTCCACCCCTCCATTACTTCAGTCAATGTAACTAACAAACTCTCATATCCGCGGCTCAAATTAACTCATAATACTAAAACTGTACTCATATTTCCCGATACTAATCCATCACTAATTCTTGTTGGGTTCCATAGTAGCATGCTTCTCACCGAAAAGCGCTTTGACGCCTCCTCAGGGGTAGTAAGCGCTATATAAATACTATTACAATACAATACAACACAATGGGAAGGGGGAAAAAGCGTATGCAAAGATCCCAGACCATCACATCGAAAGAGCATTCCCCCACGACCCTGGGAGTGGGTATAGACTGGCGTAAAATTGGCATTTGGTGTTCTGATTGGTGGCAAATAGATCCAGGGTTGGCCGCCCCCATCATAGAAAGATGTTGTCTAGCTCCCTCTGATCGAGTTCCCATTCACGGCAGTTGTCGTCCGTCCTGCTGAGATGCTGAGAGAGTCCGCCAGGATGTTGTGGATACCTGAAAGGTGTTCCACTCTCAGATAAATCTTGTGAAGTGTGAGCCGTTCCCACAGAGATTGAGCTTCGCTTGAGAGGGAAAGAGATCTTGTTCCTCCCTGCTTGTTGATGTAGAACATGCTTGCTGTGTTGTCTGTGCGGACCAACACTGAAGATCCTGAAATCCATGGAAGGAACGCTTTGAACATAGGAAATATTGCCTTTAACTCTAGCAGATTTATGTGCAGTTTCCTCTGTGCTCGACCATTTCCATTGAATGCATGTCTTGCAGATGACCTCCCCAGCCCTCCAAAGAAGCGTCCGTTGTAATAATGAAAAGTGTCATTGGAGTTAGAAAGGTCAATCCCTGAGAGAAATGGGCGGTCTGGGACCACCATCGCAGAGTCTCCACCATCCCTGATGTAATATTGATTGAATCCTCGAAGGATCCTTGAGATTGGGTCCATTGTAGCTGTAATTCCTCCTGTAATGGTCTCATTTTCAACCTTGCTAGGTGGACTAAGGTGATTGATGAGGAAATCATGCCTAGGAGTGACTTGAACATTCGTACTGAAACAGACATTCTTTTTGGGATCTTGACAGCCATGCTGGTCAGTTTCTGTTGCCGTGCCTGTGAAAGATAAGCCTTGCTCTTGATGGTGTCGAGTTACGCACCCAAAAAGACTATCTTGCATGTCGGAAGAGTGAACGATTTTTGGAAGGTTACTGTTAGACCTAGATTGTGAAAAAGTCCTAGGCAGGAGTTGGCAGCCTTGATGTAGGAGCCTTTATCAGCCAGTCGTCCAGATATGGGAAGACTTGATAACCCTTGTTGCAAAGGAAAGCTGCTATCGGAGTGAGGCATTTTGTGAAGATTCTTGGCACTGACTTTAAACCGAATGGGAGGACTTTGAATTGATAATGGGCACCGGCCACAGTGAAGAGGAGATATTTGTGATGCTTTACATGTATTGGTATTTGGAACTAGGCATCCTGGAGATCCAACGATGTCATGTAATCTCCAGTGTTCAGAAGGTGCAGGATATCCGACAGTGTGATCATATGAAAGGATTGTTTCCTTAGAAACTTGTTAAATTTTCTGAGGTCTAGGATTGATCTCCATTCCTCTGACTTTTTCCTTATTAGAAAGAACCAGGAGTAGAATCTGAGTCCCCTCTGATGCACAGGGACCTCTTCTATCGCCCCTTGGAGAGCATTAGGAAAACCTCTTGCTGAAGCAAGTGAAGATGAAGTGGTTGTGATTTTGCCAGTGGGCGGTATGGTGGTTTTGTACAAATGCCATCATATGACCTTCAGCCACTATATCCAGCACCCATTTGTCTGATGTTATGTTTTTCCAGTTCTGAAGATAATTCGAGATTTTTGATCCCACTTGTTGGAATTGTGGAAAATATGGAAGCGTAGCCGGTGCCAAACAAGGATCATTGCTTGCAAGTTGATCCCGGGTTTGAGAGCTCTGTTTCCTTCTCCCACCTTGTCTGATGTAGGAGGCTGTGGATGGTTGCCTGTATGTCTGTTGATAGGCCGGTCTATACTGTGGCTGTTGGTACTGCCTATGGTTTGAGCCATGAAACGTAGAGAAACCTCTACCTCTTGCTCCCCGAAAGGGCTGTTTCCTGTACTGCAGGGTACTCCGAGAATGGGCGGTATCCGTGTCAGTCTTGATGGCCTGTAAGGCGTCATCTATATGCTTGCAGAAGAGAGTTTCTCCATCATAAGGCATATCTAAAATCCTGGACTGGACCTGTGGCCTGAAAGAGGTTGATTTCAACCATCCTTGACGGCGCAGTACAGCTGCTCTTGCAAGCTGACGAAAGCCCGTGGAAGCTATATCTAGAGCACAGTCGATGATCTCTTCTGAAGTACGTTCTCCGTCCTGCAGAATTTTACGTGCCTCAGGTTGCTTATTCTCAGGAATGAGCTCTACGAAGGCATTCCTGTCAGACCACATCTGGTGATCATAGCGACCCAAAATCACTAAAGAGTTGGCGGTACGGACACTTATAGCTGACATGGCCGAGAATCTCTTGCCCACGTTGTCCAGGTGCCTGCCTTCCTTATCTGGAGGCGTAGATATAGGCGTCAATGGATTCTTGGAACTCCTTTGGGCAGCTTGGGAAATGACCCAATCTGGCTTTGGATGCCCTGTCAAACACACTGGAGAGTCCTGTGTAGCCTTGTACTTTTCATCCAGCTTTTGTGGAACTGGTGGAACAGTAGGTGGATTATCCATAATTTTAATGCCTTCACTCCAAATAAAGTCTATGATTGGAATTGCCCTCACCGACTTTCTTGCCTATTCTTTAAAATCATGGAGGAAGCATTCCGACTGTGAGACAGATGTTGGTAAATGAAACCGTGTGGCCGCTCTATCCATTAAATTATGAAAACTGTTGTTTGTACTCATCGTCATATTCCTCCTCCTGATACTTGACATGTAACTGGGATGGGCTGTGCGCATCACCAAACGGCCCTTCATCTGACTCCTCCCAGTCTAGCAGATGACTAGGAAATAAGGTTGTTACCTTACTTGGTGATGTATCTGCCAGGTAAACAGTCGACCTAGAAATCGTGGTAATTTTCACTGTGGCTCGAAGGTCGGGAGATCCAGAGGAAATGGGGATCACGCTGCCTTGACTGACAGGAACTAGTGGCATTGTCGCCGGTGTCGACGACGATGGTCCTGTCGACGGAGTTGGCGTCGTTGCCAATTTTTCCACCAATAACGGTCTCGTCAACGGTGGTCTCATCAACGGTACTCTCAACGACAATGGTGTCAATGACGATGCTCTTGTCGACAGTGGTGTCGACTACGGTGTCCTTGCCATCGATGTTCTCATTGACGTACCCTTCAACAACAAGGTCTTTTCTGGAGCAGCTCTCGTCGACGGCTCCAACAACGGATGTGACTTATCCGTGACTCTGACTGAAGGAATTGTGGCCTTTAGAACAGACGTCGACTTAGTCGTAGTCGACGACGGTCTCGTCGATGAGACGGTGGAGACGGTGAATGTGGAAAACGTCGTCGTCACTGTCGTCAACTTTAATTTAAGCAAAATATTTCTAGAAGTAAAAGGCTCTGAAGAAGGAGAACAGTGACAGGACTCCTTTTTGCGACAAGGAGAGGATGGCTCAGATGAAATTGAGCTTTGTATGTTCTTGGCACCCTCTTATGGTGTCTTGTGGTGTTTTCTGGATTTCTCAGCCTGCCCCAGGTCTGTAGATCTGGACCTTTTATGAGGTCTTTCTGAATCACTCTCCTCACCAGAAGTACAGGATTTAGCCTGTAACCAGGTTAACACTCTTCCGTCTCTGTCTCTAAGGGTCTTCGCAGAAAAGGTGCGGCATATCTTACAGACTTTTACCTGATGTACAGGATTGAGAGGAAAAAACTGAGCAGAGCTCAGGGAGAGTGCCTTCACACAATGTGCGGTAGAAAATCTGAGGGAATGAGCCTCTCTGGGGAATATTCTAGAGGGTGCTAGGGCCTGATTGGCCATGAGTCAAGTTTGGTTCTTTTTTACAAAATGACATGGATAGACTGTATGTGTGACTTTGCTAGCATTATAGCCTAAGGAAATTTATTACTCACTGCTTTTTTCATGCACTGTGGGACTCCCACTTCGACGGCGGGGATGATTCAAGCATGTGAATTTATGAAAGATCCAATACTGGATAATTCCAGTTACAGGTAAGTAACTAAGGACCTCATTACAACGCTGGTGGTTGGTGTTAAAGTGGCGGTAATACCGCCAACAGGCTGGCGGTAACTACTGCCAAATTATGACCATGGAGGAAAGCCAATTTACCACACCAACCGCCAGGGTGGAAACAACAGCCACCACGGCGGTAGCCGCCTACAGCCAGGCGGAGGTCAATGTTCCGCCCACCATATTAAGACCCTGGAAACGCCACCTTTTCCGGGGCGGTACCACCAACATCAAAAGCCTGGCGGAAACTGAGCTCAGAAGGGAAAAGACTCACCATTGGAGACACAGGGAACAACCACGCCGCCATGGAGCCTGAACTGCATGTCTTCCCCATGATCTTCTATGTTCTGCTCCACCACGAACACCAATGCCGGCGAAGACGATGACAGTGAGTACAGCTGCCTAAAACACAAGTGAGGGACGAAGGAAAATGAGAGTGACACACACACACGCTCCACCCTCCCACACACCATACACACAATCAGCTGCATTACAAAAACAATTTAACCCCATAACTCGGATGAATAATGCAAGGACAAAATGATTTTGAAAAAATGAATGTAATGAGATCATCACAGATAGAAAAATAAGCTAGACAAGATAATAGATATATACATATGTACAGAAAAAAGGACACAGCCCAGTCCACAATGTTCGTAGGCTACATGGCCACAGGCAAAAGTCCACACCCACACATGTCACCTGCATCAACATGGAGAGAACACTGCAGGTGCATCAGTTGGTAAATAGGCAGGCACCTCAGGGGGACGGGGGAAGAGGGGGCACCTCAGCTGGGAGATGTAACAAGACCACTGGTTCTGGAGGGGGCAACATGCCCTGTGCTTTGACCTGAGGAGTGCAAGGTCACAGTTTCTCATGTGGGTGTCCCACCCACTGGTTCTGGAGGGGTCCTCGTGCCCTGTGCTCTTGAGCCTGGGGAATGTTGGGTATGTGGGTGTCTTACCCACTGGTTCTGGAGGGGGCCTCATGTCCTGTGCTCTTGATCCTGGGGAGTATTGGGAATGTGGGTATTTTACCCACTGGTTCTGGAGGGGGCCTTGTGCCCTTTGCTCTTGATCCCGGGGAGTGTTGGGCATATGGGTGTCTTACCCACTGGTTCTGGAGGGGGCAACATGCCCTGTGCTTGGTCCTGGGAAGTGCAAGGCCACAGTCTCTGGAGTGGGTGACTTGCCCACTGATTCTGGAGGGGGCCACATGCCCTGTGCTTGGACCTGGGGAGTGCAAGGTCACAGTCTCTCTGGTGGGTGTCATACCCACTAGTGCTGGAGTTGACAGGCCGCACAGCAGCCCATGGAGGCAGGATTACATACCGTCTTCCGGTGGTGATAGCTGCTCAGTGGAGGTAGTGGTGCTGCTGGAGGAGGGAGGTTCCTGCCCATCCCATGCAATCTCGGACGGCTGCTCAGTGGAGGTAGTGGTGCTGCTGGAGGAGGGAGGCCCCTGCCCATCCCCTGCAACCTCGGACGGCTGCTCAATGGAGGTGCTGCTGGCGGGGGAGGCTCCTGCCCATCCCCTGCAACCTCAGACAGCTGCACAACCATGGTTGGTGGTAGGGGCTCCGTCACAGTCCCTGCCCCACGCCCTTTGGTCTTCCTGCCTGCTGGTGCAGACTCCTTTGTCTTCCTGGCAGCTGAGGCAGGCTCCTTTACTTTCTTGCATGCAAGTGCAGGCTCCTTTGCCTTCCTGGCAGCTGGGGCAGGCTCCTTTCCCTTCTTGCCTGCTGGGGCAGGCTACTTGCTCTTTCTGGCAGTAGGGGCAGGCTCCTTTCCCTTGAGGCTGCCTTGGGCAGGCTCCTTCACCTTCAGGACATGTGGCCTGGATCCTTTTCACCACAAGTGGGTGTGGTGACAACTGGGCCCGTGGACTGGGGGGCAGAGGTGCTTGGCTGGGTTCTTCCAAACCTGCCCATACGTGCTGGATGGGGGGGAGGGGTAGGGAAGAGGTCAATGATGGATAGGAACAGTTGTTTAGGGACATTGGGGCAGGAAGAGGGAGAAGCAATGGGAGTGGAGGAAGAGGGAGTGGTTGTTTAAGGTGTCTGTCTGCTGCTTTTGGGTGCAGGTGCATGGGTTGTATGCTGTTGTGAGGTGGATGGCTGTTAGGTGCTTGTGTTTGTGTACCTTGGGGGGGGGCAGACACAGTGGGAGAGGACACAGGGGACGAGTGCATGGCTGTTGTGGAGGTGTCTGCCAATGAGGTGTGTGTTCTGCTTGGTGTTGTGATGATGCTGGTAGTGGATGATGATGTAGTGCATGCAGGTGTGAGTGTAGATGGAACTGGGAGGGAGGTGGAGGAGGAGGAGGAAGGGGAGACAGTGGAAATAGTGGACGTTGGTGTGTCTGCATATGGATGGTGTTTGTGTGAGTGACTGTGGGATGAAGTCTGGTGCTTGTGTTTGCCTGTACCACTCTTGTGTGGTGTCTTGTGTGCATGCTCATCTGCCTGTGTACTTGGGATTGGTTGGGGTTGAGGAGAATGGGACTGGGCAGTGGAAGTTGGAGGGGGGGTAGGAACAGGGACAATGGCTGCCAACAGAGAGGAGGCAAGAGCCTGGATCGATCTCTGTTGGGCCGCCAATCCAGTGTGAAGGCCCACCATGAATGCATTAGTCTGTTGCATCTGGGCTACCAGCCCCTGGATGGCTTTCACAATGGTTGACTGCCCTACAGAGATGGATCTCAGGAGTTCAATAGCCTCCTCACTCAGGGCAGCAGGGCTCACTGGGGCAGGGCCTGGGGCGAAGGAGATGCCTACCCTCCTGGATGAGTGGGCACAGAAAACTCGATGAGGGGCTGCTGGGAGGGCGGTGCTGGTAAAGGGGGTGGCGGCTGTACCTGTAGCTGGGGTGGTCACATAAGTGTCCACCACCACCAGGGAGCTTCCATCAGAGGAGGTATCTGTGTCAGAACTGTTCCCCCAGTCTTCGCCGTGGTGCTCCCCTCACCCTCCGTCCCACTGGTGCCCTCAGCCTCAGTGGACTCTGCCTCCTGGGTCCTGTGGGAAGTAGCTCCCTCTGGAGCCGGTGCCACTGCTCCTCCGGCAGTTGATGCTAATGCACATAAGGACAGGATGACAAAACAAAAAGGGGGGGAGAGACAAAGGATACACTGAGTCAACGGTTGCACCAACACCACCGTTGGCGTACACAGCACCCTCACACACAGGGAACAGGCCTACTCAATATGCCACAGCACTAGCAGAGAAATAGCTTGGCACCAAGGCATGGGGAGCGGCACACACCGCCAAATGCAGCATACCTGGGACCCACGCCGCCCTGACCAGTAGTGGATGCCTACGAGCTAGGTAGCAGGATTAACCCTTCATAACCCTAACCACCAGGGCACCTACGCTGCAATGTCAGGCCTGTTCTAGGGGCACCCACTGACACACATCCCCTACCCTGATACCACCCTACCATGCGTAAGTTGTAATGATGGGCACTGTACTCACCCCCTTGTGGCTGCTATGATGCCCTCAAGCACCCATCCAGCTCAGGATAGGCCACCACCAGTATGCAGGCCATCCGGGTGGTCAGGGTTCGATTGGCACCCCTTCCTCGTTGGGAGGCCATCCCCAGTTAGGCCTCCGCCGTCTTCTGTGCCGAGTGCCTCAGGTCCTCCCACCGTTTGCGACAGTGGGGGCTTTGCCTGCCATAGACCCCAGCGTCCGCACCACCTTGGCGATGGCATGCCATATACCCTTCTTTTGATGGGTGCTGACCTGCAGAGGCAATACACACAGGAAAATAGAATTAGACAAACAGTCCTTCCTTGACACTTATGGGCCACCATACCCCTTCGCATCACCATTTACACACACATGGCCCAGCACACAACCTACATGCCGCCCAGAGGACATCCACCCATCCCCCTTACATGAGGCCTTCACACACACCACTCCATGCATTCCTGACACATGCATAGTGCCCACAGTGTACCCACCTGTTTGTCTGGAGGCCCATACAGCAGTCTGTACTGGGGTAGGACCCCATCCACCATTCTCTTCAACTCCTCCAAATTGAGGGCTGGGGCCCTTTCCCCAGTCACACGGGCCATGGTAGGTACCAGACACAGGTCACAGCAGCACAGGCAGTGTAGGTCCTCTCCTGTGGAAGATCAGGTAGCAAGTGAGGTATAAGATAGGAAATGGTGGTTACGTCCATGGCGGTGCACACTGTCACCACTGGCGTAGATCACCATTGGCCACTGTAACCCATTGGGCTCAATGTTAACCAATGAGAATTTGCATGGCGGTCCCCGACTGCCTCCCACAACGGCACACAATGTCAGCGGAATTACCTCACTTCCACCTGTCCCTCCACACAGGACAGGCGGACGCCATTTCAGGGGGGGCAGGCCCTGGAAAATAGCTGCGTCACTTGTGAAATTAGGAGATACTGGACAAATCACCCTGACCCATTGCAAGTTAATAGCATACAAAATTCTGTTGTAGCTCCATTATTCAGATTGTGACCGGCTCCTCACTCTTTTGCCCCATAGATACCTACCGCTGCGGATGAATAGGAGATAAAGACATACCCCAGTATACAGACCCCTGGTGGACTTTGCAACACCGGAGGACAGGCACATAATGCTCACCTATAGACTTGACAAGGCTACAATCACAGAGCTGTGTGCCCAATTGGAGCATGACATGATATCTGCTATCCATCACCCCACTGGGATCCCCCCTCTCGTGCAAGTTCTATCAGTGCTCCATTTCCCGGCAACTGGTTCTTTCCAAGTGAAAGTGGGCTTGGCAGCAGGAATGTCACAGCCGATGTTCTTAATAGTGCTGACAAGAGTGTTGCCTACCCAGATAAAACACATGTGAAGCTACATCGTTTTCCCCCAGGTAGAAGATTTGGCCACAGTGAAGGCCGAGTTCTATGCAATGGGACATATCCCCAATATAATTGGGGCGATTGATGGAACACATATTGCATTCGTCTCACCCTGCCAGAATGAACAGGTGTTCAGAAATCGGAAGAGTTTCCACTCATGAATGTACAGATGGTGTGCTTGGCGGACAAGTACATCTCCCACGCCAATGCTAAGTATCCTGGGTCGGTGCATGATGCCTTTGTCCTGAGGAATAGCAGCATCCCAAATGTGATGGGCCAACTACAGAGGCACATGGTGTGGCTAATAGGTGAGCCCTGATCCCACTCAGTATATGTTGGTGTATGGGTATGTGTGGACCATATGGGATAGGGTGTGGCTAAAGGTTGTCCCTCAATAATTGCAGGTGACTATGGTTACCCAAACCTATCATGGCTTCTGATCCCTGTGAGAAATGCCAGGTCAAAGGCTGAAGAACGTTATAATGAGGCACATGGGCGATCCAGAAGGATCATTAAGAGAACCTTTGGCCTCCTGAAGGCCAGGTTCCGGTACCTCCATCTGACAGGTGGATCCCCTGTGCTACTCACCCAAGAAGGTCTGCCAGATAGTGGTGGCATGCTGCATGTTGCATAACCTGGCCCTCAGGCGCCATGTCCCATTCCTGCAGGAGGAGGAGGCTGGAGATGTCCGTGTGCTAGCAGTGGACCCTGTGGACAGTGAGGATGAGGACAACAGAACATCAGTGATCAGACAATACTTCCAATGATACACAGGTAGGACGGTGTTACTTCACATTTCAATGAAATTTGTTTGCATTTCTGTGGCACTGGCATGCTGATATTTTCCACTTCTATGCCCACTTACTGTTCCCTCTGGCAATTCATTTTGCAGATGTTGGTAACCTGACATACACTCCTGGTGTGATCACTGAAGCCAGCTACAGGTCATTAACCTATGCTCATTTTCTGTACAGTTGAATTGCAATGTTTGTACCTGTTTCAATGAATATATAATTGAAAAACATGACATAATCTAAACTTCTTTTTTTCCAAGGGTGTTTATTGAAGTGCAAAAATATAGAGGGGCAAATGCAAGGGGATGGGGTGATGATGGAGGAAAGTCCAGGATATTGCTCCAGTCTGTTGTAGCACAGGTGCATTGTCCAAGGGGACATAGGAAGGGGAGCAATGGCAGTTCAAGGAGGACAGAGTGACTGAGTGGGACACAAGGGTGACAATCAGAAGAGTCTCATTTCCTGGCAGAGGTGTTGGCAAGTGTCTCTGGCTTCTGTCTGGATCGCAGGGAACGTTTGTGGGGTGGTTCTCCTTTTGCAGGGGGGAGGGGTGCTGGTGGCCTGTGAGCCCTGTGGCGCGACCTCCTGGCCACTAGCGGCAATAGAAGTGGAAGGCTGTTCAGATGTCTGGCTAGTGGCAGGGGCCCACTGGTGTGAGACTCCCTCCCTCATAATGTTGGCCATGTCTGCCAGCACCCCTGCAATGGAGATCAGGGTGTTGTTAATGGCCTGCAAGTCCTCCCTGATCCCCGGGTCCCACCTGCAGCCGCCTGTTCTCCTGCACATTGTCCAGGATATGGCCCATCGTGTCCTGGGAATGTTGATAGGCTCCCAGGATCTCTGCAAGTGCCTCCTGGAGAGTCGGTTCCCTAGGCCTGTCCTCCCCCAGGCACACAGCAGTCCTCCCACTTTCTCTGTTGGCCTGTGCCTCTGTCCCCTGAACCGTGTGCCCACTGCCACTGACCCTAGGTCCCTGATTGTCTCGGGTATGAGGTGCGGCCTGGGGTCCCTGTAGAGGTGGACACACTACTGATTGACGTGTCCTGGGGACAGAGGTGTGGGTATGCTGGGTGGGTGCTGTGGTGGTGTCTCCTGATGGGGGAGGCTCTGTGGTACTGTGTGACTGTACCTGGGTAACCAGCTTTCCAGAGGTTCCTGATGGGCCAGGTTGGTCATCCAGATCTGGATATTGCTGGCACATCCTCTGCTGTGACATTGGCTGGGATACCTGTGGGGGTGTAAATGATGTGTTATGGTTTCGGTTTCTGACAGATTGTGCTTCCGTGGCTTGCCCTCTTTGGTTGTGTTTGCCCTGGCAGCTTTCACTTGTGTATGTTGGTGTATGGTAAGATTGTTAGTTCTCTATGGTGAGCATGCTTTAGTGATGACTGTCCATGCAGGGCTGTGAGTGGTGTCCTTGCAATGGTAGAGCATGCAGGGCTTGGCATTGGGATAACTGAGATGTGACGGTGAGGTGTGTGGGAAGTGGTGTAGTGATGGGAGTGAGGGTGAGGGTGGGGGTATTTGATGGCATGCAGGTAGGGGTGTGATAGAAGTAGAGAGGTGACTTATCAGAGTCCAGTCCTCCTCTTATTCTGGCCAGGCCCTCAGGATGCAGGATTGCCAAGACTTGCTCCTCCCATGCTGTTAGTTGTGGGGAAGGAGGAAGGGTCCACCTCCAGTCCTCTGTACAGTGAGCTGGTGTCTTGCTGCAATCGAACATACCTTCCCCCGTAGGTCGTGCCACCTCTTCCTGATGTCATCCCTGGTTCTTGGGTGCTGTCCCATGGCATTGACCCTGTCTACGATTCTCCGCCATAGCACCATCTTCCTAGCTAATGATATCTGCTGCACCTTTTGCTCCAAACAGCTGTGGCTCTACCCTGATGATTTCCTCAACCATGATCCTTAGCTCCTCTTCTGTAAAACGGGGGTGTCTTTGTGATGCCAGGGGTGTTGTGTGAGGTGTGTAGAGGAGGGTGTGTTGGGTAATGTATTGAGGTGTGTGATGTGGAGTGCGTGAGTGGTGTATAGATGTGTATAGTATGAGGCTCTGGTTGTGTCTGTGGTCTTGATGTCTCTCTATTGGCAATGGTTTGGAATGGTGAAGGGTTGTGGGTAATGTGGGTGGGTGTTTTATATTGGTGTGGGTGTGTGGTTGTGGTGTGTGTATGGATGTCAGGTATGGGTCAGGTGTGTGTTTTTTGAATTGTCCAATGTTGTGTTGTTTTGTATGTGTGTGTCCATTTTGACTGATTCGTGGGTCATAATGTGGTGGGTTTTGATACTGCAAGTTTATCACTGACCTTTGGTGTGGCGGATGTGTGTGTATGGCTGAATACTGATGGATTGGTGTGTGTGTGTCATAATACGATGGACGGATATTCACCAAGGCGGCGGTAAGTTAGTGGCAGTCAGCATGACGGTAAGAGGGATTTACCGCCAATGTCATAATGAGGGCCTAACATTCTTCTCCAGTATTGGATCTTTGATAGATTTGCATGCTTGAATAAGATTATTAAGCAATGCACTAAACAACCATAAATCCATTATAACAACAATAAATAGTGGATGGTGGGAAAACAAGAGAAAAGAACACAGAGGCTCACCTTATCCAAAAAGATGGCACAGCACTGCCTGTCCCACTGCTGCATCCATTTTATGGCTCTCGTCTAGGCAATAACGTCTTGTGAACGTATGTCTGTTTGACCATGTTGCTGCTCTGCAAATATGGTGAATCGGTACACCAGCGAACAGAGCTGTCCATGTGGCTACAGCTCTAGTAGAATGTGCTTTCACTCTGCCCTGCAGGGGTTTTCCAGCTTGTGTGTGGCAAAACCTAATAGTAGGAACCATCCATTTGGCAATGGTTTGTTTGGTAACTGTGAGTCCTTTTGTAATGTCTCTGTATGGGAGATTAATTGGTCTGATTTCCTTATGTGAAGCGTTCTTTGTAGGTAGAATTTTAAACATCGTTTAACATCTAAGGAGTGTGAAGACCTTTCAGCTGGCATCTGAGGATTTGGAAAAAAGGTTTTTGAAACCACAGGTTAATTTAAGTGAAAGTCTGAAGTAACTTTTAGAATAATTTTTGGGTTTGTCCTCAAACGTCTGTAGTGAATTGTAGGAATGTCTGTTTAATGGTAAACACTTGTATGTCACTTAGGGCCAGATGTATAAAAAGTTTTTGCACTCGCAAAACGGTGCGAATCGCAAAAATCGGCCGTTTGCGAGTGCAAAAACGTGGTCTGCGATGCCTGAAAGGCATTCGCAGACCAAAAATAAGAAAATGCAAAAATTGCGATTTTTTGCGTTGCGACCTGGTTTTGCGAGTCACATTTTGCGATTCTGTATTTCCAGTAGGAAATTGCGAGGCGCAAAATGCGATTCGCAAATTCCAAATCGCAAATAGACGCATCAAAAAATCGCAATTTGCGATTTTTCGCAGAATGGCATTTTGCACATGCAAAATATCACTAAGTGAAACCAGGTGGTAACCAGGTGCAACCTATATAAAGAGGCCCAGAATGCCTCAGACTCTTTTCCACAATGGCTGCACTCTACGTCATGGCGAGGAGGATGAGGATCTTGGCAGGTTTGAGGAGAGGGAGGAGGAGACAGGAGTGCATTTTCAGAGTGCGCATTACACTTTTTGACCTGACAGAGGAGGAAATATTTGAGAGGTATAGGTTGAACTCAGCCATGATACTTGCTCTGATAGCTGAGCTACAACCCATACTGCAGCGCAGAACACTAAGGACTCACAGCATACCCACCCATGTTCTGGTATTAAGTTCCCTACAGCTACTTGCCTCAGGGAGCTATCAAGGGGTTATAGCAGCAGCTGGAGGGGTCTCACAGAGTACCCTCTCCAGATTTTTCAATGCATTTATCAACGCCATGCTAAGCAAACTCCAACAGTACATCAGATTCCCCCACACCCCACAGGAAATACAGCAGACAAAAATAGAGTTTTACCAGATAGCACAGTTCCCCCACGTCCTAGGTGCCATAGATGGCACACATGTGGCAATCTGTCCACCATCAGCCACAGAGTATGTGTACCGAAACCATTAATACCAACATTCCATGAATATTCAGGTGATATGCAATGACTCCTATATCAAAACTGATCTCGTGGCCAGGTACCCAGGGAGCACACATGATTCGTACATCTTTCACCACAGCGGCATTCACACAAGACTGCTAGCTGGGGAGTTTGGTGAAGGATATCTACTAGGTATTTACCCTCTGTACACTGGTGCATTTATGCAGTAGTGACGTCTGATGGCTCACGTACTCATTGTACCCACTGTTCCTTCCAGGAGACAGTGCCTACGCAGTGCGCACCTACATGATGACACCCTACCTCAATCCCACAACACCAGCAGAACGAAGATACAATGCAGTACACAGGGCAACCCACAACGTGGTGGAGCGCACATTTGGACTGCTGAAGAGTCGCTTCCGTTGCCTCCACAAAAGTGGAGGGGCACTACAGTACAGTCCAGAGACCACATGTAGAATAGTGGCTACTTGTGCAATCTTGCACAATATAGCTACAACCAGGGGCATACCTATAGAAATCAGTGGCACTGAATCAGATGAGGATGACGATCCCATACCACCTCTACAGCCAGCAGACAGGACCAGTGCAGCAGAGGGAAGGCAAAGGTGTGCCGACATCACACACAACCATTTCAGACGTGAGTATGAATGACAAAAATCCACTGACAACTTTACCTGTAGTGATATAAATTTATTACCTTAAGTCAGGTAATGAATGATTGATAAATAAAAGAAACAGGTGATGTTTGAAACGCAAATTAACTAACGAACATAGTCACTCACTATTCCCTCATAGTGGCAACAGCAGTGCAATGGCGGCAAGAGTCACTTTCTCCTCCCACGCACACCACTCGTGTGCCCAGTTAAGTCACTGGCACCTTGATTGTCACCTTCAGTGTCAGTGCTGCGCCTGGCACTGCGCCTTCTGGTGTCTGCTGCTGGTACGGCAACACTACTGAGGCTTGAACTGTCCTCAGTGTCCCCCAAGGCTACCTCACTGGGAGTGGCAGATCTCTGTCCCATTACATGTTCAATCACATTTGTGATGTGAACTAGTCCCTGGACAACGTCCCTGCTGCTATGTGCAGCCTCCACTTGTGCCGCCACTGCGCGACGGGCGATTAGTGCAGTGGAATTCGCCATCCTGTTGGAGGACCTGCAGTAGCTGCCAAACATTGTCCGGAATCTGTGTTCCTGTCTGCGCCCGCTAACCCTTTCATGGCGCAGCTCCTGGCAGAGGTCACGGACAGCACTAGTTAGGTCCCTGGTGTCCTCTGAAGCCTGCACCAGTCCTTCACGCAGCTGTGAAATATTCCTATTTAGTGCGTCCAGTTGCCGATGCAGGCCCATCATGTGTCAGTTGTGCCCTCACAGGTTCCGTTCTAAACTGAGGATCCGCTTGTTTTGCAGGTGCTGCTGCTGCAACATAGCAGCCTCAGGGCCCCGGAATAAGGACAGACCCTCACCTGCCTCATGATGTTGCTGCTGGGACTCTGTTGCAATCCTGCGTGGTGCTGGCTGACCCCTGCCCTCCAGAATCTGGCTGCGCCTGTCAGGTGCAGACGGTGTGTTTGGCCCTTCCAAGTGCTCATCTGAGTCGCCGCTGAACTCTGGCAGTGGTAGTGCCCTGGGCCGCCGGCGGACAGTGGATATGTGGAGGGACCCACTGGTGTTGGTGTCCGAGGGCTGATGGGTGTCCGTCTCTCCTACACATGGACTGTGTGTGGCTGCTGGGCCTGGCCCACCTGCAACAACAATATGCAGCATGTCAGTTCTGTATGTTACATTATCTGTCAGAAAATGGCAATAAAGGTACAGGTACTGCTCTACATGGTGTTGTGTGTGTTGTGTTACCTTGGGTGTCACTATACTTCATTACATTGTCATGCTACTGTCTGTACTAGTTTGTGGACTGCCACTCCCATAATGCATTGTTGTGCTGCTTCTAAGATGTGGACTGGACTACTTCACACACTGCTTCACATTACATGCTAATTCCTAAAGGGCTTTTGTGCATACACATCAGGTTCACAAACAACATTGCACTTAGCTTGGCTGGTACTCGGTGTGCCGGAGGTGTCGATGTCTGTGACCCCAGACACAGCTTCAGGGAAGAGTGTGGATTCCACCAGGTCCTCCAATGGTGTGGATGGTGCTTCGGTTGGTGGTCCGCCACCTGTACCCCTGGCCTCCGCAAGTCTCCTTGCCACCCTCTCCTTTGCACGGGAGCGCAGGTCGTACCACCTTTTTTTTATTTCCACTCCAATGGCGCAGATTTTTGATTGAATGTCCAGCCCTAATCTTCTTTTTTCGCTCTCAGGAACCTGGAGTGAAGATTTCCCGAACAGGCGGTCATGGCTCCTCACCACCTCTTCAGTCAGGACCTCAAGCTCCTGTTCACTAAGTTTAAGCTTGCGCTTCCTTTCTGCCTTCTCCTCTGATGGTCCCGGGGTCTCCATCCTGGCTCAGGTGTTTCTGCTCCCGCTGAGTGCTGCTCTGTGTGGCTGGGCTGCTCTCTCTCAGGATGCTGGTTTGGGTGTTGCACCTGAAACTGCCTGAGATGACTCATTTCCTGCTGGTAATGTCATCATGCTCCTCCAGGTGTGCATTCTCGAACTTTCTTGCAATTTGTGATTTTTTACCGAATCGCTAAAAAATCGCAAATTTCGAGAATGCAAATTGCGAATTTTGTTACATGGCTAATTGCGACTCGGAAATAGCGATTTGTTAAAAATCGCTATTTGCGATTCGCAAGCTCATGTTTTCATACATATGGCCCTTACTCTCTTCGCAGATGTGAGAGCCAGTAATATAGCAGTTTTCCATGTAAGATACTTGATATCAGACATGAATTGAGTGAAATGGCAGTTTCATAACTTGAGCCAGGACTATGTTACGATACCACAGAGGTGGATGTTCCCTGACTCGTGGAAATGTCCTGAAGAGAACTTTGCGGAATTGTTTAATAATGCTAGCAGAACATAAGGATGGCGTATTACTGGTTCAACGAAATCTAGTAATTGCCGCTAGGTCCACTTTAATTGAGGAATTAGATAAACCTGATTTTGCTAGATGTAGCAAATATGGGAGAATTTGATGTGGTTGAGCTGTGAGCGGGTGGATGTTAGATGAAACACACCAAAGACAGAACCGTTTCCATTTGAACTTATAAGTTCTGTTTGTTGTGTCCGCTCTCGCCTTTGATAGAATGTCTCTACATTCCAATGGGATGTTTACCGAGGAGAACTCACTGTATTTAGGATCCATGTTGACAAGTGTAGTGATGTCGGGTCTGGATGTTGTATCTGGCCCTGGTTCATTGTCAACAATGTCTGTGTTACTTTGAGCTGGAGATGAGGCTGTTCTGGGAGGAGTAGAAGTTTGGTGAACCAGAACTGTCTGGGCCATCTGGGAGCTATGAGGAGTATTCTGCAAGGTTTCCTCTTTATCTTGGTGATTGCTTTTGGGATCAATGGGATTGGTGGAAAAGCGTAGGCATATATCCCTGATCAAAGTATCGAAAAGGCATTCCCCCACAATCCTTTCTGGAGATGCCAGCTTGTGAAGAACTGGCTTTTCTTGTTCTCCTTCGTCGCAAACAGATCCAAGTGAGGATTGCCCCAGGGATAGAATAGAAAGTACAGGATACGTTGGCCTATCTCCCATTCATGATAAGGAATGATGGTCCTGCTCAAGGAGTCTGCCAGGAGATTGGACTTTCCTGGTAAATGTTCTGCCTTGATTGTTATGTGGTGCTGAAGTGCCCAGTTCCATATCTCTTGAGCTTGAGCGGAGAGTGCCTGGGAGCGGGTTTCTCCCTGCTTGTGCAAGTAGAACATACTAGTGGTGTTGTGTGTTCTTATAAGGACTGTAGAGTGTGTTATTTTGGGGAGGAAAGCCTTTAAAGCATATATAAAAGATACACATTTTGAAGAACTGGAGTTACAGGTACGTAACTAATTTATTCTCCAATACTGGATCGTGTATATATTCACATGCTTGAATCAGAATAGCAAGCAGTACACATTGTAATATACAACAAAGCGTGAAGCAGGCTCACCTTTAATGAAACAGATTTCTCAAGACTGCTTGTCAAACTGTTGGGTCAGCTTCTGCATCCAAGTCAAGGCAGCAGTGCTTTCTGAACCTCTGTCTGCTTTACTACATAGTGATTGGCAGATGTCCTTTAAGGGAACCTCAGCATAGAGTGGCGCAGTTGAAGCCATGCCCCTGGTGTAATGCGCTCTCACTTTTCCATGGAGAGGATGCTTGTCTTTGGAATGACAGGAAATGATGCGAGATGACAGCCAACAAGCCATCCCCTATTTGGTGGGGCTTGAGCTTTAAATGGTTGATCAAACAACACAAACAAATGGTCTGATAAGCGTATGTCCTTTGTCTTTTCTATACAGAATTTGAATAATCTACAGAAGTACAAAGAATGTTAAACAATTTCTCCTGTTGAAGATGGGTTTGGAAAGCTCTATCTAAAAATGACAGTCTCTATCTAAAAATGACAGTAGGAACCTTTAGAATGAATTCTGGATTGGTTCTGAGATTTACTTTATCTTTAACGAACCAGACAAAAGGTTCCCTGATGATGAATGCTTGAATCTCCCCCACTCTCCTGGCAGATGTTAGTGCCAGGAGGGGTGCTATTTTCCCTGAGACCAGTTATAAGTCTGCTCTATGTACCAGCTCAAAAGGAGGTAACATCAACATAGGAGTGTATCAAGTTCCCATGGAACCTGGGTTGTCAAAGAGGTGGAAATGCTCTGAATGCATAAACTGTTTAATGATTCTTTAGGCAAAAAGAGTAGATGTTGATGTTTCAGTTCTCCTAAATCTCGAGATTGCAGCAATATGGACCCTCATTGAAGAATGTTTGAGTCCACTCTTGGCTAAATTTAACAAATATGGAAGTATATGAATAGGTTTTATTCGAAGTGGAGGATGACCATCATTCCGACCCCAGACACAGAAAACTCTTCCATTTAGCACTGTAAGTCTTATCAGTTGCTGGAGCCCGAGCCTGTGTCAGAATATCTTTACATTCTTGTGGTAGTTCTAAATGGCCAAATTCTATGTGGTCAGGTACCATGCTCTCAAATTCAGCGACAAGGGATCATGATGGAGAATCTCTCCATGATGTCTGGAAAGTATCCTGGGATGAGGAATGACTGGACATGCAGATAACTGCGGTAGCTTGCTGTACCAATATTGGCATGGCCACGCTGGAGCAATGAGGATGAGTGCAATGGTCTATCTTTACTTTCTTTAACACCCAGGGAATCAGGGGAAAATGAGGAAAGACATTAGCATTACCTGTTGTTGAGAGTGGCAAACAGATTGATTGTGGGGTAACCCCATTGATCAAGAATGTAATCCAACTGCTTCTGTTCTAGTACTCACTTGTGTCAATCCAACAATGATTGCACCTGCTTGATCTTTCTGGCAGATGTTCCACAGTGATGTCGACCTTCTGAGAAATTGCCCACTTCCACAGGAGCTGAGCTTCTTCTGAAAGTAGTTTGGTCCATGTATCTCCTTGCTTGGCTATGTAGAAAATAAATGTTGTGCTATCCATTCTGAATAGGACTGGTTGACCCGCTAATCTGGAGAGGAATGCTTGTAAACCTAGTTGTATGGTGTGGAGTTCAAACACAATGATGAGGAGTCTCTTCTCTGATCTGACCAGAGCCCTCTGTTTGAAAGTCTTCACAGCTCTCCAAAATTCATAGATCTCGATGGGGAGGCTGTTCCATGGCCTATATGGTTTCTAAACTCTGGAATACTCTTCAGTTGAAAATTTGCCAACTTAACCACTAATTGTCCTTGGTGCAGCCGGTAACCTATGATATATATTTTAGTGATGAGAGGCATTCTGGTGGCCATAACCTATTTAAGAATGTAAAAATTGAATTGAATTAAGCTTCCTGTCGGTCCATAGAAGTATTAGTGGTGAGTATTACCCTTTCTGTTATAGGCAGAAAAGAAAGTCCTGCATTTAGGTTTGCTGGGATGCTTCACTACATCAAGGAGCTTTATGATACAGACTCTATCTTCCCATGAGCCTTCCTGCAAAACCAGTTCTATCTGGACAGGTCTAAGACGATGCATGCAAAACAGAATGAGGCCAATACATGATGCCATCAGGCCCAACAAGGACTTGTATTGCCTTGCTGTGAATGACTGATTTGTTTCAATAGTTTTAGACACTATCTGCTACTTTTTCAACCTTTCTGCTGATGGAAGAGCTTTTCCCAACTGTGCGCCAAGTATTGCTTCCAAGAATGTGATTTTAGCATGATGTTCTAACAATTTTTCTCAATTCAAAGTGACACAGAATCTCCGGAAGATACTGATGCAGCCTTCACAGAAGCCTTTGCTCCTTCCCTTGATAGAGCTTTGACGAGCCTGTTGTTCAGGTAAGGGAACACCAGGTGACTTTCCTGACCGAGAAAATCAGCAACTGGAGCAACACATTTGGTAAATATTCAAGGTGCTGATTTGAGTCTGAAAGTGAATGCCTTGAACTGATAGTGTTGTCCCACTGCAAAGAATCAAAGGTACTTTCTGTGTTGTTGAAGAATGGGTAAGTGGAACTATGTGTCCTGAAAGTCCAGGTAGGTTGTTGTTGTAAAATCTTTATTCGGTTGTAGAAAGAACCATAAAAGAGCAAAATAACACAGCCAGTGCAATTGTACAAATATAAAACATATGCATGAATTATAAAAAGATGCAAATCAATTACCAGACAAAAATAAAAACAAAATAAAACAACAGCAATACAATTTAATTGGGTCTGGAAAGCCAAGATCTCAGTGCAGCTTGTAGAAAACAAGAGACAACATATAAAACATGGCCATTGAGGAGCAACTGCAAATACATCAGTGATGGGCGTATTTGGCTGAAGTTCAGGATTTTCAGTAACAGAATGATAAACTGCTTTCTTGGCCTGCTAAAATATTTGCAAAACATGACAAAATGTAATGTGTCATGCGGAGACGTACTGTTGCAGCTGCAGGGCAACAAGGAGACAGGGCCATCGCAGCCAGTTGGTGATGACAAGAGATGGTGTAACATGTTAAATCTGAACCTAGCCAAGACAAATCTGTTCCTCATGTTGAGTACCTGTGCAAGGTAAGGGTTCAGGCCCTGAACTGTTTTCAGAAGCATGTGACCCCGTCACTGAGACTTTCATCAACTCAGCTTGTTCCCTGGCTGACACTGTGTGCTCTAAAAACAGATCCTTCACCCTTTTCACTTCTCAGAGCAACAAGGAAAGAGGATCCAGAAAAATATCTGCATGACTTAAGGCAACAAAAGCTGCCTTCCCATAATTAATCAAAGAGATTCTCTGTGCATTATCAAACCTGTATGTTCAACTCAAGAGCCTTCCCGGCCCAGATCGTTTTCTAGCACAGCAAGGGCCACCTTTATAAGCTAGATACCTAATTCTAAGCTCCTCGTGGACAGAGCAAGCTGGGGTAGATTGAGGAACCTGCACCAACTGTCTTAAAAATTGGTTTTGAACTATCTGAATTTTATCAATCTTCGTGTACCCCCATTACTCACTACCATACAGGGCCTGTGATGCACATTTGGCCTGGTAGATCTTAAGTAGAATATGAGGTGACCGTGAGCCCAACCTACACACAGAACTGGCCACTGGCAACTGCCTATGCCCCCGACAAGCTCACACCTCCTCCCATCAATCAGGGGCTTTCAGTTTTTATTCACATCAAATAACACCCCGAAATAAGGAAAGGCCAGGACTTTTGCCAGGGTATGGTTAGCCACCTTGAATGTCTTGGGGCTTGTGAACCAAGGGCCAACTACCATAATATACGATTTAGAGAAGTTTACTGTTGAATCTAGACTCGCCCTAATGGCAACAAGTGTGTTCAATAGTAGCTGGAGCCCTACAGCAGTGCGAGCCATGAGAACCGGGTTGTTAGCATATAACAATACCGGGAGTGATCGGACAATCTGCCTGGACAGAGAGAAGTGCTTGCTCAAGATCATTAATGAGGAAGGTGAACAGCTAAGGTGAGAGAATGCACCCCTGATGAACACCCTACTTGTAGGTGGAAAGCAAAGTGTGGTCCTTTCCTTGAGGGAACTGCACCGATGCCAATGTTCCAGAATGCAGGTCAGATAAGAGGGACACGAAATTCAGATCCACCCCTATCGTGAGGTGCAAACCCCACAGCTATGCATGGTTAATCCTGTCGAAAGCAGACTTAAGGTCCATGAATGTCAAATTGAGGGATTCTGACTGAGTAACCGTGTACTTGTGAATAATTAAGTATAAATTCAGGCATTGATCGGATGTTGACCTGCCAGGCCTAAAATCATATTGAGCATCTGAAAAAAATATCATAAGTATCAGACTACGCTGTCAACTCATTTAAGATTACCTTCCCTGGAACCTACACTATCACGTCAATCAAATAGATAGGGCGATATCTCTGTGGGTTGGCCTTATCCCCTGTCTTAAAAACTGGCACAATCTCAGCTGAAGATCATGAGGGCAGTGTCCACACCCATTAGCCCCATTCAAAACCAGTGGCCCCAAATCTTGATGTTGTCCAAAAGCAAACCTGGGGGCATCCCATCAGGGCCTGGGGCCTTGCTCCAGGAAAGCGCATGAATGCCCTGGGTGACTTTGTCTAGTGTGAATACCACGCTAACCCTACTTTTTTAATTTTTGAAATATTTCTTTTTTGTATTTTACTGCAAATAAGAAAACAATCCAAACGACAAGTCTATACAGTATACAGCGACAACCCGTCGCACATTTTGAGTATTAACATCCAGTACAGCACAAAGAAGTAAACAGCCCAAGGGGACTGGGATCAAGAGGCAGTAGCATTTGCATTAGTAGGGTACAATTACCGAATGACAATTAAAAACCCATTGGATGCTGTACGAATGGTATACTATAAACAGATTACAGGTATATCTGGAAGAAGGGAAACACTATAGAGCATCAAACCTTAAATGTCTATCATAATCTACATTAAACTGCAGTGGACTGAGTAGGCATGCCGCCGGGGGCCCCCAAGGGAGTGCCGAGAAAGACCCCAGTGACAGGGTAGCAGATTAGTGGTTATTATGTATGCATGAGTAGGGCAGAGGAGGCAATCGCGGTCGGGACATCAGTAGCCCACTGGCACGCCTACGGGGGGCAGAACGAAGAGGGGGGTAAAGGTGGGGGAAGATGGGCAAATCTCCCCCACTATCCAGTCCCGCCAGTCAGTTCAGTTCACCCTCTATCATTGCAAGAACCCCTGCCCAATCAGGGAGATCTGTAGAGGGGCCAGATGTAGTGTACAGTGATGTAAGAGCCTGCTGCTCTGCCAGCAGCCCCGCACGCAAGTCAATAAGCCATCTCGATGCCGGCGGTAGACTGGGGGATTTCCAGGATATGGCTAGACGTCTTTTTGCTAGTACCAATGCCAGATCTAGGATTTTATTTGCTGATTTGTTTTTGGAGGTTCTGCGTGTTATACCCAGTAAATAATGTGCCATGGCCCGGGGCATGTTCCCTCCCATCCATTTATTCAGTATCTCAGTTATGATTGTCCAATATTCAATAGCTCAGGGGCAGAACCACACCATATGCAAGAAATCATCAGAATCACTGTGACACCTCGGGCACTCGTCTTGTGCCGTTGGATAAATCCTCGCCAGCCCTACAGGTGCCAGATAAGTGTGGTGTAAATAATAGAACTGGATGAATTTGTTGCGGGCATTCATTGACCTCATTTTAGGAGCTGCTAGGGCCTGCTATCACTAGCCATCAGTGAGTACGCTGTGCAGTGCTTGCCCCCAGTGTGTTCGAAGAGAGGTAAGGGGAACGGCATCATCTATGCGAAGCGCGTTGCATAAATTTGTAACCGCCTTATTTGCGTTCCCATGAGTCAAAATGGTAAGGAACAAAACCGACATGGCAGGTTCGTGGGGTAAAGAATCCCAGTAGGATGCCGCCACCCGAGTTAGGGAAGCGTAAGTGAGAGGCTAAAGTCACTTAGCAAGTCAATAAATGGCATCAGCATATTATCATCAAAGAGATCGCCCCAATCCGTTATTCCCACCCTCTCCCACACAATGGTCGTCAGTCTATGTTGGGTAGGGTCCACCCCCAGCAATACCCACAGTGGGAACTGCGGTGCATATGGAGCTACCCGGCCCGATCTGCGGATGTACTTAAACCAGCACCTCTCGGCATTCCTCAGCAATAAGTTAGTCTCCACAACTGGAGTATCAGGACCAGGTGATAACAGTCGTATCAGCAGCCCGGTCGCGCCCCCTCGTGCAACCGCGGTGTCCAATTCATGCAGATTATGTCCTGCTAACCAGCGCATCAGCCACTGTAGCTGAGCTGGCGTGAAGTAGAGCTCGAAGTTAAGAGCACCCAGGCTTCCCTCCAATAGGGGAGCATAACATTTGTTTAAGGCCACCCGTGCTCTGCCCTTGCCCCATATGAGTGCAGTGGGGTGTGAGCGCATCTCAACAAACCATTTGTTTGGAAGGAGGGACGGAAGAGCCGGGAAGTGATATAGTAGTCTGGGGAGAACCAATATCTTAGCAATAGCCAACCTACCAAGGGGAGAGAGCGGGAGGGAGGTCCAGAAAGGCATCGAGGACCTTGCGCCCATCAGAATGACACCTATGTTTGCGTCTATTAGGTTTTTCGTCTCATGGAAAATATTTACCCTGAGGTATTTAATGGTATTAAGTTCCCGTGTCAGCGAAGTATGAGGGAGGTGTTCACGCTGGGTCGTGGATGGTGGTGCAAGGGGAAATAATTGAGACTTTGACCAATTAATTTGGAGTCCAGAGATTTTGGCAAACTTCTGCAGAAATGTTAACAGTTGGGGCAAGGTAGCCGCAAGGTTGCGGAGATATATCAGGGCGTCGTCCGCGTAAAGCGATACGACGTGCCACAACCCTCCCACATAAATTCCCCATTCGGGCGCTCTGAGTCTCAAAGCTTGTGCCAAGGGCTCCAAAAGGAGCGGTGACAAGGGGCACCCCTTGCGGGTCCCCCAGGCATTAACTAAGGGTTTGGAGAACACTGTTCCCGTCCTCACCCGAGCCCTGGGGGAGTGGTATAATAGGGATATCCATTTCAGGAAGTTGGGGCCAAAGCCTAGTTGTCAGAGAACCTGCAATAGATATGCCCATTCCAGTGTGTCAAATGCCTTTTTGATATCTAATGAGGCCACCGCTGATTCATTTTGCTCCTTGCTCCCCCAATTCATAATGGCAAACAATCTGCGCAGGTTAAGGAAAGTGCTTCTACCCGGAATGAATCCATTTTGGTCAGCGTGAATCAACCTTGTAATTATGGGAGTGAGTCTATCCACCAGCAAACAGCCTAATATCTTATTCTCAAGCGCATCCAATTCACGGCGCAGTTAGAGCGTCACACTATAATTTGTTTTTATTGCATGACCCCACATCACCACTTGAAGGCGTCCCATTCTACCGGTACGTCCGTCGCCCTATCTGCATTGGGTATAAAATAAGACTCAATATGTTCCCTCATGGTCTCTCTATATGCTGCGTCTTGAAGTACGGCTACGGCCATTCTCCAGGTTGGTACGGCTGGCAGGGCACGATTCCAGCATACCTCCAGCTTCAATGGAGAGTGATCAAAGAGTGTACGACCAAGGTATTCGGCCGAGGTAACTCTCAACAGTGCGTCATTGCGTACGCCAGGTCAATTCTAGTATGTAATACATGTAACCCAGAGTAGTAGAAGTATACGCATTCATCAGAGTGCAAGCCTTGCCATACATCATGCAGTTGGTTATTATCGGACCAGAGGCAGAGTTCGTGCGTAAGCGCCCCAGCTTGAGCCCCTTGTAGGGGGGGGTCAGGATCTATCCAACTCGACACAAGGAGTACCATTGAAGTCGCCCACCCAGTAACATGGCGCTTCCGGTTAAGGAGGAGAGATACGGATAAAGAGTGCCAAAAGGTAGCCTGATTCGCATTAGGGGCGTATAGCAAGATTATAGATAATGGTGCACCACCCAGGGAGCCTTCCAATATAACAAAGCGCCCCTCTGGGTCAATCTTGGTATGTAGCATCGACAGTGGCACCCCAGGGGCCACCCATATCAAAGTCCCTCTAGCATTTCTAGAGTATGTTGTGCCGATCATGGACCCACGCCAGCGCCTGCGCATATGTACTAAGTCTGGAGCCGTAAGGTGTGTCTCTTGAAGCAAGGCCACATGGACCTTATGGCGGCACAGAAACTGATAGACCTTGTGCCTCTTACCAAAGCTCGTCAGCCATCCAACATTCCAAGTCATAAATGTATATTGCATCATGAAGCTAGACCTACGAGCAATGGGATGTGGGCCCGAGGGGAAAGCACCCGCCCCCGGGCCACCCAAGCAGCAAACCACCCCCATGCCAAACCCCGCGCCCCACCCAAACCCCCAGGCCCCCACCCACGCAGCTCCCCGCAGAGCCTGGCATGGACTTCCATGTACCCATAAACTTATCCAATGCTATAAAAGAAAGGAAAAGAAGAAAAATACAAATATAACCAAAACAGTTTACCCTTGGCTGAGTCAAGAAACAATGAACAGCCTATAGCACTAAGATGCTTATACCCAACTGAGACCTTATAGTTCGTATATAATTACACCTAAGTGTAGAGGGAAGTGGGTAGGGAGCATGAACAATACAATCGAAGCAGAGTGACCCGAGATGGGTAAGTGAAAAGGAGCACTAAAAAATAAAACAAACAGTTCGCCCAAGGCCGGCCTGGCCCGATAAGATGTCCGAGTTGAGAAACCTGACAAAGTCATAGTGTAACCTCTGAGGCAGAGAGATTCATCACAGTGGGTACAGCACCTCTCACAACAGATCCTCTGCTGACTGCGGCATCACTGTCAAGCCCTCGCCCAGGATTGCTTGCACTTGTTCCATTGCTAAGTCAGGTGACGCCGCATCCAGGTGGCCCGCTCTTCCTACAGAAGACCCAGGGGAGCCCACTCGCCGCTCGACCTCCGCACAAGCCCGGTTCCTTTCCATGGAGCCCTGTTCAGCAGTAGGGGCCGACTGCATGCGTCCCGTCCCGACCTTGCAGTCTCTCCACGGACCGCACCTCGCAGAGTGCGAAGGAGGATGTGATGGGTCCAGTGTCATACCTCTGTCCTCCAGCCATGACCAGGACTCCTCTGGTGTAGTACAAAAAGTAGTGCAGGTGTCAGTAATGATTTTCAGGGTTGCCGGGAACTGGAGGGCACATTTAATATTGTGGACCTTCAATGTGCGCTTTACTGTTAGGAAGGAAGTGCGTCTGCGCTCCACCTCCAGTGTGTAGTCAGGATATATGTTCACCTGTGCGTTGGCAACCCTCCATGGACCACCAATTCGAGCCCTTTGTAAGATGTGATCTCTGTCTCTGTAGTTAAAGAGACGCACCACCACCATTCGGGGAGGGGCTTCCAGCGGGGGAGGTCTGCCCGGGACTCTATGCGCTCTTTCCACCGAAGAAAAGGAGGAGTGTTTGCCCTGAAGAACTGTTTGGGCCAGCCATTGTTCCATATACAGGTCCATACTGGGGGTCCCTTCCTGTTCAGGGAGGCCCACCACCCTAATATTATTGCGACGGGCTCTCCCTTCTTGATTCTCGATCCATTGATGAAGGCGCGATACCTCTCGCTGCAGGTCTCTGACATGCTGGGTAGTAGTGGCAATAGGGGGGCGCATCTCAGTGACCTCGCCTTCCATGGACGTGACACGTTCCTTCAGCTTTTTATGCTCTTTGCGCAGGTGTCCCATGTCAATACACAAGGCGTCGATTTTAGGTTCAAGAGTGGATTTGATACTTTGCACTGCACGGAGGATATCGTCAAACTTTTTTGTGTGCGCTGCGAGTATGGCCTGCACAGATAAGTCCTGAGGGGCCCCAGTGTTGCTTTGCGTTTGCTGCGTACGTGGTGCCAGGCTGTCCGTACCAGGTCTGTAAGGTCTATTACGTCCCATCATCAAGCCAGCAGATGCACGGGCAGCTTAATTTCGAAATGCATCACGAAAAGGGAGACCCCACTGGCCCTTTAGCAAATCCGAAATAGGGAAAGCGCCTTCAAGTTCAGTAGTGGGAGGGAAGAGCACGGTAGCCTGTTGACTGAAGGATCCATAGAGTGGGGGGGGAGCCCCCTGTCCATCTAATCAGTGATTCCTCAGAGGAGCAGCAGGAGAAGGTCCATATATATTTAGTCATCGCGGAGGGAGGGGGAAAGGGGGTAGGGGCCAAGTCAAATCACAGGGGGGCCCCCGCCGCACCTCACCTCCTGTAGCTGGTCCCCAGTCCACCATCCCAGTACACAGCTCCAGGACCACGCCTCTGCCCGACCTCTCCACATCGTCAGCCGCTGTCTCAATCCCCTCCGGAGGGGCTCATACACTGGTAATGGGGCGGACGGCCCTTTATCCTCATAGCCGTGTGATCGGGAGACCATCTCCCGATGCACTCACAGGGCCACCCAGGTTCCGTGACTCCGTGCACGGAGAGCGGCAGTTCCCAGCCGGGCGTGCAGTCACTCCACATCATTCCTAGCGGCCCACGTCTCCCAGCCAATGCCGCCCCGTAGGTCTGGGGGGAAGCGCGGGCCGTATGCGCCTGAGCGGCGACTCCCGTCTCGAGGTGTAGCAGCGAGGCTATCGATGGCCTCGGAAATCGCTCCTCTGAGCGTTCAAAGCTGCTCAGGGTGTCCAGATGGCAGCAGGATTATGAGCGGGCCAGGAGCGGAGTCGGAGTTACACGTCTGCCATCTTGGCCACGCCCCCCCACGCTAACCCTACTTAACACTGCTTCATCCGTGTGCACTCCTCCTCATCGGCCCAAAAGTTATAGGGAAGTATCTGCAAATGCTTGCAAACAGTCCATATCTGGGGCACTCAGAACCAAGCATATGGAAATCTCCTGTTCGCAACTGGTAAAAAAGGGACATTTTAAATTGTAAGGGTACCCCATGAACCCATTTTTATCTCCTGACTTGATCCACAAGAGAGAGACCCCTTTGCTTCGAACCCCAACAACAATTAAGGGGTTATGATAATTGAAAGGGCAATTCATTATATCAAAATCGGAAATATATAAAAACAAGGGAACTGATACAAATATGAAATCTATAAAAGACATGCAACCCCTCCCTTTGTATGTTGAAAAATGTGTGGGTTGGATTAATTAACTACTTTCTCCAAAGCAAGGACAAGATTGTAAGTGGCTAAGGTATTGGTAACCATCACCTTGATGTGAACTCAATGTAGCCCCTCTTTCGACAAACATTTAGGCTTATTTGCAACTAGCGCTAACAGACACTCACACAGTTAACAATTAATACCCCCACTAGCAGTGTCATCTCCCTCCCCAGAACACGCTCCTATAGGGAATCCATTGCCAGATGTAATCAGCAGAGACTTGATACCCCATCTACCCCAGCCCTGAGTGCAGAGATTCCTCCCCGAGTGTGGACGTAAAGATACTACTCGTAACTTACCTTTGTGAATACTGAAAGTCGTAATCTTAAACTTTTGGTCCAGGTTTACCTTTGTAAATTGGGCCCCATTTGATTTATATGTTATACTATGTACTGCTATGTTTCTGTCTGGGGATTCCCAACCTGAAGACAGGAAATGATTCAATCATGTGAATATATAAAAGATCAAGTTTTGGAGAACTTCAGGATCTCTTTGGCGTTAGAGTTAGTAGTATTACGTCAGTGCATATTGACGTTACCCATATAATGTTGTCTGTTTGACAGCATCTGTTGAATCATAAGATCTTCAGTAAACTCTGTTAGGAAATATTTGCGCACTCTAGCTGGATGGTATGGTGAATGGTGAATAATGGTAAAGGAAGAAGGAGTCATTGGGGGGAACACCATATTACTTTTAGAACCTTGAAAGATTTATGGAGAGGATCTTCATTTATTTATTTATTTATTTTTGCAAGTGAGAGTCTTTTAGTGAATTAAGGTAATGCCTCCAACAAGTATTTTGTCTTTGTTAAATGTAATAATCAAATAGTCAGGTGGAACAAAGATGTTGACGTGGTCCAGAATGTTTTTGCTTGGTAATCAAGATACATTGTGCCTGTGCCCGTTTACCAGAACTTGCGGAGATTGTTTCTTTACATTCTGAAAGTGTGTATGCAATCCAAGTCAAATGAAGAGAGGTTTTCTCAGAGATCTAATTATGTGGTGGAAACAAACTTGCCTCATAGAAGTACTGTTCCAGAAATAGCCTTTAAGAAGTATCAACTTATATTGTGTTTTGCACACTTTGTTGATCACTTTTTTGCTGATCTACATGTATGTTGGAAAGGGACCTCATCACTTCAAAACACTTTTGGTGCTTTTTTCATGGGTTAAGGTAGTGATACGAGATTAGGGAAGTGAGTATTTGGTATAATTGGCATTAGCTATTTAATTCTGATTAATGTTTATTATGTTACATTTAACATCTTAGCTGCTGGGCCTTCCCCCCTCCACCCCCCCCAGTGCTGAGCCCTTTTTTGGCTATTTGGGGTAGGTCACGCTTAGGCCTTCATAACTTTTTGTCCACATAAGCTATCCACGCCAAATTTGCGTCCTTTTTTTCCAACATCCTAGGGATTCTAATGGTAACCAGAGTTTGTGGTTTCCCCTGGAGGAGACCATGAAATTAGCCAAAACACAGTGAATATTTCGTTTTTATTTTTAAAAATGGAAAAAAGGGCTGCAGAAGAAGGCTTGTGATTTTTTTCCCTGAAAATGTCATCAACAAAGGGTTTCTGGTGCTAAAATCACCATCTTCCTATCTTTCAGGAACGGGCAGACTTGAATCAGAAAACCACATTTTCAACACAATTTTGGCATTTTACTGGGACATACCCCATTTTTACTATTTTTGGTGTTTCAGCCTCCTTCCAGTTAGTGACAGGAATGGCTATGAAACCAATGCTGGATCCCGGAAAGCTAAACATTTCTGAAAAGTAGACAAAAGTCTGAATTCAGCAAGGGGTCATTTGTGTAGATCCTACAAGGTTTTCCTACAGAAAATAAACAGCTGAAAAAAAAATATATTGAAAGTGAGCTGAAAAAAACTGCAATTTTTCTCCGCGTTTTACAGTGCCTAGCTGTGGATTTTGGCCTCTAGCTCAGCCGGCACCTGGGGAAATCTAGCAAACCTTGGCATTTTTGAAAACTATACACCTAGGGGAATCCAAGATGGGGGTGACTTGTGGGGCTCTGACCAGGTTCTGTTACCCAGAATCCTTTGCAAACCTCAAATTTGGCTAAAAAAACACATTTTCCTCACATTTCAGTGACAGAAAGTTCTGGAATCTGAGATGAGCCACAAATTTCCACCCAGCGTTCCCCCAAGTCTCCTGATAAAATTGATACCTCACTTGTGTGGGTAGGCCTAGCGCCCGCGACAGGAAATGCCCCAAAACACAACGTGGACACATCCCATTTTTTGACAGAAAACAGAGGTGTTTTTTGCAAAGTGCCTACCTGTAGATTTTGGACTTTCAGTGACAGAAAGTTCTGGAATCTGAGAAGAGCCACAAATTTCCTTCCACCCAGCGTTCCCCCAAGTCTCCCGATAAAATTGATACCTCACTTGTGTGGGTAGGCCTAGCGCCCGCGACAGGTTATGCCCCAAAACACAACATGGACACATCACATTTCCCCAAAGAAAACAGACCTGTTTTTTGTAAAGTGCCTAGCTGTGGATTTTGGCCTCTAGCTCAGCCGGCACCTAGGGAAACCTAGCAAACCTTGGCATTTTTGAAAACTAGACACCTAGGGGAATCCAAGATGGGGGTGACTTGTGGGGCTCTGACCAGGTTCTGTTACCCAGAATCCTTTGCAAACCTCAAAATTTGGCTAAAAAAACACAATTTCCTCACATTTCAGTGACAGAAAGTTCTGGAACCTGAGAGGAGCCACAAATTCCCTTCCACCCAGCGTTCCCCCAAGTCTCCCGATAAAAATTGTA
Organism: Pleurodeles waltl; assembly: GCF_031143425.1. NCBI lineage: Eukaryota > Metazoa > Chordata > Amphibia > Caudata > Salamandridae > Pleurodeles > Pleurodeles waltl. Next base: position 601,615,933 of record NC_090445.1, read on the forward strand.
CCTCACTTGCGTGGGTAGGCCTAATGCTCGCGACAGGAAACGCAACATGGACACATCACATTTTTACATTGAAATCTGATGTGTTTTTTGCAAAGTGCCTACCTGTAGATTTTGGCCTCTAGCTCAGCCGGCACCTAGGGAAACCTACCAAACCTGTGCATTTTTGAAAACTAGACACCTAGGGGAATCCAAGATGGGGTGACTTGTGGGACTCTGACCAGGTTCTGTTACCCAGAATCCTTTGCAAACCTCAAAATGCGGCTAAAAAAACACTTTTTCCTCATATTTCGGTGACAGAAAGTTCTGGAATCTGAGAGGAGCCACAAATTTCCTTCCCCCCAACGTTCCCCCAAGTCTCCCGATAAAAATGGTACCTCACTTGTGTGGGTAGGCCTGGTGCCCGCGACAGGAATAGATCACACAACGGTCAATGTTGGTCCTTACATGAGGCAGCTGTTGACCCTGGGGTGATCCATTCCTGACGCAGGCACTAGGTATAGGCACTCAAGTGGGGTAGTGTTTTTATCAGGACAGGTGAGGAATCACTGGTTGGTAGGAATTTTGTGGATCCCAGCATATTCCTGTAGTTTGTGTGACAGAAATGCAAGTTTTTATTCAACATTTCAGCCTTGCAGGGTATTCTGGGTAAGAAAACTTTGGTGAACCCACACAAGTCACACCTCTGTGGACTCCCCCGAATGTCTAGTTTCCAGAAATGTTTGGGTTTAGTATGTTTCTCTATATGGCCGCCGAACCCAGGACCAAAAGCACAGGTGCCTGCCTTACAAAACCAGTTTGTTTTGTGATAGATAATTTTGATGTCTCCACAATACGATTTGGGCGGTGGAATTTGGGGCTGAACTAAATTGGAGAGCTCCCAAGAGAGCACTCTCTCTCTCTGTTTGCCGCCGCATTCACCTGCTCTCTGGGTTGGGCTAACCCACTATTACCCCGTTGCACAGACTGTGCTTGCGAAGGGACAGCAGTACTGTCCTCATCACCTCCCTCATAATTTACTGGAAGAGGAGTCATCGAATGGGACTCCTCCAACTGAAAAATCACTCCCAGAGTCTGCGCCATTGTCCTATCCCTCAGATGCTGTCTCAGTATCTGATGTCTCAGTCTCTGATTCTATGTCAGAGCTGTCCTCTATAACCCGAGAGACGGCAGCAGTCATCCATCAAGATGCCGTCTCTGCTATTGGCTAAACTGTTGCTCTAAATCACTAGCCCACGTAGACAGACACAAAATCGATGGTGTGTGTGAGATACGTGCAACAGTGGAGGCCACCTTACCTGCACTTCTTCCCTCAATCAGCACATACTTTCAAGACACTCAAAAAACACCTTGTCACATACCATTCGTCACAGTCTTTAGCACCTCCTGCGCCCAGTCCAACAATCATTATTGGTGCTCCCACTCCCTCCTTCTCGGATTCCCTCATTACCACCCAGCAAAAGTGCCCTTCATCTCTCCATAGCCGTCCCCCACCCCGCACATACATTTCATTTGTATTATAACGCAGGTAATGGCTGACTTTACTAATGTACTCAGCTATTTAAATAAAATACTGATTTGCTCTTTGCAGTAGGCATATAAACCTTCTGCTCTTCTTTATGGCACTAAAACTGCCACTAGACAAAAATCTGATCCTTTTTTAGCAGAAACAAAATCACAATACTTATTTGACTTTTTTATTGCTGCCTAAAAGCTACAGTTGAAATGCGTCAGTTGAAGTATGTGCGTTGCTTTGAAGACGCAAGCTGCAACTGCAAGACAACTGGTGGCAAAAAAAAAAAAAAATATATATATATATATATATATATATATATATCACTTTTATATGTGGGTCTGGTTTTCCTGGGGGCCAATCGCAGCCCCCAGGGAAACCACACATGTATTGACAAAAGTGATCTATATATATATAGATATATCCATGTCTATAGATATATCCATGTAGATAGATATATCTACATAGATATATATATATATATGGATCTATATTTTTTTTAGTAGTTGTATGGTTTCCTTGGGGGCCAAAATGGCCCCCAGGGAAACCCTACAACAACTAAAAAATATATATTGCCCCCACAGGGGGTCGCCCTGCCCACGTGCGACCCCCTGTCCATTTCTTTTTTTTTCTTTTTTTGTAATACAATTTAGCCCCTGGCGAGCGATCGCGCCCCCCCAGGGGACACCTACCTTATTTTTAAAAAAAATATGCCCCCGCGTGGGGGGCGGCCCGTTTTCTGAGGGGGCCGACCCCCCCCAAGTGAAATCCCTGGTGTCTAGTGGTGTTTCCTGGCTGCGATCGGGGCCAGAAAACACTTTCAGGAAGGCCTCGTCAGAAAGGGGAGAGTCTCCCCTTTCTGACGAGGCCTTCCCGAACGTGGGGAAGGCCATTGGGGCCATTTTCCCCATCGGAGCAGGAAGCGGCCGCAAGGTTGATTTGATGGGGAAATCAACAATGTGACGTCAGCGCGCCTCGCGGCGCACTGCCGTCACAAAGGGGTGGGTGGGGGGTTTAGAGGGAGACACGGAAAAGCTTCCGTGTCTCCCGGGGATAAAAAAGAATTAAAATCCTCAGGTACGATGCACCCGAGGATTTATTAACCCCCTTCCTGGTGTCGGCCACTGGTCGTGACCTGCACCAGGGAGGCCGACGCCGGCACCCAAGGGGTAAAAAAAAACTTCGACCAGAGAACATTCTCAGAAATAAAAAGTAGTTATGTGTGAAAATATTTATTGTACAGACATTAAAATCTATTACAATTTAAAACCAAGAACAGTCAAATAGTACAGTACACAATTGAGAAACCCAAGTTACAGATGAACATGGCATTAAAATAAAATATAAAATATATGATTAAATACTTAATTGATTTGTCCATATTGACATTAATTAAGGAACAAACCCACAAAGGAGGTGATCCTGTAGAGAAAGTATAACAATGCACATAATTATAAATAAAATTGCTTCAGGGCCCCCTGGCAGGCCTAATGCCCACCAATCAATAACATAAAAACAACAATTGTCAGGGCCCTTAAAGTGCTTATGTGCATTGGCTATTCAGCCGTAAAGTGACAGCCAACAAATATTAAAAACCAGAGTACAAAGTTGAAGCTCAATGGCTATACAAAGTTAATTCGAAACCCAATGGTGCAAGAGCAAAAATGATTTCCCACATTGTTAGTCCATGCTCACAGTGCTGCGGAGGAATTAGGCCTGAGCAGCCCTAATGAATTTAATCAACAGAACGTTCAACACTGTGTTTCTAGGGTCGAAAGATATAATAACAGCCTGTCGACAGGAGCGGACCCCCAGTTAATTCCACTTATTCCGCACCAGGGATCTGCGCTCCTGAAGCAAGGATGGACACAGGCGCACCACATGTTCAAGGGATTCTTCCCCTCTGCCACAGCCCCTGCATGTGACACCCTGCCCTGGAGCTAACTGCCATGAGGGAAGATGCTTCAAGAAAGCCCAGTCACCCATCTTGAAAGCCATGAATTTCTCCTTCAAATGGATGCCATAGCACAGGAAAGATAACCGGCTGGGGTTCCTGGCTGAAATGAATTGCTAACCGACCAGGCATGCTTACATTTAGCAAGGAAAGCTTGATCAGAGTGGTAAAACCAAAGTTGAGTACTCTTTTTAATACCCAATTTAAAAAAAGATTGAGAAGGGTTATTATCCCAAAGATCGTCAGCACTTAGTAGCAGTCTGCAATCAGTCAAAAAGCGGTAGTGGAAGCCTTTCGCCTCAGTCGCATTAATTTCAAGCCACAAAACAGACTCCAAACTATTGCCTTGGCCCGGCGCAACTTATGATAAAATTTCAGGAAGGCACCTGCACCTACTGCTCACTGGTCTAAAAGACTACATTCCAAGCGCACCTGCGCAGGAGATGCGGGTTGAGGTAAATGAAAAACCATCTTATAAATCCTAATGATCAACCTATTTAACAGACATGAACCTATACTCACATAATTTCTTGACCATAAAACAATGAGGGCTTATCTTAGCTCTCATAACTTTCATTTGTGGGAGCAGGTTGGGCCCCCTCAGAGTTCTAAATAAAAAGAGTTCAGAGAAGGCAACTTGCAGAGCCACAGCTTTAACTTTAATCTCCTTCCTGTGCCTGACAAAGCTACCCCTAGTGTCAAAAATGCACCCCCAAATATTTATAAGACAAATCTGAAGTAAGTTTGTTGCTCTTATAATACCAGCTGGTTCCCAGCTGCCTTTTCCTGCCAAAGGAAACCACTTTAGTTTTTAGAAGATTTACTTCCAAATAATTCAGGGCTGAATAAAGAGCAAGTTGGTTGAACAACCATTGAAGATATAGCTAAACATTGCCAAATCGTCAGCATAAAACAAATGGCTAAACCGAAGTCCACCGATCTTGAGGGGATGAGAGTTAACAGCATCAAGAGCAGGTGGCAGGTCTGCAGTAAACAGATTGAAAAGCAGGGGAGAAAGCACGCAACCCTGCTTCACACCATTAAGGTGGGAATTTTCCTGGCGACAGAGCAACCGTCTCCTAGTTTAATGTGGACCCAAGTATCTGTGTGTAGTTCTATGATGGCTCCCAGGAGTTACCTATATCAAAACATCAACAAGAACAGTGAGATTCATAAATGCATCAAAATTATTTGTGTTTTAGTTCAGGAATGTCAGCGACCCACTGGAAAATACAGAGTCTGGGTCATAGAGATATTCTAAAAGTATGTCATTTGTTATAGCCAGTATTAGACAATGCTAAACAGTGATATGGTTCTGCAGGTATTAAACCTGCCTTTAAATATCCACTACGACTCAGCACAAGTAATTGCCCGGAAGAGTGATGAGCCAGGGTGGGAATATACAGTGATACTTCCCATTTTACTTTTCTTGGGCCTACTGCGAACCTTCATATTGTGTATGGTTGGCTGTAGATTCAGAAAAGTATGGAAATGTTAATTGCTCCCATTGGATCAGGTATTCAAGTTAGCATATTCTGACAACTGGATGTCTTTTGTCTTCTAAACATTTCTACCACCTAAAGTATCTATGGATCTTTATGATGACATTGTAGGCTTCTTACAGAACGCTGGCAAATAAAGGTTTTATTAATGTGGAAGTCAGGGACTATGGCCATCATTGCAACCCTGGCAGTCGGTGTTAAAGTGGCAGTAACACCACCAAAAGGCCGGCGGTAAAAAAAATGGAATCATGACGGCGGAAACCGCAAACACATACAGCCACTTTAACACTCCGACCGCCAAGGCGGTAGCAACAAACACCGCAGCGGTAACTGCCAACAGACAGGCGGAAGACAATGTACTGCTGTAAGGAAATGCCTCCTTGGCATGGTTACCCCCTGACTTTTTGCCTTTGCTGATGCCAAGTTATGATTTGAAAGTGTGCTGAGGCCTGCTAACCAGGCCCCAGCACCAGTGTTCTTTCCCTAACGTGTACCTTTGTTTCCACAATTGGCACACCCTGGCATCCCGATAAGTCCCTTGTAACTGGTACCCCTAGTACCAAGGGCCCTGATGCCAGGGAAGGTCTCTCAGGGCTGCAGCATGTCTTATGCCACCCTGGACACCCCTCACTCAGCACAGACACACTGCTTGCCAGCTTGTGTGTGCTGGTGGGGAGAAAATGACTAAGTTGACATGGCACTCCCCTCAGGGTGCCATGCCAACCTCACACTGCCTATGGCATAGATAAGTCACCCCTCTAGCAGGCCTTACAGCCCTAAGGCAGGGTGCACTATACCATAGGTGAGGGCATAGGTGCATGAGCACTATGCCCCTACAGTGTCTAAGCAAAACCTTAGACATTGTAAGTGCAGGGTAGCCATAAAAGTATATGGTCTGGGAGTCTGTCATACACGAACTCCACAGCACCATAATGGCTACACTGAAAACTGGGAAGTTTGGTATCAAACTTCTCAGCACAATAAATGCACACTGATGCCAGTGTAAATTTTATTGTAAAATACACCCCAGAAGGCATCTTAGAGATGCCCCCTGAAACCATACCCGACTTCCAGTGTGGGCTGACTAATTTTAGCAGCCTGCCACACACCAGACATGTTGCTGGCCACATGGGGAGAGTGCCTTTGTCACTCTGTGGCTAGTAACAAAGCCTGTACTGGGTGGAGGTGTTTCTCACCTCCCCCTGCAGGAACTGTAACACCTGGCGGTGAGCCTCAAAGGCTCACCCCCTTTGTTACAGCACCCCAGGACACTCCAGCTAGTGGAGTTGCCCGCCCCCTCCGGCCACGGACCCACTTTTGGTGGCAAGGCCGGAGGAGGTAATGAGAAAAAAAAGGAGAAGTCACTGGCCAGTCAGGACAGCCCCTAAGGTGTCCTGAGCTGATGTGACTCTGACTTTTAGAAATCCTCCATCTTGCAGATGGAGGATTCCCCCAATAGGATTAGGGATGTGCCCCCCCCCCTCAGGTAGGAGGCACAAAGAGGGTGTAGCCACCCTCAGGGCTAGTAGCCATTGGCTACTAACCCCCCAGACCTAAACACCCCGAAATTGAGTATTTAGGGGCTCCCAGAACCTAACAAGATAGATTCCTGCAACCTGAAGACAAAGAAGGACTGCTGACCTGAAAGCCCTGCAGAGAAGACAGACACCAACTGCTTTGGCCCCAGCTCTACCGGCCTGTCTCCCACTTAAAGAAAAACTGCAACAGCGACGCGCTCCACAGGGTCCAGCGACCTCTGAAGCCTCAGAGGACTACCCTGCATCTAAAAGGACCAAGAACTCCAGAGGACAGCAGCTCTGCTCCAAAGAAGAAACATCTTTGCAACAAAGAAGCAACTTTTAAAGAACACACGTTTCCCGCCGGAAGCGTGAGACTTTGCACTCTGCACCAGACGCCCCCGGCTCGACCTGCAGAGAACCAACACTACAGGGAGGACTCCTCGGCGACTACGACCCTGTGAGTAGCCAGAGTTGACCCCCCCTGAGCCCCCCCCAGCGACGCCTGCAGAGGGAATCCAGAGGCTCCCCCTGACCGCGACTGCCTGCTTCAAAGAAGCCGACGCCTGGTAAAGACACTACACCCGCAGCCCCCAGGACCTGAAGGATTAGACCTCCAGTGCAGAAGCGACCCCCAGGTGGCCCTCTCCCTAGCCCAGGTGGTGGCTACCCTGAGGAGCCCCCCCCTTGCCTGCCTGCTTCGCTGAAGAGACCCCTGGGTCTCCCATTGAAACCTATTGCAAACCCGACGCCTGTTTGCACACTGCACCTGGCCGCCCCCGTGCCGCTTAGGGTGTACCTTTTGTGCTGACTTGTGTCCCCCCCAGTGCCCTACAAAACCCCCCTGGTCTGCCCTCCGAAGACGCGGGTACTTACCTGCTGGCAGACTGGAACCGGGGCACCCCCTTCTCCATTGAAGCCTATGTGTTTTGGGCACCACTTTGACCTCTGCACCTGACCGGCCCTGAGCTGCTGGTGTGGTAACTTTGGGGTTGCCCTGAACCCCTAACGGTGGGCTACCTTGGACCCAACTTTGAACCCTGTAGGTGGTTTACTTACCTGCAAAACTAACAAACACTTACCTCCCCCAGGAACTGTTGAAAATTGCACAGTGTCTAGTTTTAAAATAGCTTATTGCCATTTTTGTGAAAACTGTATATCCTACTTTGCTAATTCAAAGTTCCTAAAGTTCCTAAGTGAAATACCTTTCATTTAAAGTATTGTTTGTAAATCTTGAACCTGTGGTTCTTAAAATAAACTAAGAAAATATATTTTTCTATATAAAAACCTATTGGCCTGGAATTGTCTTTGAGTGTGTGTTCCCCATTTATTGCCTGTGTGTGTACAACAAATGCTTAACACTACCCTCTGATAAGCCTACTGCTCGACCACACTACCACAAAATAGAGCATTAGAATTATCTCTTTTTGCCACTATCTTACCTCTAAGGGGAACCCTTGGACTCTGTGCATGCTATTTCTTACTTTGAAATAGTACATACAGAGCCAACTTCCTACAACCGCCCACTCCATAACAACCCGCCCATCCGCCAGCTTTTCCGGGGCGGTAGTAATGCCATTAAAAGCACGGCGGAAACAGTACTCTGAAGGGAAACCACTCACCTCTCGACACTCAAGGAAGAACCAGGACGCAATAGAGCCCGAGCTGCAGGTCTTCCCCATGCTGGTGTATCTGCTCATATACCAGGAGCACCAACGCCGGCGACGACGACCTCGTTGAGAACTGCACCTGGCACACAAGGGAGGGGGGAGGAAAAAGAGAGTGACACACACACGCAACACGCAACACTCATACCCCCACCCTCACCCCCAACACCATACACACAAACACATGCAACAACATTACATATACACCCCGTAACCCTCTGGAATAACGAAAGGACCAAAGGAATGGAGTCAAATGAATGTAATATTAGAAATACTTAGAAGTACGTTCAGCAATCAAAAACAGTATTTAGAATATATACACTATATACAAAAGGTGGGACAATGTCCACACAAAAATTGTCCGTGGCCCACTGGGCCAAAACAGATAGGCCAAGCCCACACTTGACTCCTGCCTCAATACGGAGAGAACAGTGCAAGGGCGTAATGTCAAAAACACACAGGCACCTCAGGGGAAAGGGGAGGGGCACCTCATCCAGAAGATGGGACAACGCCACTGATCCTGGAGGGGGCTCCATGCCCACTGCTTGGTTCTGGGGAGTGCAATGCCACAGTCTCTCAAGTGGGTGGTTTGCCCACTGCTTGGTCCTGGGGAGTGCAAAGCCACAGTCTCTCAAGTGGGTGGGTTGCCCACTGCTTGCTCCTGGGGAGTGTAAAGCCACAGTCTCTCAAGTGGGTGGGTTACCCACTGCTTGGTCCTGGGGAGTGCAAAGCTACAGTCTGTCTAGTGGGTGGTTTGCCCACTGCTTGGTCCTGGGGAATACAAAGCCACAGTCTCTCTAGCGGATGCCTTCTTCCAGTGGTTCTGGAGGGGGCTTTGTGCCCAGTGTGCTTCATCCTGACAAGGATAGGATGAGTGGATGCTTTCTTCCACTGGTTCTGGAGGGGGATTTGTGCCAGTGTGCTTCATCCTGCCAAGGATAGGGTGAGTGGATGCTTTCTTCCGCTGCTTCTGGAGGGGGCTTTGTGCCCTGTGATGCAGATCTTGGGAAGTGCAAGGTCACAGTCACTCACCTGGGTGTCAGAGCCACACGATTTTCTGTGAGCAAAATGCATGACACTCCATGGAGGCAGGACTACAATCCATCCGCCGGCGGGGACGGCTGTACAGTGGTGCAGTGCTGGTGCAGGTGGCGGTGCTACCAGTTGTGGGGGGAGGCTTAAGACCTTCCCCTGCAGCCTCAGACGGCTGCCCACTGGGGCTTCTGCTGCTGGCAGTGGTGCTACTTGCGGCGGTGCAGGTGGCGGTGCTTGCGGCCGTGCTTGCGGCCGTGCTTGCGGCCGTGCAGGTGGCGGTGCAGGCCGCTGTGCAGGTGGTGGTGCTGGCTCGGTGTAGGTTGCGGTGCTGGCGGTTGTGCTGGTAGGCATCGGGCCTTCACCTGCAGCCTCGGATGGCTGAAGTGCCCTGGCTGGTGTTTTGTGCCCCTTCCTGCCCTTGGCAGATGGTGGTGCCTCCTTGGGTCTGCCAGCTGGAGTCTGTGACTGGCCTTGCTGGCTGCTTGTGCCTCCTTCTCCTTGCAGGATGCTGTCCCCTTCTTGCCCTTGCCAGGTGGCGGAACCTTCTTGTCCTTGGCAGGTCTTGGTGGCACACTTGCTAGGCTGACGGGTGCCTCCTTAGAGCCTCTGACAGCTGCAGAAACCACAGCAGACGTGGACTTTGTGGCTGAGGTGCTGGGCTGGGATCTGGCCACCCTGGCCCGAGGTGAAGGACGGGGGGTAGGGAAGAGGACAATGTTGGCTAGGAAAAGATTCTTAGGGACATTGGGGCGGGAAGAGGGTAAAGGTTTAAGAGTGGAGGAAGAGGGAGTGGTTGTAGGAGGTGTCAGTCTGCTGTGTTTGGATGTAGATGCATGAGCTGGATGCTGTTGTGAGGTGGATGGCTGTTGGGTGGGTGTGTGCTTGCGTTTGTGTACTTTGGGAGGAGGGGTCACAGACACAGTGGGAGAGGACACAGGGGACGTGTGCATGGATGTAGGGGTGGTGACTGCCAGTGAGGGGCGTGTGGTGATAGGCGTGCTGGTGATGGAGGTAGTAGACCACTTCTGTGTGTTGATTTGGGTGATTACTGGTCTGAAGGTGTGCTTGGGATAGGTTGGGATTGATGGGATTAGGACTGGGTAGAGGAAATTGGAGGGGGAGGCTGGAGACAGGGACAATGGCTGCCATCAGTGCAGAGGCCAGAGCCTGAAATGCTCTCTGTTGGGCCACCACGCCTGAGTAAATGCCCTCAAGGTAGGCATTTGTTTGTTGCAAATGCCTTTCGACACCCTGGATTGCATTCAGTATGGTTGACTGCCCAACAGTGAAGGCTCTCAGAAGGTCAAAAGCCTCCTCACTGAGGGCAGCAGGGCTGACTGGGGCAGGGCCTGAGGTGCCTGGGACAAAGGAGATGCCCACCCTCCTGTTGAGCGGTCATGGGAAACACACTGAGGGGCTGCTAGGAGGGCGGTGCTGGTACGGGGAGTGGTGGCTGTACCTGTTTTTGGGGTGGGCACAGAGGTGTCGCCACCACCACGGAGCTTCCATCAGATGAGGAGTCGCTGTCTGTAGTGTCCCCTCCTGTCTCCGTCGTGGTGCTCCCCTCACCTTCCGTCACACTGGTGCCGTCACCATCAGTGGATTCGGCCTCCAGGTCCATGTGGTATGCAGCTCCCTCCGTCGCTGGTTCCTCTGCTCCTCCACCAGGTGATGCTAATGCACACAAGGACAGGGTGACGAAACAAAAAAGGGGGGGGGGAGACAGAGGATACACTTGGTCAATGCCAGCAACAACACTACCGTTGGGGTACACAACACACAGGGATCAGCTCTATGCACTAGGCCATGTACTACCAGTTACAAAGCTAGTCACCAGCCCATTGGGACAATGCCTAACGCCATTAGCTGCACACTTGAAACCAACAGGACCCTGCCCAGTAGTAGATGCCCACTAACACTATTGGGGTAGGAGTGCTTCAGAGCCTGACTAAAAAGGGACGTACTATGCCATTTTGCCCTAGCCTAGGGACACCCACAGTCCACATCCCCCACCCAGGCAAAACCTTAACTTGTGCAAATTCATGCATCAGAATCTGTACTCACCCCCTTGTGGCTGCTGTGATGCGTTCAAGCACCCATCCAACTCCGGATAAGCCATCGCCAGGATGCGGAACATCAGGGGGGTCCGTGTACGACGGGCACCCCTTCCTCGTTGGGAGGCCAGCCCCAGCTGGGCCCCCGCCGTCTTCCTTGCCCAGCGGCGCAGGTCCTCCCACAGTTTGCGTAAGTGGGTGGTCCGCCTGTCAAAGACACCCAGGGTCCGCACCTCCTTGGTGATGGCACGCCAAATACCCATTTTCTGATGGGCGCTGTCCTGCAGGAAAAATACAGCAGAAAAGGGATTAGTCATATCGTCCGGACTGTCATACTCATGGCCCAACATATCCCTCCCATCCCCTTACGCACATACA